>NC_081552.1:111481225-111831225 GCF_963082655.1 Stomoxys calcitrans | reverse complement strand
CATGTTTATTATGGTCTAAATCGATCTATAGCCCGATAAAACTCCCATATAAATCGATCTCTCTATTTTACTTCTTAAGCCCCCAATGGGCGCAATTCTTATTCGAATTGACATTTTGCTGACATTTTACACAGGTCTCCAACATATAATTTAATTGTGGTCCAAACCGGACCATATCTTGCTATCGCTCTATTAGCAGAACAAATCTTTCTTTATATTCTTTTTTGCCTAAGAAGAGATACCGGGAAAAGAACTCGGCAAATGCGATCCATAGCGGAGGGTATATAAGATTCGGTCCGGCCGAACTTAGCGCGCTTTTATTTGTTATATATAAGTTTTATTTGTTATTAATGTATTTATTAATTTAAATCATTTATTTTGTATATAATTAGTTAGATGTCAATTAATTAACTAATTTATTTGTTTTTTAATTTTTTTCGTTTATTTATTAAATTTCGCATTTGTTCATTTATTTTTTTAGTAATCAATTTATTAATTATTTAGCTAATTATTTTAAACTATTTTTCTTTTATTATATGTCGCTATTTTTATACTCATCACCGAAAAATGGGGGTATATTCATTTTGTCATTTCGTTTGCAACACATCGAAATATCTATCCATTTCCGACCCTATAAAGTGTATATAAGACAATCTAGACATGTCCGTCCGTCTGTTTGTTGAAATCACGCTACAGTCTTTAAAAATAGAGATATTGAGCTGAAACTTTGCACAGATTCCTTTTTGGCCATAAGCAGGTTAAGTTCGAAGATGGGCTATATCGGACTATATCTTTATATAGCCCCCATATAGACTGATCCGCCGATTTAGGGTCTTAGGCCCATCAAAGCCAAATTTATTATCCGATTTTGCTGAAATTTGAGACAGTGAGTTGCACTAGGCCCTTCGACATCCTTCATCATTTTGGCCCAGATCGGTACAGATTTGGATATAGCTGCCACATAGACCGATCCTCCGATTTAGGGTCTTAGACCCATAAAAGCCACATTTATTATCCGATTTCGCTGAAATTGGGGACAGTGAATTGTGTTAGGCCCTTCGACATCCTTAGTTAATTTGGTCCAGATCGGTCCAGATTTGGTTATAGCTGCCATATAGACCGATCCTCCGATTTAGGGTCTTAGGCCTACAAAAGCCACATTTATTGTCCGATTTTGCTGCAATTTAGGACAGTGAGTTGCCCTATGCCCTTCGACATATTTCTTCTATTTAGCCCTGATCGAATCAGATTTGGATATAGCTGCCTTATAGGCCGATCCCTCCATTTAAGGTTTTGGACCCATAAAATTCGCATATATTGTCCGATGTCAACGAAATTTGGGACAGTGAGTTAAGTTAAGCCCCTTGACATACTTCTGCAATATGGCACAGTTCGGTCCAGAATTGGATATAGTTGCCATATAAACCGATCTCTCGGTTTTAGGTTTTGGGGTCATAAGAAGCGTATTTGTTGTCCGATGTGGCCGAAATTTGGGACAGTGATTTGTGTTAGGCCCTTTGACGTCCTTCTTCAATTTCACTCAGATCGGCCCTGATTTGGATGTAGCTGCCATATTGACCGATATCTCCATTTAAAGTCTTGGCCCTAAAAAAGGCGCATTTATAATCCGATTTTATTGAAATTTGCCACAGTGACTTATGTTAGGCTTTTCGAAAATCCATGTCGTATATAGTTCAGATCGGTTTATTTTTATATATAGCTAAAAGACCAATATTTTACTTTACACAATTGAACAATGAGTTATACTTATTAGTATTTGGTCCAAATCGGATCAAATTTCGATATAACTGCTATGGGACATAAGGTATGTAATTTTCACCGGATTTTGATGAAAGGTGGTTTACATATAAACCGAGGTGGTGGGTATCCAAAGCTCGGCCCGGCCGAACTTAACGCTTTTTTACTTGTTTTTATTCTATTTTAATTTATGTATATTTTTTTATGTTGTTTAATATAATTTAATTTTATTTTAATTTATTTACTATCTGTTTTCAGTTTAGACATTCTAGGTAGGTAATAAAACTCCGGTTATTATTATTTAAACCAGAAGCAACCTCGATTTTAGCAGCAAATACATGTTAATTTTATGTAATTCCTATGTTCAAGCATAACTGCTTATGAACATGGACATCTTATATATAAAAATCAATTTGTGTTTGTTTGTTTGTGGGTACTACATTTTTATACCCTCCACCATAAGATGGGGGGTATACTAATTTCGTCATTCTGTTTGTAACTACTCGAAATATTCGTCTGAGACCCCATAAAGTATATATATTCTTGATCGTCGTGACATTTTATGTCGATCTAGCCATGTCCGTCCGTCTGTCCGTCCGTCCGTCCGTCCGTCCGTCCGTCTGTCTGTCGAAAGCACGCTAACTTCCGAAGGAGTAAAGCTAGCCGCTTGAAATTTTGCACAAACACTTTTTATTAGTGTAGGTCGGTTGGTATTGTAAATGGTCCATGTTTTGATATAGCTGCCATATAAACCGATCTTGGGTCTTGACTTCTTGATCCTCTAGAGTGCGCAATTCTTATCCGATTGAAATGAAATTTTGCACGACGTGTTTTGTTATGATATCCAACAACTGCGCCAAGTATAGTTCAAAGCGGTTCATAACCTGATATAGCTACCATATAAACCGATCTTGGGTCTTGACTTCTTGAGCCTCTAGCGTGCGCAATTCTTATCCGATCAGAATGAAATTTAGCACGACGTGTTTTGTTATGATATCCACCAATTGTGCCAAGTATGGTTCAAATCGGTCCATAACCTGATATAGCTGCCATATAAACCGATCTTGGGTCTTGACTTCTTGAGCCTCTAGAGTGCGCAATTCTTATCCGATTGGAATGAAATTTTGCAAGACGTGTTTTGTTATGATATCCAACAACTGCGCCAAGTATAGTTCAAATCGGTCCATAACCTGATATAGCTGCCATATAAACCGATCTGGGGTCTTGACTTCTTGAGCCTCTAGAGGGCACAATTCTTATCCGATTTGGCACGAAGTATTTTGTTATGATATCCAACAACTGTGCCAAGTATGGTTGAAATCGGTCCATAACCTGATATAGCTGTCATATAAACAGATCTGGGGATTTGACTTCTTGAGCTTCTAAAGGGCGCAATTCCTATCCGATTTGGCTGAAATTTCGCATGACGTATTTTATTGTTACTTTCACCAACTGTGTCAAATAAAGTACCAGTCGGTTCATAGCCTGATATGGCTGCCATATAAACCGATCTGGGATCTTGACTTCTTGACCCTTAGAGGTCGCAATTATTATCCGATATGCCTGAAATTTTGTACGACGGATCCTCTCATGACCATCAACAAACGTGTTTATTATGGTCTGAATCGGTCTATAGCCCGATACAGATCCCATATAAATCGTTCTCTCTATTTTACTTCGTGAGCCCCAATGGGCGCAATTCTTATACGAATTGGCTGAAATTTTACACAGGTCTCCAACATATAATTTAATTGTGGTCCGAACCGGACCATATCTTGATATCGTTTTAATAGTAGAGCAACTCTTTTCTTATATCCTTTTTTGCCTAAGAAGAGATGCCGGGAAAAGAACTCGACAAATGCGATCCATAGTGGAGGGTATATAAGATTCGGCCCGGCCGAACTTAGCACGTTTTTACTTGTTTGATATCTGAATGGGGTGCGGGCCCCCCACCTTACCTTAATTTTCAGAAACGCAAGATTTCGGAGATGGGTCGTGCGATTGAAGCAAAATTTTGGGTGCTCTCATATAGTACCCTAAAAATAAAAATTTGGTATCCAAAATTTCGGATGGGGTACCTAGTGTGGCCGCCCCATCCTTAAGCCTACTAAACATATATTAAGACCAATCACGACAATATGGAACTCAAAGTTCGTTCGTCATACTAATCTTCTTCTACGTCATATTTTATGTTAGCCTATATTTAGGTCTTTTGCCATGCATTTCTTACATTTTTATACCCTCCACCATAAGATGGGGGGTATACTAATTTCGTCATTCTGTTTGTAACTACTCGAAATATTCGTCAAAGACCCCATAAAGTATATATATTCTTGATCGTCGTGACTTTTTATGTCGATCTAGCCATGTCCGTCCGTCCGTCCGTCCGTCTGTCTGTCGAAAGCACGCTAACTTCCGAAGGAGTATAGCTAGCCGCTTGAAATTTTGCACAAATACTTCTTATTAGTGTAGGTCGGTTGGTATTGTAAATGGGCCATATCGGTCCATGTTTTGATATAGCTGCCATATAAACCGATCTTGGGTCTTGACTTCTTGAGCCTCTAGAGTGCGCAATTCTTATCCGATTGGAATGAAATTTTGCTCGACGTATTTTGTTATGATATCCAACAACTGTGCCAAGTATAGTTCAAATCGGTCTATAACCTGATATAGCTGCCATATATACCGATCTTGGGTCTTGACTTCTTGAGCCTCTAGCGTGCGCAATTCTTATCCGATCAGAATGAAATTTTGCACGACGTGTTTTGTTATGATATCCAACAACTGTGCCAAGTATGGTTCAAATCGGCCAATAACCTGATATAGCTGCCATATAAACCGATCTTGGGTCTTGACTTCTTGAGCCTCTAGAGGGCGCAATTCTTATCCGAATGGAATGGAATTTCGCACGACGTGTTTTGTTATGATACCCAACAACTGTGCCAAGTATGGTTCAAATCGGTCCATAACCTGATATAGCTGCCATATAAACCGATCTTGGGTCTTGACTTCTTGAGCCTCTAGAGGGAACAATTCTTATCCGATTTGAATGAATTTTTGCCCGAAGTATTTCGTTATGATATCCAACAACTGTGCCAAGTATGGTTGAAATCGGTTCATAACCTGAAATAGCTGTCATACAAACAGATCTGGGGATTTGATTTCTTGAGCTTTTAGAGGGCGCAATTCCTATCCGATTTGGCTGAAATTTTGCATGACGTATTTTATTTTTACTTTCAACAACTGTGTCAAATAAGGTTCAAATCGGTTCATAACCTGATATAGCTGCCATATAAACCGATCTGGGATCTTGACTTCTTGACCCCTAGAAGTCGCAATTATTATCCGATATGCCTGAAATTTTGTACGACGGATCCTCTCATAACCATCAACAAACGTGTTTATTATGGTCTGAATCGGTCTATAGCCCGATACAGATCCCATAACAATCGTTCTCTCTATTTTACTTCGTGAGCCCCAATGGGCGCAATTCTTATACGAATTGGCTGAAATTTTACACAGGTCTCCAACATATAATTTAATTGTGGTCCGAACCGGACCATATCTTGATATCGTTTTAATAGCAGAGCAACTCTTTTCTTATATCCTTTTTTGCCTAAGAAGAGATGCCGGGAAAAGAACTCGACAAATGCGATCCATGGTGGAGGGTATATAAGATTCGGCCCGGCCGAACTTAGCACGCTTTTACTTGTAATTTTATAGTATCTTATCATTCATCAAAATTAATTTATCTTCATTCATCACATTTATCATCTTCCGAGTTGCTGAGGATTGAATTAAATCTTTTTACCTCTTTAAATATGACTGCTACATCTAATACTGGAGATGCAACATCGAATATGATCAGGATACTGTCTAGGCAACATAAGGGATTGACGAATGCTTGACGAATTCAAAATGATTTTTGAGAACTCTGACATTGATATAGTGTGTGTATCGGAGACGTGGCTGTCAACAACACCTAATGCGTTTATTGATATTTCAGGATATAGCGTGCACAGAGCTGATAGATTACGTCGTGGGGGTGGCACCGCTCTGTATGTGAGAAACTACCTGAATACTCAGTTATATATAAAGTCTAACCCAGGTGGCCCAATTGAGTAAGTTTTTGTTGAGGCGTCTGCTGCCGATAACAAGCTCCTAGTGGGGTGCGTTTATAGTACGAACAACCATACGGATACGCGAGATGTTTTCTCTGTCCTTGAACCTCTCTCTCTTGCTTACTCAGACATTGTAGTTGCTGGGGACTTCAACTCTAATGTTTTACAGGACATGGGGGTGGAGGTGGAGATATTTCTGCACGCCTGAGTTACAAGATGCCTTTCGCTCAGTAAGAGACCAAGTCAATAAGTTGATTAAGATAGCGATGAAAGACTACAATTACAGACGCTTTAATTCTGCAATAGGCTCCAAGAGAATGTGGAAGGTTATTCGAGACATACGAATTGGGAAAGATACTAATAGATGTTCAACAAACTTGGACATCAATGGGCTTAAGGATGCCTTTGTTAATGTCCCACAGATCCCAGTTGATCCTAGATTTGTAAGACTCTTGCTCCCCCATATTATTCCTCATGTAACCTATGTTTTCAATAGGATAGGACGCGTGCCAAAGTCATCCCACTGCCTAAAAATTCCAAGAAGTATAGACCAATTGTGATTCTTTGTTACTTGTCAAAGGTCTTTGAGAAATTGTTGTATTTGCAAACGTCGTCTTTTGTCAACAAGAACTCTTTGTAATATGTGAGACAGTCCGGGTTTCGACCTAACCACAGCTGCGTAACTGCCTTTTCAGGGGCCACTGAGAGGATCGGGGAGAATGACAAGATAAATTTCCTTGTTCTTCTTGACCATTCTAAGGCATTTGACACTGTGGATCATTCCTTGTTATGTGATAAGATGAGACATCTTTACAATTTCGCTTCTACGTCCGTTCGTCTTATTTTGTCGTACCTGTCACACCGCACTCAGTCTGTCAGTTATAAGTCTTCTGTATCGGCACCTCTGCTTGTTTTAAAAGGTGTTCCTTAGGGATCAATTCTGGGTCCTCTTCTCTTTTCATTGTACAGTAACGACTTGGCAAGTCAATTGTCTTATTGTGAGGTACATATGTACGCTGGCGATGTACAAATATATATCGGCAGTCCGAGGGATGAGATTGCTGAAAACATACGTCAGCTTAATCATGATCTGTCAAGAGTCTGCACGCAGGCGAAAGCCAATGGCCTGTGTCTCAACCCTGTAAAGTCCAAGTGTGTGGTTATCAGAAACAGGCAGTTTCGTTTTTCATGTCATGTCGGTATATTCATGAACGGCTCTAGATTGGAAATCGTTCCTCATGCAAAGAACTTGGGGGTGGTTAGTAACAGCACTCTGACTTGGAGTAATCATATCGACTCTGTCGTTGGTCAGAGATATTCAAAATTGCGTGCTCTCTGGGCCACTCAGTCGGTTACCCCGCTACGGGTTAGGTCTCTCTTGGCAAAGACTTATCTTGTTCCTGGCATTCTCTACGGCTGTGAGTTGTTTGCCAATTGCGACTCGGTAAGTAGACGTAAGCTAAACACCTTATTTAATAGCGTTACTCGTGATGTATTTGGCTTGAGAATACTCTTTATCCTTGTATGTCGTCTCCTTACAGCACTTGTTTTACCTGAGATCGCTTACTTTCCTGCATAAACTGATCTACACGCAGCCACCACAATATCTGTATGGATTTATTGATTTCGCCAGATCTATTAGAGGTAAAAAAATCATTCCCAAAATGTATCGGAGGCTTGTTTGTTGATTGGCATATGTTCATATTCGCTGTACGTCTCTGGAACTCACTTCCTAACGATCTGCAATTACTCAGTAACCCGATCTTGGGTCTTGATTTCTTGAATTCTGTGATGTATTGTATAGCTATAGATTCTTAGTTTTTAGTGTTTACTATGTACAATTGTTAAAGAAATTACCCGCACTTTAATTATAAGAATTTAATTTTCCTGTTGTGCGAGTGTAAATAAATAAATTACAAATTACAAATGAAAGGTATTTAAAATTTACGACCATAGCAATATGGGGCTCAAATGAAAGGTCTTTGGGAGTAAAGCACGAAGCTGATATCAAGATTCGGGACAAGTGTATATGGGGCCAACCCACCCCCACAACACCCCCCAAATAGGAAGTATCTGCTGACTATTGCAATATGAGGCTCAGATAAGAGGGTTTTTAGAATAGAACACTAATCCGACATATATTTTCAAGGACAACTCACTGTGTGGCCGCCCATCCCCCAAAGCACCCCCCAAACCGGTCATGTTTGCCGACTATGGAAATATGGGGCTCAAATTAAAGGTATTTGGGAGTAGACCACGTATCTGATAACCACATTAGGGTACAATTGTCTAGGGGACGTCCCACCACCATAACAACCCCCAAATAGGACGTATTTGCTCACCACGACAATTTGGGTCTCAAAGAGAGTGGAACTAAACATTCATAGTTTTTAGGGCCAATACCCCAAACCGGATATATTTGCTGACTTTTGCAAAAAGGAGTTTAAATGAGGTTTGAAAACGAATTTGATATCCAATTTTAAGGGCAATGGCAATATGGGATCCAAATAAATGATATATAGATACAGCGGTCAAAAAAAGTATTCATCATTAGTATTCATTAAAAAAGTATTCATTATATGAGAATAGAGCACGTTGCTGATATATTTTCCGGGCTTGTGCCCTAAATCGGGCATATTTACCAACCATATCAATGTGGAGCTTAAATGAAAGGTCTTGGGGGTAGAGCAAGAATTGATACCCATTTCGGGACCAATTTTCTGAGGGTCTACCCTTTCCCAAAGGGAAACAATTTTTCGACCATGCCAATATGTGGCTCAAATGAAAAGTATTTGAGATTAGAAAACGAATTTGATAACCTATTTTGGGGCCATGGCTTTGGCGGACGCCTCGCCCTGTAAACTCCTCTTAAGCCAATGGCAATATGGGGTATAAATGGTATATATGAGAAGAGCACGATTCTGATATTTTTTCAGGGCCAAGTATCTGGGGGACCACCTCTCCCCCGAAAACACAACTAAATCAGACATCATGAGAATATCGGGCTGAAATGAAGTTTTTTAAGAATGGAGTACACCTTACATCCAAACTTAAATTCGTAGACCAATAAAGATCATGCTGGATTCCGATAAAGAAATTTATATTGTTAAACTGTTAGTCAAGTTAGCATGGAATTTCACTAAAAGATCTTTAATTATCGAAAATAAATATTCCAAGGAAACTTTTGTTCCATATAAAGTAAAAGAAGGCGCAGCGGAGCGGGCCCGTGTGAGCTTGACATTTATAAAAGACAAGTTGTGGTAAATTAGAGGAGTGTGAGAATGGCAACAATGCAAGAAATAATCTGTGCTCAATGTGATGTGGCAATTAAAAGTGAATTCATGAAATGCTGTGTGTGTACTTCATCTTTTCACTTCTCACCATGTTGCTCAATCCAACAATCAAGTTACAACGGTATGAGTGCTGAAAAAAAAGCTGCTTGGAAATGTCACAAATGCAGAGACCGAAGAAACTCTTCGTATCATATTATTGTCTCCGATGCTCCCAACCATAAGCAAAAACGAAATATAGACGATGATGATGACGTTTTTGAAGACAACAACAAAAGGATCAAAGATCAAGTATCGAAAATCGATGCTCAACAACAGTCCAATAATACACAAAATCAGAAATATCACAAATAAATAACGCCATACAAATAATCATGCAAAACATGTCCCAAATGTCTACACAACTAATGTCAATAAACTCCCAATTGCTAAACCAACAATCCACCTTAATACAAATAAATGATAATGTCTCAAATCTTACTAATCAAGTGAGTGAGTTACAAAAACAAAAGCAAGAAAAAGAGATAAAAACAAGTAAAAGCGTGCTAAGTTCGGCCGGGCCGAATCTTATATACCCTCCACCATGGATCGCATTTGTCGAGTTCTTTTACCGGCATCTCTGCTTAGGCAAAAAAAGGATATAAGAAAAGATTTGCTCTGCTATTAGAGCGATATCAAGATATGGTCCGGTTCGGACCACAATTAAATTATATGTTGGAGACCTGTGTAAAATTTCCGCCAATTCGTATAAGAATTGCGCCCATTGGGGCTCACGAAGTAAAATAGAGAGAACGATTTATATGGGGTCTGTATCGGGCTATAGACCGATTCAGACCATAATAAATACGTTTGTTGATGGTCATGAGAGGATCCTTCGTACAAAATTTCAGGCATATCGGATAATAATTGCGACCTCTAGGGGTCAAGAAGTCAAGATCCCAGATCGGTTTATATGGAAGCTATATCAGGTTATGAACCGATTTGAACCTTATTTGACACAGTTGTTGAAAGTAAAAAAAAATACGTCATGCAAAATTTCAGCCAAATCGGATAGGAATTGCGCCCTCTAAAAGCTCAAGAAGTCAAATCCCCAGATCTGTTTGTATGACAGCTATATCAGGTTATGGACCGATTTCAACCATACTTGACACAGTTGTTGGATATCATAACGAAATACTTCGGGCAAAAATTCATTCAAATCGGATAAGAATTGTTCCCTCTAGAGGCTCAAGAAGTCAAGACCCAAGATCGGTTTATATGGCAGCTATATCAGGTTATGAACCGATTTCAACCATACTTGGCACAGTTGTTGGGTATCATAACAAAACACGTCGTGCGAAATTCCATTCCATTCGGATAAGAATTGCGCTCTCTAGAGGCTCAAGAAGTCAAGACCCCAAGATCGGTTTATATGGCAGCTATATCAGGTTATGGGCCGATTTGAACCATACTTGGCACAGCTGTTGGACATAATAACAAAACACGTCGTGCAAAATTTCATTCTGATCGGATAAGAATTGCGCACTCTAGAGGCTCAAGAAGTCAAGACCCAAGATCGGTTTATATGGCAGCTATATCAGGTTATGAACCGATTTCAACCATACTTGGCACAGTTGTTGGATATCATAACAAAACACGTCGTGCAAAATTTCATTCCAATCGGATAAGAATTGCGCACTCTAGAGGCTCAAGAAGTCAAGACCCAAGATCGGTTTATATGGCAGCTATATCAAAACATAGACCGATATGGCCCATTTACAATACCAACCGACCTACACTAATAAGAAGTATTTGTGCAAAATTTCAAGCGGCTAGCTTAACTCCTTCGGAAGTTAGCGTGCTTTCGACAGACAGACGGACGGACAGACGGACGGACATGGCTAGATCGACATAAAATGTCGCGACGATCAAGAATATATATACTTTATGGGGTCTCAGACGAATATTTCGAGTAGTTACAAACAGAATGACGAAATTAGTATACCCCCCATCTTATGGTGGAGGGTATAATAAATGAAATGGAGCATAAAATAAACAAACAAACGAACATACAATCGGACCCTCCCCCTAACCCTAATTTTCAGAAACGCCAGATCTCGGATATGGGTGGTGCGATTTAAGCGAAATTTTAGTACCCTAAAAATAAAAATTTGGTATCCAAATTTCGGATGGGGTACCTAGGGGAGCTACCCCACTCTAAAACCTACCAAACATATATTTAGACCAATCACGACAATATGGGACTCAAATAAAAGGTATTTAGGATGAGAAAACGTATCTAATATCCAATTGTCGGCCCAGGTGCTAGGGGGACCACCCCAAGCCCCAAAACACCCCTAAATCGGACACATTTACCGACCATGGCAATATGGGACTCAAATAAAAGATATTTGCGAGTAGAATACGAATCTGATATCCATATGTGGGACCACGTTTCTGGGGGTCCACCCCTTGAGTGTAGAATTTGAATCTGATATCCAAATATGGGACCGCCTCTCACCAAAAACATCTCCCAAAGGAGATAAATTTACGACCATATCAATTTGGGGCTAAAATGAAAGGTGTTTGGGAGTAAAGCACGAATTTGATATCAATATTTGGGAATAGTGTCTATGGGGCCACCCCACCCCCACAACACCACCCAAATCGAAAATATTTTCTGACTTTGCAATATAAGGCTCAAATAATAGAGTTTTTAAAGAGGAACACGAATCCGATATATTGGGTTGTCTAAAAAGTAATTGCGGATTTTTTAAAAGAAAGTAAATGCATTTTTAATAATACTTAGAATGAACTTTAATCAAATATATAATTGCCATTTTGTTCGATAACCTTTTGCCATCTTCCTGGCAAATTTAGTATTCCACGCTCATTGAACTTCTGGCCTTTATCTGCAAAAAACTGAACCAAGTGTGATTTTTTAGCCTCATCATTGCCGAAAGTTTTACCATTTAAGGAGTTCTGCAAAGATCGAAATAAATGGTAGTCTGATGGTGCAAGGTCAGGGCTATATGGTGGATGCATCAAAAGTTCCCAGCCAAGCTCACTCAGTTTTTGGCGAGTGACCAAAGATGTGTGCGGTCTAGCGTTGTCCTGGTGGAATATGACACCTTTACGATTGACCAATTCTGGTCGCTTCTCCTTGATGGCTGTATTCAATTTGTCCAATTGTTGACAGTAAACATCCGAATTAATCGTTTGGTTCCTTGGGAGCAGCTCAAAATATACCACACCCTTCCAATCCCACCAAACAGACAACATAACCTTCTTTTGGGTGATATCAGCCTTTGAAGTGGTTTGAGCTGGTTCACCATGCTTGGACCATGATCGTTTTCGACTAACGTTGTTGTAAACAATCCATTTTTAATCTCCAGTTATGATTCGTTTTAAAAACGGATCGAATTCATTGCGTTTAAGGTGCATATCACAAGCGTTGATTCGGTTTGTTAAATTAATTTCTTTCAATACATGTGGCACCCATATTAAAATTGACGCCAAACAAATAAATGTAGACAAAATTTCGCGCACTTTTTTTCTAAAGCAAGCTAAAAGTAACAGCTGATAACTGACAGAAGAAAGAATGGAATTACAGAGTCACAAGCCGTTGAAAAAATTTGTCAACGCCGACTATATTACCGACAATTACTTTTTGGGCAACCCAATATATTTTTAAGGCCAACACACTGAGTGATCGCCCATCCCCCATCATGTTTGCCGACTATGGAAATATGGGGCTCAAATTAAAAGTAAGTGGGAGTAGACCTCGTATCTGATGTCGACATTATGGGCCAACTGTCTATCGGACGTCCCACCACCATAATAACCCCCAAATAGGACGTGTTTTCTATTCATAGCTTTTAGGGCCAATACCCCGAACCGGACATATTTGCTGACTTTTGCAATAATGGAGTTTAAATGAGATTAGAAAATGAATTTGATATCCAATTTTGAGGGCAATGGCAATATGGGGTTCAAATAAATGATATATATATATATATATATATATATATATATATATATATATATATATATATATATATATATATATATATATATATATATATATATATATATATATATATATATATATATATATATATATATATATATATATATATATATATATATATATATATATATATTTATATATATATATATATGTGTGAGAATAGAGCACGTTGCTCATATATTTTTCGGGCTTAGTGTTTGGGGGACCACCTCAATCGCCAAAACACCCTAAATCGGCATATTTACCATGTCAATGTGGAGCTTAAATGAAAGGTATTGGGGGGTAGAGCAAGAATTGATATCCATTTTCGGGACCAATTTTCTGGGGGTCTACCCCTTTCCCAAAAACCCCACAAAAAGCAATTTTTTAGTGACCATCACCCCTTTCCCAAAACACCCCCAAAGGCAAAAAATAAAGATCATATGGGATTCAGATAAAGGCACTTATATTGTTAAACTGTTAGTCAAGCGATATACTATTTTCGTACCATGGTATTTCACTAAGAGTGTAATTGTCGAAAATTAATATTCCAAGAAAACTTTTGTTCCATATATAGTAAAAGAAGGCGCAGGGACCGGGCCCTAGTCAGCTAGTAAAGTATATATATATATTCTTGATCAGCATAAAAATTAAGATGATCAAGACATGTCCGTCCGTCTGTCTGTTGAAATCAAGATACATTCTTTAAAAATAGAGACATTGCGCTGAAATTTTGCACAGATTCTTTTTTTGTCCATAAGCAGGTTAAGTTCGAAGTTGGGCTATATCGGACTATATCTTGATATAGCCCCCATATGGACCGATCCTCCGATTTTGGGTCTTAGGCCCATAAAAGCCACATTTATTTTCCGATTTTTCTGAAATGTCGGAGAGTAAGTTTTTTAAGGCCCTTCGATATCCTTCGTCAATTTGGCCCAGATCGGTTCAGATATGAATATAGCTGCCATATAGACCGATCCTCAGATTTAGGGTCTTAGGCCCATAAAAGCCACATTTATTATCCGATTTTGCTGAAATTTGGGACAGTGAGTTGTCTTGGGTCCTTCGACATTTTTCTTCAATTTAGATCGGTTCAGATTTGGATATAGCTACCATATAGACCTAATTCTCGATTTAAGGTTTTGGGACTATGAAATGCGCATTTATTGCCCGATGTCGCCGAAATTTGGGACAGTGAGTGGTGGTGGATATCCGAAGTTCGGCCCGGCCGAACTTAACGCCTTTTTACTTCTTATATATATAGATTATTAAAACTATTGAAACTACAGCTCTACCCCAAAAATCAGAAAATGAATCCTGACCGAATTTGGATACAGAGTTAGATGTCAGCCCCTGCATTAATAATTCCAACTCTCCATTTGGTTCTCTTGTTCCTACTACATCAATCAAATTCGAACCCCATTACATCACTGTGAGCGGCAGTTTGGCCGTAAAAACATTTAGGTATCCAAGAATATCTAGTTACATTAAGGAACTTAATCGACAGCGAAATAGCAAATCAAAAACAAGTAAAAGCGTGCTAAGTTCGGCCAGGCAGAATCTTATATACCCCCCACCTTGGAGCACATTTGTCGAGTTCCTTTCCTGGCATCTCTTCTTAGGCAAAAAATGATATAAGAAAAGATTTGCTCTACTATTAGAGCGATATCAAGAAATGATCCGGTTTAGACCACAATAAAATTTTATGTTGGAGACCTGTGTAAAATGTCTGCCAATTCGAATAAGAATTGCGCCCTTTGGGGGCTCAAGAAGTAAAATAGAGAGATCGATTTATATGGGAGCTGTATCGGGCTATAGACCGATTCAGACCATAATAAACACGTATCTTGATGGTCATGAGAGGATCCGTTGTACAAAATTTCAGGCAAATCGGATAAGAATTGCGCTCTCTAGAGGCCCAAGAAATCAAGACCAAAGATCGGTTTATATGGCAGCTACATCAGGTTATGGACCGATTTGAAGCATACTTGGTACAGTTGTTGGATAGCATAACAAAACACGTGGTGCAAAATTTCATTCTAATCAGATAAGAATTGCGCACTCTAGAGGCCCAAGAAGTCAAGACCCATGATCGGTTTATATGACAGCTATACCAGGTAATGGACAGAATTGCACAGTTACTTAGAGGTGATACTAAAACTCTATGTGTAAAATTTCAGTCAAATCGGATGAGAATTGCGCCCTCTAGAGGCTCAAGAAGTCAAGACTCAAGATCGGTTTATATGGCAGCTATATCAGGTTATGAACCGATTTGAACCATACTTGGCACAGTTATTGGATATCATAACAAAACACGCCACGCATTTAAAACCAGACTTTGGAAACATTTTACTGCATTAAGTTGATGAATGTTAAGACTCATTTGCGGGTGGTGTGCAGGTGTAAATAAATAAATTACAAATTTGGCGTGAGATATTATATTTGGCATCCCAGGTTTAGATATTACCCCCATATATATGTTTTATCCGATATGACTTTTTAAGTATGTCGAAATCAACAATTTTTGTTCTATCATAAGAAAATCTTACAAGGTTTTATTCGATATTTCAATAGGTTTGCAAAACAAGGAAAAAGGCGTTAAGTTCGGCCGGGCCGAACTTTGGATACCCACCACCTCTGGTATATATGTAAACCATCTTTCATCAAAATTGGGTGAAAATTTCATACCTTATGTCCCATATCAGTTATATCATACCATATACTAATAAGTACACTAGCTATATCTAAAAATAAACCGATTTAAACTATATACGACACGGATGTCGAAAAGCCTAACATAAGTTACTGTGTCAAATTTCAATGAAATCGGATTATAAATGCGACTTTTATGGGGCCAAGACCTTAAATCGAGATATCGGTCTACATGGCAGCTATATCCAAATCTGGACAGATTTGTGTCAAGTTGCATTAAAATGTCGAAGAGCCTACCATAAAGCACTGTCCCAAATTTCGGCGAAATCGGACAATAAATGCCTCTTTTATGGTCTTAAAACCTTAAATCGAGAAGTCGGTCTATATGGCAGCTATATCCAAATCTGAACCGATCTGGGCCAAATTGACGAAGGACGTCGAGGGGCCTAACAGAACTCACTGTCTCAAGTTTCGGCGAAATCGGATAATAAATGTGGCTTTTATGGGCCTTAGACCCTAAATCGGAGGAACGATCTATATGGGAGCTATATCCATATCTGGACCGATCTGAGCCAAATTGACGAAGGATGTCGAAGGGCCTAACACAACTCACTGTCCCAAATTTCAGCAAAATCGGATAATAAATGTGGCTTTTATGGGCCTAAGACCCTAAATCGGCGGTTCGGTCTATATGGGGGCTATATCAAGATATAGTCCAATATAGCCCATCTTCGAACTTAGCCTGCTTATGGACAAAAAAAGGATCTGTGCAAAATTTCAGCTCAATATCTCTATTTTTAAAGACTGTAGCGTGATTTCAACAGACAGACGGACGGACATGTCTAGATCGTCTTAGATTTTTACGCTGATCAAGAATGTATATACTTTATAGGGTCGGAAATGGATATTTGGATGTGTTGCAAACGGAATGACAAAATGAATATACCCCCATCCTTCGGTGGTGGGTATAATAAAGCCTTATTAGACTTGGAGATAAAAAAAAAAACTATTTTCAGATATTGAGAGAAATAACTAGTGAAGGCGTGCTAAGTTCAGCCTTGTCGAAATTTATATACCCCCCACCAAGAATCGCATTTGTCAAGTTCTTTGGATTACTTTTTCAAATATTTATGAGCTATATGAAGTGATTGATCGATATGGATTGTTCTTGTCATGCAGCACAAATCATGGAAAAATATCACCTCAAAAGTCAAATTGGAAAATCGGTTTATATGGCCGCTATATTAGGTATGAACCGATTTAGATCTCACTTGGCACAGTTGTTAAAAAACAAACCGAAACAACATGTGCAAAATTTCAGCCAAATTGGATAAGAATCGATAGGACTCGTCGTCGGTTCATATGGCAGCTACATGAGGATATAGACTGAATTAGACCATACTAAACAGTTGTTGGAAGTCACAGCAAAACGATGTGTGCAAAATTTCAGCCGGATAAGAATTGTGCCCTCTAGAAGCTCAAGAAATCCAATCGGGAGATCGGTTTATATAGCAACTATATATAAACAATTTCAACCAAATCGGATAGGTTAGGTTGAACAGAGGGTGCAGATATTAGTCCGCCCCATGCCACTATAAACACACACCTATGCCAGTAATCGGCTAATTGTGCGCTCTAAAAACTAAAAGTAACCTCGAAATAGAAAATCTAAGTTAGAAATTCATCGATACTTACAATGTCCTTAATTGTTTTCCATGCCATGCCCCTATGTTGGTTCGTGTCTGGTATTGTGTCCCCAACCAAGTGCCAGTATCTGTCAAACGCTAAAGCCGGGCAATGACAAAGGAAATGCTCCAACGTCTCATCATCTTCTCATGCTATCACTCATCATCTTCTCATGCTAAAACTTGATGCACCGGTTTTACATAAGTGAGCTCGTTGTCCTATGTTGTTGTATCGTTGTCATGATACCAATATCTATACTGACCTCCTGCTTACTTCCTTTCAGTAATAGCCTCTGGATCCCCCCATAGAATTTTCGCCGTCCTACCAACCGTTTCGTTGTGGAACAGTTGCATGCGTATTCGTCGCCCACTACTTTAACGCGGACTGCGTCGACCCGAAATGCTTCGGGTTTACCAAGTTTATTGACGGGAGTCCTAAGACCTTCACAGACAAATCGTTCGCCTTTTCATTCCCCCTTACTCCGTTATGACCCGGCACCCAAACAATGCGGATTTTGCCATCCTCAGAGAAGGCGTTAATCTCCTTCTTACATTGTTCGTGACCTTACCGTCCTGGTTGTTATTGCCCTTATGGCAATTTTACTGCCGAAATCGGATAAGAATTGCGCCCTAGAAGCTCAAGAAGTCTGATCGGGAGATCGGGTTATATGGCAGCTATATCAAATGTGGACCGATTTGGCCCATTTACAATCTTAGCCGAACTACATTAATAAGAAGTATTTATGCAAAATTTCATGCGCCTAGCTTTATTCCTTCGAAAGTTAGCGTGCTTTCGACAGACTGATAAAAAGCAGATTTATCGTCTGAAAATGTGACTTGTGCATGAGATCCTATTAAGATTAGTAGTGAAGTTATAATAAAATAGGCCCGGCCGAACTTAATAACTTAATGCCTTGCGCCTTGGCTTGGCACTAGGACATGCTGGCACAAGCGTTGGGCGTCATGACCGGTCACCGGCTAAAAACGGTTTTTTTTACAAATCAATATCAATTTCTAGAGTTAGTGATTATGGGTTGACCTTCTGGCCATGCAAAACTATTATTATTAAAAATAACAATAATTTATTAAAAATTCTTTATTAATGGCATATATTGGCAACATTTCTCAGCCGGAATGAATATTAATTTTGCTGATATGGACCCATTGAATTTTTATTGTTGTAAATAAAAAATTGTGTATGGTAATCACTTGTAGAAAATGGAACCAAAAAGAAATTGGTACAGGAATTTGCATAAAATTCAAATAAATCGAAACCCCAATTCGGAGGGTTAGCGGACAAGCCCAAAATCCAAAAGAACGAAAATGCGCACACAGGCACTCACACACGTATACAACACTTTTTTTGGTGGAAATCTCAATGAAGGAGAGACGGAAGGCAATAAATAGCCTGTTTCTTAGCCTGAACAATATTGCAAAATTACAATATAACAGCGATGCCCAAAATGAAAATGTGACTATATGTGTGAAATACTCTTTTTAAGTATTTTTATACCCTCCACCATGGGATGGGGGCATACTAATTTCGTCATTCCGTTTGTAACACATCGAAACATTCGTCTAAGACCCCATAAAGTTTATATATTCTTTATCGTCATGAGATTTTGAGTCGATCTAGCCATGTTCTAAACTGGAGGCTACGGACACTTTGTTATCCTTGATACAATATCCGATGTTCCAGGCAGTGTGGATTACACCCTACCTGAACCGTTTTTCGATAAAAAGTACTGTACTAACTATTCCTGATAAAACCGATTGGAACTACGATATCCCTGGTAATAGAAATTACATAGACTTTTATACGGATGGTTCCAAACTAGACGACCAGGTGGGCTGCAATGTGCATCAAGTGGAGATCCTTGCAATTAAGGCAAGACAAGGAACTTCCCTACACATTCCAGGGATACTGGAATCTGTGGGTATGCCTCTAGCGACATGTAAGTTAAGTTTTTAGGACCAGGCCCGAAGGACAACGAATGACAGATGGTCACAAAGTGGGGGCTGAGAGCATTCCAATACTATGTGGCCTAATTTTGACTTGAAGAGGTCTACTGCATTGGCTAGAACAGACGTCTCAATCACTGTTTCCGTCATGACAGGTCAATGTACAATCGGAAAATATTTTGACAGACTGAAGGTTGCCAGCAACGACTTTTGCAGAAGCAGTGAGGACAAAGAGGATAGACTATAGATCACCTTTTGTGTGTATGTACTGCACTTGCAGTCAGAAGGAGTTCCACTTTAGGTTCTCATTTCCTTGAGAACCTGTCTGATTTAGCGGATGTGAACATTCGCAAGTTATTGATCTTTTTAAAGCGATCTGCATGGTTCAACAGTAGGAACTAGAAATTATCTTGGTTCTCCTGTTCCTGTGGTATCACAATGGACGAAGACGTCTTAGTGAGTCTGATGGCGGGCCAAAAGTTTGGCTGCTACAGCCATATCGGAAACGTTTAATTTTTTAATGGTTGGACAAATTTTATAGCTTCTACATGCTTAAAACTCCATATTGCTTGAAAGATATATATGGGAGCTATATCTAAATCTGGACTAGTTTTTATGCAATTTTGCACACGTATTTATATGTAAAATAAAACACCTCTTGCTAAATTTTGTAAAGATCGAACCAAAATTGTGGCTCCTACAGCCTAAAAAGGCCATATCGGATGAAAGATATATATGGGAGCTATATCTACATAAGAACCGATTTTCATGAAATTTTGCAAACAGTTTAGGACGCTAAATAAAACACCTCGTTCTTAATTTTATAGAGAAAGGACCAATTGTAGCTGTTGCAGCCTAAAAATTCGTCCTTGGGCCAAAAAAGTGAAGTGCAAAATTTCATAACAACCGGACATTAAATGCGACCTGTACCTTGATCACAAGAATACATGAACCGACAGACAGACGGACGTGCAGATGGACATAGCTAAATCGAATCAGGAAGTGATTCTAAGCAAATCCTTATACTTGACAATGGGTCTAGCTCTTCTAATTCTTAGTGTTGCAAAAAAATACACAAATTTATAATATCCACATGGAGGTGTAGGTGTGCACTTGCAATATGTCAACTACTTGACAAAGCGGAAAATGAATTTAGTGGCATAGTATTGTCCGCCTGCAAAGCTAGTGGTGACTGGTCCTGACGCTTAATTACATTTTGTACTAGTTGACCCGGGCCCGCTCCGCTGCGCCTTCTTTTACTTTATATGGAACAAAAGTTTCTTCGGAATATTTATTTTCGACAATTAAAGAGCATGTAGTTAAATACCATGCTACGAAAATAGTATATCGCTTGACTTTCGGTCTGAATCCCATATCTTTATTGGTCTACGAATTTAAGTTTGGATGTAAGGTGAACTCCATTCTTAAAATACTTTATTTCAGCCCGATATTCTCATGATATCTGATTTAGGGGTGTTTTCGGAGATGAGGTGGTCCCCCAGACACCTGGCCCTGAAAAATATCAGCATCGAGCTCTTCTTTCAAATACCATTTATTTAAACCCCATATTGCCATTGGCTTAAGAGGAGTTTACAGGATGAGGCGTCCCCCAAACACATGGCCCCAAAATAAGTTTTCGTTCGTTTTCTAATTTCAAATACCTTTCATTTGAGCCACATATTGGCATGGTCGAAAAATGTTTTCCCTTTGGGGGTGTTTTGGGAAAGGAATGATGCCCTAAATACATGGTCCTACCTTTGGATATCAAATTCATATTCTACTCCCAAATACCTTTATTTGAGCCCCATATTGCGATGGTCACTAAAAAATTGCTGTTTGTGGGGTATTTTGGGAAAGGGGTAGACCCCCAGAAAATTAATCCCGAAAGTGGGTATCAATTCTTGCTCTACCCCCAATACCTTTCATTTAAGCTCCACATTGACATGGTCGGTAAATTTACCCGATTTTGGGATGTTTTGGGGGTTGGGGTGGTCCCCCAAACACTAAGCCCGGGATATATATCAGCAACGTGTTCTATACTCATATATCTATATATGATTTATTTGAACCCGATTGCCATTGGCCTCAAAATTTTATATGAAATTCGTTTTCTAATCTAATTTAAACTCCTTATTGTAAAAGTCAGCAATTATGTACGGTTTGAAGTATTGGACCTAAAAACTATAAATATTTAGTTCCACTCTCTTTAAGACCCAAATTGCCTTGGTGAGCAAATATGTCCTATTTGGGGGTTGTTATGATGGTGGACGTCCCCTAGACAGTTGGTCCCTAATGCTGACATCAGATACGTGGCAAACGTGGCCGGCTTGGGGGGTGTTTTTGGGGATGGGCGGCCACGCAGTGAGTTGGCCTTGTATATATTTATCTGATTCGTGTTCTACTCTACAAAAAAAAACCCTCTTATTTGACCCTCATATTGCAATAGTCAGCAAATACTTCCTATTTGGGTGGTGTTGTGGGGGTGTGGTGGCCCCATAAACACTTTTCCCTGATATGAATATTTGATTCGTGCTTTACTCCGAAAGACCTTTCATTTAAGCCCCATATTGCTATGGTCGTAAATTTGTCCCCTTGGGGAATGTTTTTGGGTAGAAACGGCCTCCCAAACACTTGGTACCATATTTGGAAATCAGATTAAAATTCTTCCCTTAAATACCTTTTATTTAAGCCCCATAATCATATGGTGAGTAAATAAGTCCTGTGTGGGGGGTGTTTTGGAGAAGGGGTGGACCCCCAGAAACGTGATCCCACATATGGATATTAGATTCGTATTTAAAATACCTTTCATTTGAGCCCCATATTGCCATGGTCGGTAAGTATGTCCGATTTAGGGGTGTTTTGGGGGTTGGGGTGGTCCCCCTAACACTTGGCCGATAATTTAATATATAAGATACGTTTTCTTATCCTAAATACCTGTCATTTGAGTTGAATATTGTCGTGATTGCTGTAAATATATATTTGGTAGGTTTTAGGATGGGGCGGCCCCCCTAGGTACCCCATCCGAAATTTGGATATCAAATTTTTATTTTTAGGGTACTATATGAGAGCACACAAAATTTCGTTTATATCGCACCACCCATCTTCGAGATCTGGCATTTCTGAAAATTAGATTTAAAAACAAGTAAGAGCGTGCTAAGTTCGGCCGGGCCGAATCTTGTATACCCTCCACCATGGATCGCATCCGTTGAGTTCTTTGGACAGTATCTCTTTTTAGGCAAACAAAGAATAATGAATATGGACGGAGGAGGAGGAAGAGTTATATCAAGCTATAGTCCGATTCGGGGCTCAAGAAGCAAAATCGGGAGATCGGTTAATATGGGAGCTGTGACAAGTTCAAGGCCATGGGAGAAGCAGTTCTACAAAATCTGTGTCAAATCGGATGAGAATTGCGCTCTCTAGAGGCTCAATAACTCAAGATCCCAGATTGGTTTAAATGGCAGCTATATCAGGGTATGGACCGATTTGGACCATACTTCGCATAAATGTTGGAAGTGATACCAAAACACCACGTGCAAAATTACAGCCAAATCGGATAGGAATTGCGCCTTCTAAAAGCTCAAGAAATCATGACCCAAGATCGGTTTATATAGCAGCTATATCAGATTATGGACCGATTTGAACCATACTTCGCACAGTTGTTGGAAGTGATATCAAAACACTATGTTCAGAATTTTATTCAAATCAGATAAGAATTCCGCCCTCTAAAAGCTCAAGAAGTTAAGACCCAGGATCGGTTTTTATGGTAGCTATACCAGGTTATGAACCGATTTGAACCATACTAAGCACAGTAATTAGAAGTGATATTAAAACACTATGTGCAAAATTTCGGTCAAATCGGACAAGAATTGCGCCCTCTAGAGGCTCAAGAAGTCAAGACCCAAGATCGGTTTATATGGCAGCTATATCAAAACATGAACCGATTTGGCCCATTTACAATCCCAACCGACCTACACCAGTAAGAAGTATTTGCGCAAAATTTCAAGCGGCTAGCTTTACTCCTTCAAAATTTACCGTGCTTTCAACAGACAGACAGACGGACGGACGGACAGACGGACGGACATGGCTAGTTCGACTCAAAATGTCACGACTATCAAGAATATATATTTCGAGGTGTTATAAACAGAATGACGAAATTAGTATACCCCCATCCTATGGTGGAGAATATAAAAATAAATTTATGGCGTTAATAAGCAGGTGCTATTTTATCTCAGTGTAATTAAATTCACAATTCTTCGCCAAATGCTTATAAAATATTGAAAGCATTTTTTATACCCTCCACCATAAGAGGGGGGGTATACTAATTTCGTCATTCTGATTGTAACTACTCGAAATATTCGTCTGAGACCCCATAAAGTAAATATATTCTTGATCGTCGTGACATTTTATGTCGATCTAGCCATGTCCGACCGTCCGTCTGTCCGTCCGTCCGTCTCTCTGTCGAAAGCACGCTAACTTCCGAAGGAGTAAAGCTAGCCGCTTGAAATTTTGCACAAATACTTCTTATTAGTGTAGGTCGGTCGGTATTGTAAATGGGCCATATCGGTCCATGTTTTGATATAGCTGCCATACAAACCGATCTTGGGTCTTGACTTCTTGAGCCTCTAGAGTGCGCAATTCTTATCCGATTGGGATGAAATTTTGCACGACGTGTTTTGTTATTATATCCAACAACTGTGCAAAGTATGGTTCAAATCGGTTTATAACCTGATATAGCTGCCATTTAAACCGGTCTTGGGTCTTGACTTCTTGAGCCTCTAGAGTGCGCAATTCTTATCCGATTGGAATGAAATTTTGCACGACGTGTTTTGTTATTATATCCAACAACAAGTAAAGTAAAGCGTGCTAAGTTCGGCCGGGCCGAATCTTATATACCCTCCACCATGGATCGCATTTGTCGAGTTCTTTTCCCGGCATCTCTTCTTAGGCAGAAGAGGATATAAGAAAAGAGTTGCTCTGCTATTAAAACGATATCAAGATATGGTCCGGTTCGGACCACAATTAAATTATATGTTGGAGACCTGTGTAAAATTTCAGCCAATTCGTATAAGAATTGCGCCCTTTGTGGGCTCAAGATATAAAATAGAGAGATCGATTTATATGGGAGCTGTATCGGCCTATAGACCGATTCAGACCATAATAAACACGTATGTTAATGGTCATGAGAGAATCCGTCGTACAAAATTTCAGGCAAATGGGATAGTAATTGCGACCTCTAGAGGCTCAAGAAGTCAAGATCCCAGATCGGTTTATATGGAAGCTATATCAGGTTATGAACCGATTTGAACCTTATTTGACACAGTTGTTGAAAGTAAAAATAAAATACGTCATGCAAAATTTCAGCCAAATCGGATAGGAATTGCGCCCTCTAAAAGCTCAAGAAGTCAAGAAGTTATGGACCGATTTCAACCATACTTGGCACAGTTGTTGGATATCATAACGAAATACTTAGGGCAAAAATTCATTCAAATCAGATAAGAATTGTTCCCTCTAGAGGCTCCAGAAGTCAAGACCCAAGATCGGTTTATATGGCAGCTATATCAAAACATGGACCGACATGGCCCATTTACAATTCCAACCGACCTACACTAATAAGAAGTATTTATGCAAAATTTCAAGCGGCTAGCTTTACTCCTTCGGAACTTAGCGTGCTTTCGACAGACAGACGGACGGACGGACGGACAGACGGACGGACAGACGGACGGACAGACGGACGGACATGGCTAGATCGACATAAAATTTCACGACGATCAAGAATATATATACTTTATGGGGTCTCAGACGAATATTTCGAGTAGTTACAATCAGAATGACGAAATTAGTATACCCCCCATC
Organism: Stomoxys calcitrans; assembly: GCF_963082655.1. Lineage (NCBI taxonomy): Eukaryota > Metazoa > Arthropoda > Insecta > Diptera > Muscidae > Stomoxys > Stomoxys calcitrans. Next base: position 111,805,916 of record NC_081552.1, on the reverse strand, counting down.
TTATGGTGGAGGGTATAAAAATGTAGCACTCTTTTTTCACCACGGGGTCATTATACACCATCTGTGAAAATTTCAACAAAATCGGTTCAGCCGTTTCTGAGTCTATAAGGAATACACAAATAAACAAACCTACAAACAGACACAAATTGTTTTTTATATAAAAGATTCGTAGTCTACTCCCGAATACAATAAATTTGAGTCCTATATTGATATATACGTCCAATATTTGGAACAGTTTGCGGGCTTGGGCTACCCCTTGGATACTTAAACCCAAGTTTTTATACCACATTCGTTTTCTACTTTCCAATATCTTTCATTTGATACCCATATTGTCCCTATCGGTCAACTTTTGATTTTGGTTGGCGTTTTTGTGGTAACGGGGGAGGATTCGCCCTTCGAACATCAACAGATTCCAAAGCCTATAACTTCTTCCTGACCATAATCGTAATATACTCGCGAATACCTTTCATTCGAAGCCCATATTGTCATTAACGTCCAATAAACCAATTTGGGGGGTTTTGGGGTCGGGGCGGCCCTCCAATTACTTGGACTTAATTTTTAATACGGAAATCGTACTCTACTCTTAAGTACCTTTCATTTAAGTCCCATATTGTCTCAATCGGTCCACTTTTATTATTGGCTGGTACTTTTGGAGTAAGGGGGAGGGTCCGCCCCCAATGCTATATCAAAAAATTATGTAGCCTATTGCTCCTTCCGGACCACTCCCCACAATCAGTGAAAATTTCAAAGAAATCGGTTTAGCCGTTTTTGAGTCTATACGGAACAAACAAATTTACAACCCCACAAACAAACAAACATACAAACAAACAAACAAACATACAAACAAAAAAACAAACAAATAAATAAACAAACAAACAACTAAAATTATAGAACCTATTCAGATGTTCCTACCAGAAAAAGTGCATACGAAAACAAGTAAAAGCGTCTAAGTTCGGCCGGACCGAATCTTATATACCCTCCACCATGGATCGCATTTGTCGAGTTCTTTTCCCGGCATCTCTTCTTAGGCAAAAACAAGTAAAAAGGCGTTAAGTTCGGCCGGGCCGAACTTTGGATACCCACCACCTTGGATATATATGTAAACCACCTTTCGTCAAAATCCGGTGCAAAACTCATACCTTATGCCCCACAGCAGCTATATCAATATATGTTCCGATTTGGACCAGATACTAATAAGTAAAAGTTATTGTTCAATTGTATATAACAAAATATTGGTCTTTTTAGTAGTTATATCTTAAAATAAACCGATCTGAACTACATATATACGACACGGATGTCGAAAAGCCTAACATAAGTCAGTGTGTCAAATTTCAGTGCAATCGGATTAAAAAAGCGCCTTTTATGGGGCCAAGACTTTAAAACGAGAGATCGGTCCATATGGCAGCTATATGCAAAGCTTGATCGATCTAGACCAAATTGCAGAAATATGTGGAGGGGCTTAAGTTAGCTCTTTGTCCCAAATTTCGGCATCATCGGACAATAAATGCGCCTTTTATGGCCCCAAAACCTAAAACCGAGAGATCGGTCTATATGGCAGCTATATCCAAATCTGGACCGATCTGGGCCAAATTGACGAAGGACGTTGAAGGGCCTAAGATAACTCACTGTCCCAAATTTCAGCAAAATGCGATAATAAAAGTGGCTTTTATTGGCCTAAGACCCTAAATCGGCGGATCGGTCTATATGGGGGCTATATCAAGATATAGTCCGATATAGCCCATCTTCGAACTTAACCTGCTTATGGACAAAAAAAGAATCAGTGCAAAGTTTCAGCTATATATCTCTATTTTTGAAGACTGTAGCGTGATTTCAACAGACAGACGGACAGAAGGACGGACATGTTTAGATCGTCTTAGATTTTTACGCTGATCAAGAATATATATACTTTATAGGGTCGGAAATGGATATTTCGATATGTTGCAAACAGAATGACAAAATGAATATACCCCCACCCGTCGGTGGTGGGTATAAAAAAGGATATAAGAAAAGATTTGCTCTGCTATTAGAGCGATATTAAGATATGGTCCGGTTTGGACCACAATTAAATTATATTTATGTTGGAGACCTGTGTAAAATGTACGCCAATTCGAATAAGAATTGCGCTCTTTGTGGGCTCAAGAAGTAAAATAGAGAGATCGATTTATATGGGAGCTGTATCGGGCTATAGACCGATTCAGACCATAATAAACACGTATGTTAATGGTCATGAGAGAATCCGTCGTACAAAATTTCAGGCAAATCTGATAATAATTGCGACCTCTAGAGGCTCAAGAAGTCAAGATCCCAGATCGGTTTATATGGCAGCTAAATCAGGTTATGAACCGACTTGTACTTTATTTGACATAGTTGTTGAAAGTAACAATAAAAAAAAACGTCTTGCGAAATTTCAGCCAAATCGGATACGAATTGCGCCCTTTAGAAGCTCAAGAAGTCAAGTTCCCAGATCTGTTTATATGACAGCTATATCAGGTTATGAACCGATTTGAACCATATTTGGCACAGTTGTTGGATATCATAACAAAATACTACAAAACCTCTTAAAATTGGAAAAAATCGGATAAGATTTGGATATGGCTCCCATGTATATGTTCGCCCGATTTGGGCTAAAATTGTAACTATGTTGTCATTTGTAAACCGATTGTCACGAAATTTTGCACGAGAGATTCTTTTAGAAGTTTTTACATTATTGGCAAATTTCCCATATATAAATTTGTCCAATTTAGACTAGTATTGCAATCATTTAGTCATTTAACCGATTCACACGAAAATGGGCACTAAGGATTCCCATATGACTCCCGATATTGCTATTGAAATTAATAGAAACCGGTTCAGATTTAGATATAGGTCTCATATATATATTTTCGTCGGATAATATTTGAATAATACTCAATAATTTAGTAATGTCTTAGCCGATCTAAACAAAATTATAAAGTTCCTGATGAATAACTCTTATAACGTTTCTGATGAATAAGATGGGGGTATACTAATTTCGTCATTCTGATTGTAGCTACTCGAAATATTCATCTGAGACCCCATAAAGTATATATATTCTTGATCGTCGTGAAATTTTATGTCGATCTAGCCATGTCCGTCCGTCTGTCTGTCGAAAGCACGCTAACTTCCGAAGGAGTAAAGCTAGCCGCTTGAAATTTTGCACAAATATTTCTTATTAGCGTAGGTCGGTTGGTATTGTAAATGGGCCATATCGGTCTATGTTTTGATATAGCTGCCATATAAACCGATCTTGGGTCTTGACTTCTTGAGCCTCTAGAGTGCGCAATTCTACTCCGATTGGAATGAAATTTTGCACGACGTGTTTTGTTACGATATCCAACAACTGTGCCAAGTATGTTTCAAATCGGTTGATAACCTGATATAGCTGCCATATAAACCGATCTGGGGTCTTGACTTTTTGAGCCTCTAGAGTGCGCAATTCTTATCCGATTGGAATGAAATTTTGCACGACATGTTTTGTTATTATATCCAACAACTGTGCCAAGTATGGTTCAAATCGGTTCATAACCTGATATAGCTGCCATATAAACCGATCTGGGGTCTTGACTTCTTGAGCCTCTAGAGTGCGCAATTCTACTCCGATTGGAATGAAATTTTGCACGACGTGTTTTGTTACGATATTCAACAACTGTGCCACGTATGTTTCAAATCGGTTGATAACCTGATATAGCTGCCATATAAACCGATCTGGAGTCTTGACTTTTTGAGCCTCTAGAGTGCGCAATTCTTATCCGATTGGAATGAAATTTTGCATGACGTGTTTTGTTATTATATCCAACAACTGTGCCAAGTATGGTTCAAATCGGTTCATAACCTGATATAGCTGCAATATAAACCGATCTGGGGTCTTGATTTCTTGAGCCTCTAGAGTGCGCAATTGTTATCCGATTGGAATGAAATTTTGCACGCCGTGTTTTGTTATGATATCCAACAACTGTGCCAAGTATGGTTGAAATCGGTTCATAACCTGATATAGCTGCCATATGAACCGTTCTTGGATCTTGACTTCTTGAGCTTCTAGGGGGCTCAATTTCTATTCGATTTGAATGAAATTTTGCACGACGTTTTTTATTGTTACTTTCAACAACTGTGTCAAATAAAGTACAAGTCGGTTCATAACCTGATATAGCTGCCATATAAACCGATCTGGGATCTTGACTTCTTGAGCCTCTAGAGGTCGCAATTATTATCCGATTTGCCTGAAATTTTGTACGACGGATTGTCTCACGACCATTAACATACGTGTTTATTATTGTCTGAATCGGTCTATAGGCCGATACAGCTCCCATATAAATCGATCTCTCTATTTTACTTCTTGAGCCCACAAAGGGCGCAATTCTTATTCGAATTGGCTGACATTTTACACAGGTCTCCAACATAAATATAATTTAATTGTGGTCCAAACCGGACCATATCTTGATATCGCTCTAATAGCAGAGCAAATCTTTTCTTATATCCTTTTTTTTGCCTAAGAAGAGATGCCGGGAAAAGAACTCGACAAATGCGATCCATGGTGGAGGGTATATAAGATTCGGCCCGGCCGAACTTAGCACGCTTTTACTTGTCACTTTTAAGGCCTTTGCAAAGACATTTATCAATCAACCTTGTCAAAAATTTGCACAACGAATTACCCTATGGCTCCTAAAATACGTACAGATTTGTGCCAAGTATGGTTCAAATCGGTTCATAACCTGATATAGCTGCCATATAAACCGATCTGGGGTCTTGACTTCTTGAGCCTCTAGAGTGCGCAATTCTTATCCGATTGGAATGAAATTTTGCACGACGTGTTTTGTTACGATATCCAACAACTGTGCCAATTATGTTTCAAATCGGTTGATAACCTGATATAGCTGCCATATAAACCGATCTGGGGTCTTGATTTCTTGAGCCTCTAGAGTGCGCAATTCTTATCCAATTTGAATGAATTTTGGCACGTAGTATTTTGTTATGATATAAAAAATATGGTTCAAATCGGTTCATAACCTGATATAGCTGTCATATAAACAGATCTGGGGACTTGACTTCTTGAGCTTCTAGGGAGCTCAATTTCTATCCGATTTGAATGAAATTTTGCACGACGTTTTTTATTGTTACTTTCAACAACTGTGTCAAATAAAGTACAAGTCGGTTCATAACCTGATATAGCTGCCATATAAACCGATCTGGGATCTTGACTTCTTGAGCCTCTACAGGTCGCAATTATTATCCAATTTGCCTGAAATTTTGTACGACGGATTCTCTCATGACCATTAACATACGTATTTATTATTGACTTATTGAGCCTCTAGAGGGCGCAATTCTTATCCAATTTGAATGAATTTTGGCACGTAGTATTTTGATATGATATCCAACAACTGTGCCAAATATGGTTCAAATCGGTTCATAACCTGATATAGCTGTCATATAAACAGATCTGGGGATTTGACTTCTTGAGCTTCTAGGGGGCTCAATTTCTATCCGATTTGAATGAAATTTTGCACGACGTTTTTTATTGTTACTTTCAACAACTGTATCACATAAAGTACAAGTCGGTTCATAACCTGATATAGCTGCCATATAAACCGATATGGGATCTTGACTTCTTGAGCCTCTAGAGGTCGCAATTATTATCCGATTTGCCTGAAATTTTGTACGACGGATTCTCTCATGACCATTAACATACGTGTTTATTATTGTCTGAATCGGTCTATAGGCCGATACAGCTCCCATATAAATCGATCTCTCTATTTTACTTCTTGAGCCCAGAAAGGGCGCAATTCTTATTCGAATTGGCTGACATTTTACACAGGTCTCCAACATATAATTTAATTGTGGTCCAAACCGGACCATATCTTGATATCGCTCTAATAGCAGAGCAAAGCCTTTGCAAAGACATTTATCAATCAACCTTCTCAAAAATTTGCACAACGAATTACCCTATGGCTCCTAAAAGGGGACAATTACATATCGGTTTTGGCTGAAATTTTACATGAGGTGTTTTATTATGAGTTCCAACAATTGTTCGGTTCACCCCCCATATGTGGGGTCTTTATTTCTTGAGCGTCTAGAGGGCGCAATTCCTATCCGATTTGGCTGAAATTTTGCACGACGTGTTATGTTATGACTTCCAACAACTGTGCTAAATATGGTTTAAACCGCTCCATAATCTCATATAGCTGCCAAATAAACCAATCTTGAATCTTGACTTCTTGAGCCACTAAAGGGCACAATTCTTATCCGATTTGGCTGAAATTTCGCATGACGTGTTTTGTTATGACTTTTAACTACTATCTTATATATAATAATCAATTTTGTGTTTGTTTGTAGATTTGTTTGTTTGTTTGTATGTTTGTGTGTTCCTTATAGACTCAGAAACGGCTGAACCGATTTTCTTGAAATTTTCAGATGATGCATATTGACCCCGTGATGAAAATAGGGTACTAAATTTTTTGATATCTGAAGGGGGGCGGACCCTCCCCCTTACCCTAATTTTCAGCAACGCCAGATCTCGACGATGGGTTGAGTGATTTATCCGAAATTTTTCGTGCTCTCATATAGTACCCTAAAAATAAAAATTTCGTATAAAAATTTCGGATAGGGTACCCAAAACACCACTAAATTGGACATATTTACCGTCCATGGCAATATGGAACTCAAATGAATGGTATTTGCGAGTAGATTACGAATCTGATATCCAAATTTGGAACCACGTTTCTGGGGGTCCACCCCTTTCCCAAAACACCCCTCAAATATGGCTTATTTACTGACCATGGGAATATGGGGCTTAAATAAAAGGTATTTGAATGTAGAATACGAATCTGATATCCAAATATGGGACCAAGTGTTTGGGTGGCCTCCTCTCACCAAAAACATCCCCCAAAGGGGACAAATTTACGACCATAGCAATATGGGGCTCAAATGAAAGGCCTTTGAGAGTAAAGCACGACTTTGATATCAATATTCGGGAAAAGTGTCTATGGCGCAACGCCACCCCCACAACACCACCCAAATAGTAAGTATCTTCTGACTATTGCAATATGATGCTCAAATAAGAGGGTTTTTAAAGTGAAACACGAATCCGATATATATTTTCAAGGCCAACTAACTGAGTAACCCCCCACAACCCAAAACACCCCCCAAGCCGGTCATGTTTACCGACTATGGAAATATGGGGCTCAAACTAAAGGTATGTGGGAGTAGACCACGTATCTGATATCAACATTAGGGGCCAACTGTCTAGCGGACGTCCCACTACAATAACAACCCCCACATAGGACGTATTTGCTCGCCAAGACAATTTGAGTCTTAAAGAGAGTGAAACTAAATATTATAGTTTAATACGCCAAACCGGAAATATTTACTGACTTTTGCCACAAGGAGTTTAAATGAGATTAGAAAACGAATTTGATATCCAATTTTGAGGACAATGGCTATATGGAGTTCAAATAAATGATAAATAGATATAAGAGAATAGAGCACGCTGCTGATATATTTTCCGGGCTTAGTGTTTGGGGACCACCCCGATCCCCAAAACACCCCTAAATCGGGCATATTTACCGACCATGTCAATGTGGAGCTTAAATGAAAAGTATTGGGGGGTAGAGCAAGAATTGATACCCATTTTCGGGACCAATTTTCTGGGGGTCTACCCCTTTCCAAAAATACCAATTATTTAGAGACCATCGCAATATGTGGCTCAAATAAAGGTATTTGGGAGTAGAATACGAATTCGATATCCAAATGTAGGACCATGTATTTAGGGCATCATTCCTTTCCCAAAACACCCCCAAAGGGAAAACATTTTTCGACCATGCCAATATGTGGCTCTAATGAAAGGTATTTCAAATTAGAAAACGGATTTGATAACTTATTTTGGGGCCATGTGTTTGGGGGACGCCTCATCCTGTAAACTCCTCTTAAGCCAATGGCAATATGGGGTTTAAATAAATGGTATTTGAGAGGAGAGCACGATGCTGATATTTTTTCAGGGCCAAGTATCTGGGGGACCACCTCTCCCCCGAAAACACCACTAAATCAGACATCATGAGAATATCGGGCTGAAATGATGTATTTTAAGAATGGAGTACACATTACATCCAAACTTACATTCGTGGACCAATAAAGATCATATGGGATTCAGTTAAAGTCACCTATATTGTTAAATTGTTAGTCAAGTTGGCATGGTATTTCACTAAAAGATCTTTAATTGTCGAAAATAAATATTCCAAGGAAACTTTTGTTCCATATAAAGTAAAAGAAGGCGCAGCGGTGCGGGCCCGGGTCAGCTAGTATATATATATATATATATATCATCTTTACTGGTCAATGAATTTGCTCGCAGGGTTTAGGGTCATTAACGTTTGGGTGTTACATGTACTCCATTATTAAAAGTCTTTATTTCAGCTCGATATTGCCATGATGTCCGATTTAGGGGTGTTTTAGGGGGTGAGGTGGTCCCTTAGACTCTTGGCCCAGAGAGAAGTACCATCATCGTGCTCTTCTCTCAAATACCCCATACACCCATATTGCCATTTGACTAAGGGGAGTTTATACATTTTTGCGAAAGTGTCGGTGCCCTAAATACATGGTCCCACATTTGGATATCAGATACCCTATTCTACTCCAAAATTCCATTATTTGAGCCCCATATTGCGATAGTCAGTACCTAATTGTTTTTTATGGGGTATTTTGGGGAAGCGATAGACCCCCATACGTTTCATTTGAGCCCCACATTGACGTGGTTGGTAAATGTGCCCGATTTAGGGGTGTTTTGGGAAGTGGGGTGGTCCCCCAAACTCTTGGCCCTGAAAATGTATCAGCATCGTGCTCTACTCTCAAATATCATTTATTTGAACCCTATATTGCCATTGGCCTCAAAATTGGATATAAAATTCGTTTTCTAATCGCAAATACCTTTCATTTAAATGCCTTATTGCAAAATTCAGCATATATGTCCGGTGCAGCGTATGGGCCCTAAAAACTATCAATATCGAGATCCACTCCCTTTAAGACCCAAAATTGTCATGGTGAACAAATACGTCCTATTTGGGTGTTGGTTTGGGGGTGGGACGTCCCCTAGGCAGTTGGTCTCGAATGTTGATATCAGATTCGTGGTCTACTCCCAAATACCTTTAATTTGAGCCCAATATTTTCAAAATGGGCAAACATGACCGATTTCGGGTTGTTTTGGTTGATAGGGCGGCCGTTCAGTGACTTGGCCCTGAAAATATACATCAGATTTGTGTTCTACTCTAAATTAATTTTTATTGCAGCCCCATATTGGAATGGTAAGCAAATACATCCTATATGGGTGGTGTTATGAGGGTGGGGTGGCCCCATACGCACTTTTTCCCGAATATTGATATCAGCTTTATGCTTTACTCCCAAAGACCTTTCATTGAGCCCCATATTGCTTTTGTAGTAAATTTGTCCTCTTTAAGGGTTTTGTTTTGAAGGGGCGGCCCCTCATACACTTGGTCCCACATGTGGATATCAGATTCTTATTCTACACTTAAATACCGTTTATTTGAGCCCCATGTTGCCATGATCAGTAAATAAGTCCTGTTTTGGGGGGGTGTTTTGCAGAAGGTGTGCACCCTCAGAAACTTGATATCACATTTGGATACCAAATTCTTATTCTACTCGTAAATACATCTCATTTGAGTCCCATATAGCAAAGGTCGGTAAATATGTCCGATTTATGGGTGTTTTGGGGGTTGGGGTGGTAACCCAAACACCTATTCCGACAGTTGGATAGCAGATACGTTTCCTTCTCTTAAATACCTTTCAGTTGAGTCTCATATTGTCATGATTGCTGTAAATATATATTTGGTAGGTTTTGGCGTTGGGGCTGCCCGCCTAGGTATCCCATCCGAAATTTGGATACCAAATTTTAATTTTTACGTTAATTTAAGAGAGCACACAAAATCTCGCTTAAATCGCACCACCCATCTCCGAGATCTATCGTTTCTGAGAATTAGGGTAGGGTCCGCCCCCCTTCAGATATTAAACAAGTGAAAGCGTGCTAAGTTAGCCGGGCCGAATCTTATATACCCTCCACCATGGATCGCATTTGTCGAGTTCTTTTCCCGTCATCTCTTCTTAGGCAAAACAGGGTATAAGAAAAGATTTGCTCTGCTATTAGAGCGATATCAAGATATGGTTCGGCTTGGACCACAATTAAAATATATGTTGGAGACCTGTGTAAAATGTCAGCCAATTCGAATAAGAATTGCGCCCTTTGGGGGCTCAAGAAGCAAAATAGAGAGATCGATTTATATGGGAGCTGTATCGGGCTATACACCGATTCAAACCATAATAAACACGTATGTTGATGGTCATGAGAGAATCCGTCGTACAAAATTTCAGGCAAATCGGATAATAATTGGGACCTCTAGAAGCTCAAGAAGTCATGATCCCAGATCGGTTTATATGGCAGCTATATCAGGTTATGAGCCGATTTAAACCATACTTGGCACAGTTGTTGGATATCATAACAAAACACGTCGTGCAAAATTTCATTCCAATCTGATAAGAATTGCGCACTCTAGAGGCTCCAGAAATCACGACCCAAGATCGGTTTATATGGCAGCTATATCAAAACATAGACCGATATGGCCGATTTACAATACCAACCGACCTACATTTATAAAAAGTATTTGTGCAAAATTTCAAGCGGCCAGCTTTACTCCTTCGGAAGTTAGCGTTCTTTCGACAGACAGACGGACAGACGGACGGACATGGCTAGATCCATATAACATGTCACGACAATATACCATATAACATATTCGTGCTCTGGTCTCAAATATCTTTCATTTGATTCCCATATTGTCATTTCTGGTTTATATTTCATTTGGCTGGTGGCATTGGAGGTAGGGCGGCCCCCTATATATCCCACCCATCTCCGAGATCTGGCGTATTTGGAAATATGGTAAGGAGTGGGTCCGCCCATTAAAGTTTGGATGTTATATCTACTTCATTTTCTTGGATTTGGAGTAGCCAAACTCTTTGCCCCAAAAGTGGATATCAGATTCATACTCCACACCCGATAATAACATTGGAGTTACATATTCCAATAGTTGGTATATAAGTGTGGTTTAGTGTGGGGAGTTTATGGGGTGAGACGTCCATGAAACACTTGGCCACGAAACTGATACAGATTTGAGCCCCTTTTTGCCATAATCTATAAATATGTCCAGTTTGAAGGGTAAGCATGGTGGGGCGGCCACCCACGTATTTACAAACAAACAAAAAATTTTTCCCATGACCATTCCACTATGGAAAAGGAGCAAATTTCTTACATATCAATGAGCGCAGTCGGACTCAAGATTTAGGCTCAATGATAAGGGGCCTCCTTTTTACAGCCGAGTCCGAACGCCGTGGCGCAGTGCGACACCTCTTTGGATAGAAGTTTTACATGACATATTATTTCACAAATGTTTCCAGCATTAGCTCGTACTTAGCCTTGAAAAAATATAAGCATCGTGCTCTATTCTCAAATTTCTTCAATTTGAGCCCCAATTGCCATTGGTTTAGGCGGAGTTTATGGGTTGGCACGACCCCCAAACATTTGGCCTCAAACTTGGATATCAAATTCGTTTTCTACTATCAAATACCTATTTTTTATCGCCATAGTAGGCAATCATGACCGGTTTGAAGGGAGTTTAGAGGCGGACTCTGAAGTAATATCACCATCGTGCTAGAGCACGATTTTGTTTAAGCCCCATAATGTCAAGCATTTTGAGAGAGGTTATTAAGATATTCAGAGCTACGGGTCTCGTTCAGTTTCACATTATTTATTCCCAATCTGAGTGTAAAAATGATCGGCCTTCATATATTATTTCATATTATTCATATATTATCCTTTATTCCTTTTTATACCCTCCAGCATAGGATGGGGGTATACTAAATTCGTCATTCTGCTTGTAACTACTCGAAAGATTCGTCTGAGACTCAATAAAGTCTATATATTCTTGATCGTCGTGACATTGTAGATCTAGCCATGTCCGTCCATCTGTCCGTTCGCCCGTCCGTCTGTCTGTTGAAAGCACGCTAACTTTTGAAGGAGTAAAGCTAGCCGCTTGGAATTTTGCACATATACATATTATTAGTGTAGGTCGTTTGGGATTGCAAATGGGCCATATCAGTCCATGTTTTGATATAGCTGCCATATAAACCGATCTTGGGTCTTGAATTCTTAAGCCGTTAGAGGGCGTAATTCTTATCCGATTGGAATGAAATTTTGCACGACGTGTTTTGTTATGATATTCAACAACTGCGCCAAGTATGGTTCAAATCGGTCAATATCCTGATATAGCTACCATATAATCCGATCTTGAATCTTGACTTCTTGAGCCTCTAGATTGCGCAATTCTAATCCGATTTGAATGAACGAAATATTTTGTTATGATATCCAACAACTGTGCCAAGTACGGTTCACATAGCTGTCATATGAAAAACGGTCTGGGGACTTGATTTCTTGAGCTTCTATAGGACGAAATTCCTATCCGATTTGGCTGAAATTTGAAATGACGTATTTCATTATTACTTCCAACAACTGTGCCCAATAGGGTTCAAATCGGTTCATAAGCTGATATAGCTGCCATATAAACCAATCTGGGATCTTGGTTTCTTGAGCCTCTAGAGGTCGCAATTATCATTCGATTTTTTACAACGTATCCTCTCATGACCATCGATATACGTGTTTATTATGGTCTGAGTCGGTTTATAGCCTGATACAGCTCCATATAAATCATCTTTCTATTTTTCTTCTTGAGCGCCCAAAGGGCGCAATTCTTATTCGAATTGGCTGACATTTAAACAGGTATCCAACATATAAAGGGTGATTTTTTTGAGGTTAGGATTTTCATGCATTAGTATTTGACAGATCACGTGGGATTTCAGACATGGTGTCAAAGAGAAAGATGCTCAGTATGCTTTGACATTTCATCATGAATAGACTTACTAACGAGCAACGCTTGCAAATCATTGAATTGTATTACCAAAATCAGTGTTCGGTTCGAAATGTGTTCAAATTTTGACAAATTTTGTTCAGCGATGAGGCTCATTTCTGGTTGAATGGCTACGTAAATAAGCAAAATTGCCGCATTTGGAGTGAAGAGCAACCAGAAGCCGTTCAAGAACTACCCATGTATCCCGAAAAATGCACTGTTTGGTGTGGTTTGTACGCTGGTGGAATCATTGGACCGTATTTTTTCAAAGATGCTGTTGGACGCAACGTTACGGTGAATGAACACATTTCGAACCGAACACTGATTTTGGTAATAAAATTCAATGATTTGCAAGCGTTGCTCGTTAGTAAGTCTATTCATGATGAAATGTCAAAGCATACTGAGCATCTTTCTCTTTGATACCATGTCTGAAATCCCACGTGATCTGTCAAATACTAATGCATGAAAATCCTAACCTCAAAATTTACAATATTTACAATAATTTAATTGTGGTCCGAACCGGACCATATCTTGATATCGCTCTAATAGCAGAACAATCTTTTCTTTCATCCTTTTTTTTGCCTAAGAAGAGATGGCCGGAAAAGAACTCGAAAACTGCGATTCATGGTGAAGGGTATCTAAGATTCGGCGCGGCCGAACTTAGCACGCTTTTACTTGTTTTTGGGTAGGATAGGGGGAGGGGAATTGCCCTCTGACACGTTCTTTCATTTGAGTACAATATATTCTCGGTCTTCCTACATGACGGTTTGGCGTTGCATTTATTGTGAGGAGAGGGTCGCACTTTTGGATTGGGACACCCTGGACCAAATTCTTATAACAGATGTGTACTCAGCTTCAAAATATCTTTCGTTTGATAACCATAATATTCCAATCGGTAAACATATCCTGTTGAGGGGTTTTGGGGGTGGGGAGGCGCCTCAGACACCAAGGAATACATTTTTATATCAGCATTGGACTCTACCTTTAAATAGCTTTCATTTGAAATCCATATTTTCCCAATCGGTAAATTGTCGTGCTATGAGGTTTTGGGTGGTGTGGTGGGAAAAACAACTTTTTGTCTCAGATTTGTTTTCTACTTTTAAATTCATTTTATTTGATACCCATATTACTCATAGCGATTAGAGTGTCCTGTAGGGTGGCGTTTGTGGCGGTGGGGTGCCAAGCTCGTACTCTATTCTTAAATATCTTTCAATTGATATCCAATTGCCCAAAACGGTGAAAATGTCCTCTTTGGGCTTTTTTTGGGGTGGGGGACACCCCTGAAACTTAAGAGTAAAATTTGTATACCAAATTCGTACTCTACTCTTAAATACCTTTCATTTGATACCCTTATTGTCCCAATCTGAGCATATGTCCGTTTGGGTGGGTTTTGGGATGGGGCGTGTTTTTGGGATACCATAAGGTGGCATACAAAATTTCGCTTAAATCGGTGCACGTATCTCCGTGATCCGGCGTTTTTAAAAATTGGGGTTTGTATGAGTTTGGTAATAGAATAGTTTTTGAATTTAGTGGTATTGTATTTCGCTATATTTTGAGCGATCATTGACGTTAGAAAATATTTGATTTGCAACCATTACAATTTTTTTTGTTGGCACTGGCTCACTATGCCATATTAAAACAAGGTAAAGCGTGCTAAGTTCGGACGGGCCGAATCTTATATACCTTCCACCATGGATCGCATTTGTCGAGTTCTTTTCCCGGTTTTTCTTTTTCGGCAAACAAAGGAAAGGATTAAAGAAAACAAGTAAAAGCGTGCTAAGTTCGGCCGGGCCGAATCTTATATACCCTCCACCATGGATCGCATTTGCCGAGTTCTTTTCCCGGCATCTCTTCTTAGGTAAAAAAAAGGATATAAGAAAAGATTTGCTCTGCTATTAGGGCGATATCAAGATATGGTCCGGTTTGGACCACAATTAAATTATATATTGGAAACCTGTGTAAAATGTCAGCCAATTCGAATAAAAATTGCGCCCTTTGTGGGCTCAAGAAGTAAAATAGAGAGATCGATTTATATGGGAGCTGTATCGGCCTATAGACCGATTCAGACCATAATAAACACGTATGTTAATGGTCATGAGAGAATCCGTCGTACAAAATTTCAGGCAAATCGGATAATAATTGCGACCTCTAGAGGCTCAAAAAGTCAAGATCCCACATCGGTTTGTATGGCAGCTATATCAGGTTATGAACCGACTTGTACTTTATTTGACACAGTTGTTGAAGGTAACAATAAAAAACGTCGAAATTTCAGCCAAATCGGATAGAAATTGAGCCCTCTAGAAGCTCAAGAAGTCAAGTCCCCAGATCTGTTTATATGACAGCTATATCAGGTTATGAACCGATTTGAACCATATTTGTCACAGCTGTTGGATATCATAACAAAATACTACGTGCCAAAATTCATTCAAAATGGATACGAATTGCGCCCTCTAGAGGCTCAAGAAGTCAAGACCCAAGATCGGTTTATATGGCAGCTATATCAAAACATGGACCGATATGGCCCATTTACAATACCAACCGACCTACACTAATAAGAAATATTTGTGCAAAATTTCAAGCGGCTAGCTTTACTCCTTCGGAAGTTAGCGTGCTTTCGACAGACGGACGGACGGACAGACGGACGGACATGGCTAGATGGACATAAAATTTCACGACGATCAAGAATGTATATACTTTATGGGGTCTCAGACGAATATTTCGAGTAGTAACAAACAGAATAACGAAATTAGTATACCCCCCCATCTTATGGTGGAGGGTATAACAATTGCTGTGCTGTTGAAGCTATATCAAGTTATGGTCCGATTCGGACCATTATGAAATGAATGTTGGAGACCACAGTAGAAGTCAAAAAGTAAAATAGGGAGATCGTTTTACAGGGGAGCTGTATTAGGTTATAGACCGATTCAGACCGTATTTTACATATATGTTGAAGATCGTGGGAGTAGCCGTTGTACAAAATTTCACTCAAATCAGATAATAATTGCGCCCTATAGAATCTCAAGAAGTCAAGATTCAATACCGGTTTATACGGCAGCTATATCAGTTTATGGACCGATTTCAACCATACTTAGCACAGTTGTTGAAAATCATAAAAAACACCTCATTGTAATGCCATTTACTTTAAGGACCAA
Source organism: Stomoxys calcitrans (assembly GCF_963082655.1). Classification (NCBI taxonomy): domain Eukaryota; kingdom Metazoa; phylum Arthropoda; class Insecta; order Diptera; family Muscidae; genus Stomoxys; species Stomoxys calcitrans. Next base: position 111,789,796 of record NC_081552.1, on the reverse strand, counting down.
ATTGCAATGTAATTTTTTTTTAAATATAATATTTTTGAGATTGTTTGAAACTAAAAGTTATTAATTTCTTTTGAGCTAAAAATTTTCATGGAATTTTTTTTTAAAACAATTATTCAATAAAAATTTTTCCGAAAGACCAACATTTAACGAAAATTCTCTAAGATATATGATTCTATATGAATTTTCTCTTAATTCTAGTTTATTTATTTTAACTGAAATTTCATCTGTAGAAAAATATTATTTAGGGTTGCTCAAAAAGTAATTGCGGATTTTTCATGTAGTCGGCGTTGACAAATTTTTTCACAGCTTGTGATTCTGGAATTGAATTCTTTCTTCTGTCAGTTATCAGCTGTTACTTTTAGCTTGCTTTAGAAAAAAAGTGTAAAAAAAGTTCATTCTAAGTTTTATTAAAAATGCATTTACTTTCTTTTAAAAAATCCGCAATTACTTCTTAGGCAACCCAATAACAATTATCTTTAAATAAAATATTTTGCTTGTTAGTCTGCAAAACTCTTGTTAATAATGATTATGGTTTTCAAAAACAATTTGGTAATATTAAATTTCAAATTATGTGAATTACATCAGGAATGAAATGGAATATTTTAAGACCCCAAACACAATTTTAACACGCCGAAATGATCGCTAAGATTAATTTATTTTTTGAAATAATTATTTCAAATAAAACCATTTAGTTTTTTCTCGGAAATGCAAAATTCACAATACAGTAGTTAAGGCAATTGACACGGAGCTCATAGTGATAAATGGTCAAAATCTATCAGTCAACAGCAAGAAGCTCTAGTTCTGTAGGGTTTGATTAATACATTTTTCAAAAACAATTCAAATTTACTTTTTTTATTTCCTCCATCATAGGATGGGGGTATACTAATTTCGTCATTCTGTTTGTAACTCCTCGAAATATTCGTCTCAGACCCCATAATGAATATATATTTTTGATCGTCATGACATTCTATGTCGATCTAGCCATGTCCGTCCGTCCATCTGTCTGTCTAAAACATGGTAACTTTCGAAAGAGTTTAGCTAGCCGCATGCAATTTGGCACAAATACTTCTTATTAGTGTAGGTCGGTTGGGATTGTAAATGGGCTATATCGGTCCATGTTGTGATATTGCTGCCATATAAACCGACCTTGGATCTTGACTTCATGAGCCACTACAGGGCGCAATTTTTATCCGATTTAGCTGAAATTTTGCATGAGATACGGGTGAAATCTAGAGTGCGCAATTCCTATCCGATTTGGCTGAAATTTTGCATTACGTATTTTATTATGACTTTCAACAACTGTGCAAAATAAGGTTCAAATCGGTTCATAACCTGATATAGCTGTCATATAAACCGATCTGAGATCTTGACAGGATCTTATATGACAGCTATATCAGGCTATGGACCGATTTGAACCAAACTTGGCACAGTTGTTGGATATCATAACAAAATACTTCGTGCACCAAGATCGGTTTACATCGCAGCTATATCAAATCATGTGCTTGATAGCAGCTGTTAGCGTGCTTTCGACAGACAGACGGACGGACATGGCCAGATCGACTTCAAATGACATGACGATCAAGAATATATACTTTATGGGGTCTCGAACGAATATTTCGAGTAGTTACAAACATATTGACGAAATTATGGTGGAGGTTATATTAAAGTTTAAAATGCTAATACGATAGAAAACGAAAACAACTGCAATAACGTAGAAATCTTTTCGCATTTCAGATTTTTATACCCTCAACCATAGGATGCGGGGTACACTAATTTTGTCATTCTGTTTGTAACTACTCGAAATATTCATCTGAGACCTCATAAGGTACATATATTCTTGATCGTCGCGACATTTCATGTCGATCTAGCCATGTCCGTCCGTCTGTCCGTCCGTCTGTCTGTCGAAAGCACGCTAACTTCCGAAGGAGTAAAGCTAGCCGCTTGAAATTTTACACAAATACTTCTTATAAATTTAGGTCCGTTGGAATTGTAATTGGGCCATATCGGTCCATGTTTTGATATAGATGATATATAAACCGATCTTGGGTCTTGACTTCTTGAGCCTCTAGAGTGCGCAATTCTTATCCGATTGGAATGAAATTTTTCACGACGTGTTTTGTTATGATATCCAACTACTGTGTTAGGTATGGTCCAAATCGGTCTATAACTTGATATAGCTGCCATATAAACCGATCTTGGTCTTGATTTCTTGAGCCTCTAGAGTGCGCAATTCTTATCAAATAAGGTTCAAATCGGTTCATAACCTGATATAGCTGTCATATAAACCTATCTGGGATCTTAACTTCTTGAGCCTCTACAGGTCGCAATTGTTATCCGATTTGCCTGTACGTACAGTTTTGTACGACGGATTCTCTCATGACCATCAACATACGTGTTTATTATGGTCTGAATCGGTTTTTAGCCCGACAACCATATAAATCGATCTCTCTATTTTACTTTTTGAGCCCCCAAAGGGCGCAATTCTTATTCGAATTGGCTGACATTTTACACAGGTCTCCAACATATAATTTAATTGTGGTCCAAGCCGAACCATATCTTGATATCGCTCTTATAGCAGAGCAAATCTTTTCTCATACCCTGTTTTGCCTAAGAAGAGATGCCCGGAAAAGAACTCGACAAATGCGATCCATGGTGGAGGGTATATAAGATTCGGCCGGCCGAACTTAGCACGCTTTTACTTGTTACTTCTATTATTTTAACAGAGCACGTTGTAAAAAAGACCAAGTATGTTGGGATGTGTATTTCTCACTGCTCAAGGAAAGATAACCAGAGCGAACAAAAGGGCCACCTGGAAACTATTCTGGGAACAGGTCGATAGCGTTAATGACGCCGCCAAGATAAAAAAGTTTCTCTCAAAAATCCATGTCCAAACTAAAACTTTAGTAGACGACATGGGATTGAGAGCAAAGACAACGGAGGACATGTTGAGGCTTTTGAAGAAAACCAATTTTCCACAGGATATGACGGGACTCACGGAGACACCTTAATCTTGGAATAATGATGTTGATTGAAGGTTTATTATTATGGGATTTATGGTGAAGGAAGCCTTAAGGAGCTTCAAACCATTTAAGTCACCCGGACCTGATAGAATATTTCCGTCGTTACTACAGATCGAAGCAAACTATCTGGCACCCCATCTGTCCTGTATTGTCATAGCGTGCCTGGGACTTGCATATACTCCGAAAGCCTGGCAGGAGGCAAGGTTGGTAGTTATACCCAAGCCCGGCAACGCAAGTTGTTCAACACCAAAGGCTTCAGACCTATAAGCCTTACATCCTTTGTACTCAAAACCATGAAACGTATTTTCGGCGCCATTATAAAGAGTAGGACATCCAGCGAACTGCTCAAATACAAACAGCATGCCTGTGTCAAGGGAAGGTCGGTGGAGACTACCCTGCACGAGGTTGTGCATAACATAGAAGAATCGTTCGAACATTCACACTGGCGGTATGCATTGACATCGAGGAAGCTTTTAACAATGTGCGGACAGTAACACTGATTAAATCCTTACACCAGTACCGAGTGGACCCGGTCTTTAGAGACTGGATAAAGCATATGCTGAGGAACAGGTAGATAAATTGTGTGTGCCATGACATAAATATAAGGGGAAAGTGGCACAAAGCACGCCACAGGGGGGGCATTCTATCGCCACCCCTATGGGTGACCTATTACGGATGCTGAATAAAGAGAGTTGAGTTGTTATAATACTTCTAAAGTGTAAGGATCGGAACCAGCTATGCAGAAGGGCCGAACGGGTCTTACATATGGCATATGACTGGCCTAGGCCCAGAGGTCTAAATGATAACCCAGAGAAGACTGAAATATGCCTGTTTACAAGGAAGACGAAGGTGGGCCAATTTAACTCACAACGTTTCCTCAATAAGACGATTTCGATATCTGACAAGGTCAAATACTTAGGTATGATCTTGGACGGGAAACTGAATTGGAAGTGTCACATTCAGGAGTGTACCGAGAAGGTTCACAGATATTGGGCACCATGTAGACGGGCTGTAGGATTGAAATGGAGCCTAAATCCAAGGATAGTCCACTGGCTCTACAGGAGCGTAATTAGACCAATACTTACTTACGCCTCAGTAGTTTGGTGGACTGCAATGGAGAAAAAGTGCAACATTAGGACCATACAACAGGTTCAGAGAACATGTAGTCTTGGCATAGGCGGAGCGATGAGGACCACGCCCAGTAGGCCACTGGAGACTATTCTATTCGTCCCTTTGACATTCGGATTCTATGTCATTGATTGTGAGGCAGCCACTGCGGCCATCAGACTTAAGGCGATGGGAGAATGGATTAAGGATGGGAGCAGCTCATACAATCGCGGTATAATCGAGGCGACGATATGAAACATGGAAGGAAGGGAAGAGGTTTCCGACCGGATACCTGAGATGGACCTTAAGGTCGAGTGCGAGGCACTGCTGCCATCGGCACAGTCTTGGATTAAGGGAACCCTAGTATTGCCATCTGGAAGATCATGTTACACGAATGAATCAAAGCTAGAGGACAGAGTGGGCCTGGGGGTCTACATTGATTTTGGACTGCCTGACTATAATACGGTCCTGCAGGCTGAGATCCGGGCGATCACGGAATGCGTGAAGTGATGTGGTGCTAACGCGAGGACGTCGAGTGTGAACATCTTTACGGACTGTAAAGTTGCCATAAGGGCAATAAAAACCAGGACGGTAAGGTCACGATCGGTCTTGCAATGTAAGAAGGAGATTGAAGCCTTCTCTGAGGATGCACAATCATCATCGTTTGGGTGCTGCGCCATAACGGAGTAAGGGGGGAATGAAAGGGCCGACGATTTGGCTGTGAAGGGTTAAACTTGGTTAACCCGAAGCCTTTCAGATCGATATAGTCCGAGTTAAGGGCGTAGGCGACGAATGCGCATGCAATACTGTGGAACAGCGAAACGGTCGGTAGGACGGCGAAAATCCAATGGGGGATCCATCCAGATCGTGAGAAGTCGAGGCTATTACAGAAAGTAAGAAGGAGATCAGTATGGCTATTGGTATCATGGCGGGACACATAGGACTACGAGCTCACTTACAAAAAATCGGTGAAGCAAGTAATAGGATTTTATAAGTTTGTAAGTAGCACGGATTTTCTTTTTCGACCGCACAACAAGCCAATTACTGGTTCATAGTGGCATGGGGCGGATTAATATCTGCACCCTGTTTTCAACCTAACCTAGTTCTACCATCTTTTCTTAATTTTTCTCCAATAAATTAGGAAATCTTTAGGACTTATAAATACGAATTGAAATTATAAGCATATACGACCATAGTTGGATGCAAATTTTACCGGACATCTTTTGCATCAAAAACAGATTTTCAATCAATTTAATAATGTTCGAAGGAAAATTTAGCGACATCATTTAAGCAGAATGTAGATGACTCATCTGCAATATTGGTCAACACATATTTTTATACCCTCCACTATAAGATGGGGGGTATACTAATTTCGTCATTCTGTTTGTAACTACTCGAAATATTCGTCTGAGACCCCATAAAGTATATATATTCTTGATCGTCGCGACATTTTATGTCCATCTAGCCATGTCCGTCCGTCTGTCCGTCCGTCCGTCCGTCCGTCTGTCCGTCCGTCCGTCTGTCCGTCCGTCCGTCCGTCTGTCTGTCGAAAGTACGCTAACTTCCGAAGGAGTAAAGCTAGCCGCTTGAAATTTTGCACAAATACTTCTTATTAGTGTAGGTCGGTTGGTATTGTAAATGGGCCATATCGGTCCATGTTTTGATATAGCTGCCATATAAACCGATCTTGGGTCTTGACTTCTTGAGCCTCTAGAGTGGGCAATTCTTATCCGATTGGAATGAAATTTTGCACGACGTGTTTTGTTATACTACCCAACAACTGTGTCAAGTATGGTTCAAATCGGTCCATAACCTGATATAGCTGCCATATAAACCGATCTTGGGTCTTGACTTCTTGAGCCTCTAGAGAGCGCAATTCTTATCCGATTGGAATGAAATTTTGCACGACGTGTTTCGTTATTATATCCAACAACTATGCAAAGTATGGTTCAAATCGGTTCATAACCTGATATAGCTGCCATCTAAACCGATCTGGGGTCTTGACTTCTTGAGCCTCTAGAGTGCGCAATTCTTATCCGATTGGAATGAAATTTTGCACGACGTGTTTTGTTACGATATCCAACAACTGTGCGAAGTATGGTTCAAATCGGTCCATAACCTCATATAGCTGTCATATAAACCGATCTTGGGTCTTGACTTCTTGAGCCTCTAGAGGGCGCAATTCTTATCCAATTTGAATGAATTTTTGCACGAAGTATTTCGTTATGATATCCAACAACTGTGCCAAGTATGGTTCAAATCGGTGTACAACCTGATATAGCTGCCATATAAAAAATCTGGGGTCTTGACTTCTTGACCCCTAGAGGGCACAATTCTTATCCGATTTGAATGAATTTTTGCACGAAGTATTTCGTTATGATATCCAACAACTGTGCCAAGTATGGTTCAAATCGGTTCATAACCTGATATAGCTGTCATATAAACAGATCTGGGGATTTGATTTCTTGAGCTTCTAGAGGGCGCAATTCCTATCCGATTTGGCTGAAATTTTGCATGACGTATTTTATTTTTACTTTCAACAACTGTGTCAAATAAGGTTCAAATCGGTTCATAACCTGATATAGCTGCCATATAAACCGATCTGGGATTTTGACTTCTTGACCCCTAGAGGTCGCAATTATTATCCGATATGCCTGAAATTTTGTACGATGGATTCTCTCATGACCATCAACAAACGTTGTTTTTATACCCTCCACCATAAGATGGGGGGTATACTAATTTCGTCATTCTGTTTGTAACTACTCGAAATATTCGTCTGAGACCCCATAAAGTATATATATTGTTGATCGTCGTGACATTTTATGTCGATCTAGCCATGTCCGTCCGTCTGTCCGTCCGTCCGTCTGTCTGTCGAAAGCACGCTAACTTCCGAAGGAGTAAAGCTAGCCGCTTGAAATTTTGCACAAATACTTCTTATTAGTGTAGGTCGGTTGGTATTGTAAATGGGCCACATCGGTCCATGTTTTGATATAGCTGCCATATAAACCGATCTTGGGTCTTGACTTCTTGAGCCTCTATCGTGCGCAATTCTTATCCGATTGGAATGAAATTTTGCACGACGTGTTTTGTTATGATATCCAACAACTGTGCCAAGTATGGTTCACATCAGTCAATAACCTGATATAGCTGCCATATAAACCGATCTTGGGTCTTGACTTCTTGAGCCTCTAGCGTGCGCAATTCTTATCCGATTGGAATGAAATTTTGCACGACGTGTTTTGTTATGATATCCAACAACTGTGCCAAGTATGGTTCAAATCGGTGCATCACCTTATATAGCTGTCATATAAACCGATCTTGGGTCTTGACTTCTTGAGCCTCTAGAGGGCGCAATTCTTATCCAATTTGAATGAATTTTGGCACGTAGTATTTTGTTATGATATCCAACAACTGTGCCCAATATGGTTCAAATTGGTTCATAACCTGATATAGCTGTCATATAAACCGATCTTGGGTCTTGATTTCTTGAGCCTCTAGAGTGTGCAATTCTTATCCGATTGGAATGAAATTTTGTACGACGTGTTTCGTTATTATATCCAACAGCTGTGCCAAGTATGGTTCAAATCGGACCATAACCTGATATAGCTGCCATATAAATCGATCTGGGATCTTGACTTCTTGAGCCTTCAGAGGTCGCAATTATTATCCGATTTGCCTGAAATTTTGTACGACGGATTCTCTCATGACCATCTCGATCGATCTCTCTATTTTACTTCTTGAGCCCACAAAGAGCGCAATTATTATTCGAATTGGCTGACATTTTACACAGGTCTCCAACATAAATATAATTTAATTGTGGTCCAAAACGGACAATATCTTAATATCGCTCTAATCGCAGAGCAAATCTTTTCTTATATCCTTTTTTTGCCTAAGAAGAGATGCCGGGAAAAGAACTCGACAAATGCGATCCATGGTGGAGGGTATATAAGATTCGGCCCGGCCGAACTTAGCACGTTTTTACTTGTTATGGTCTGAATCGGTCTATAGCCCGATACAGATCCCATATAAATCGTTCTCTCTATTTTACTTCGTGAGCCCCAATGGGCGCAATTCTTATACGAATTGGCTGAAATTTTACACAGGTCTCCAACATATAATTTAATTGTGGTCCGAACCGGACCATATCTTGATATCGTTTTAATAGCAGAGCAACTCTTTTCTTATATCCTTTTTTGCCTAAGAAGAGATGCCGGGAAAAGAACTCGACAAATGCGATCCATGGTGGAGGGTATATAAGATTCGGCCCGGCCGAACTTAGCACGCTTTTACTTGTTTTTAATATTTACAATTACAGTGGCATAATATTTTCAATTCGTTTGTGTTAAATTTTACGAAAATAAAAGACATTTAAAACCAATTGACCGACACAAACAATAACCAGATGGAATCATAAAACTAGTTTGAGAGCAAATTGAAATGAGTGCAAAAGAAACAAGTAAAAGCGTGCTAAGTTCGGCCGGGCCGAATCTTATATACCCTCCACCATGGATCGCATTTGTCGAGTTCTTTTCCCGGCATCTCTTCTTAGGCAAAAAAAAGGATATAAGAAAAGATTTGCTCTGCTATTAGAGCGAGACCTGGAGACCTGTGTAAAATGTCAGCCAATTCGAATAAGAATTGCGCTCTTTGTGAGCTCAAAAAGTAAAATAAAGAGATCGATTTATATGGCAGCTGTATCGGGCTATGGACACATTCAGACCATAATAAACACGTATGTTGATGGTCATGAAAGAATCCGTCGTACAAAATTTCAGGCAAATCGGATAGAAATTGCGACCTCTAGAGGCTCAAGAAGTCAAGATCCCATATCGGTTTATATGGCAGCTATATCAGGTTATGAACCGACTTGTACTTTATTTGACACAGTTGTTGAAAGTTACAATAAAAAACGTCTTGCGAAATTTCAGCCAAATCGGATAGGAATTACGCCCTCTAGAAGCTCAAGAAGTCAAGTCCCCAGATCTTTTTATATGACAGCTATATCAGGTTATGAACCGATTTGAACCATACTTGGCACAGTTGTTGGATATCATATCGAAATACTTCGTGCAAAAATTCATTCAAATTGGATAAGAATTGCGCCCTCTAGAGGCTCAAGAAGTCAAGACCCAAGATCGGTTTATATGACAGCTATATAAGGTTATGGACCGATTTGAACCTTACTTCGCACAGTTGTTGGATATCGTAACAAAACACGTCGTGCAAAATTTCATTCCAATCGGATAAGAATTGCGCACTCTAGAGGCTCAAGAAGTCAAAACCCCAGATCGGTTTATATGGCAGCTATATCAGGTTATGAACCGATTTGAACCATACTTTGCATAGTTGTTGGATATAATAACGAAACACGTCGTGCAAAATTTCATTCCAATCGGATAAGAATTGCGCTCTCTAGAGGCTCAAGAAGTCAAGACCCAAGATAGGTTTATATGGCAGCTATATCAGGTTATGGACCGATTTGAACCATACTTGACACAGTTGTTGGGTATCATAGCAAAACACGTCGTGCAAAATTTCATTCCAATCGGATAAGAATTGCCCACTCTAGAGGCTCAAGAAGTCAAGACCCAATATCGGTTTATATGGCAGCTATATCAAAACATGGACCGATATGGCCCATTTACAATACCAACTGACCTACACTAATAAGAAGTATTTGTGCAAAATTTCAAGCGGCTAGCTTTACTCCTTCGGAAGTTAGCGTGCTTTCGACAGACAGACGGACGGACGGACGGACGGACGGACGGACAGACGGACGGACATGGCTAGATCGACATAAAATGTCGCGACGATCAAGAATATATATACTTTATGGGGTCTCAGACGAATATTTCGAGTAGTTACAATCAGAATGACGAAATTAGTATACCCCCCATCTTATGGTGGAGGGTATAAAAATTCATCAAAATATTGAAGGTGATTCGCCGAATCTTTCATTATAGAACTAAGATATGCGCTAAGACATTTTTGAAGTATTGAAAGATTGGGATCGGCCTATAAATAGTGTGTACAGTACAAAATATTAGCTCTGACTTTAAGCCAAATATCACCGCTGATGAGTCAGTTCCTGCTCCACAATATTCTTTGAAAATGTGAGATATCTTTACTTTTTTAAAAAATGTGAGGTGGGACCCCTTAAAATAAAGTCCTGGCTACGTCCCTGGTCCCTGCAACACCTCTTTGACTCGGCTGGTGTTCGAATCCACATTTTGGCAGACACACTCCATGCTATCCTTGGAAATCGGAAAAAAGGAAAATCGGCAAATTAATACGTGTCCATACTCACAGTTCACAATTATTAGAACAAAATAACAGCAGCAACAATGGCTGGTCATTGTTTGGCAGAAACGGTTCCTTTTTTTTGCCGTTTTCGATTCGTACGGTTGGTTGGCTCAGTCGCCAGGGGGAAAGAAAAGCTTACAAGAAAGGGAAATCCTTTTTATCTTGCAACGTTTTTCCCTCTTTTTTATACACACATTTTATAGAAATGTCGACAATTTATTTTGCTTCTCTATCCGTTTGTGTTGTTAGCATGTGTAATCGATTTTTCTTTCAAGGATGAGTTCGACCAGTGACCATGATAGAGGGTAGGAAAAGGTATTTGAGGTATTTGGATAGTAAGGATTCATTATAGATTCTTAACACTAGCTAAATTGGGATAATTATCTCAACTATTGGTGTAAACATAACGAAATCCATAAACCAAATGTAATTCGCTATCGCGATTTGGAGATAACCTGGATAAACATCAGTAGCTAACGGATTAAATGGTTGGAAAATTTTGGTCTTATATACAATAAACAGGTTTGTGAGCTTGGTAACTTCATATTTTCGCTAGAAACATTTCGAATTTAAGAGTTCTTAGCCTTAAAGCACATTTTCTCTGATCGCAACAACATCCTGTTGATATACCGCCTGCCAGTTGAATCTACGCTATCATTCGAACACATAAAGCTATCAGATCTCCGCAAAAGTGTATCGGAAATAAAGGTCGATTTCAGAATTTTTTTTTACATATTTGGTGAAGATTTATGCAGATATTTTAATTAATTAAAACAAGTAAAAGCGTGCTAAGTTCGGCCGGGCCGAATCTTATATACCCTCCACCATGGATCGCATTTGTCGAGTTCTTTTCCCGGCATCTCTTCTTAGGCAGAAAAGGATATAAGAAAAGAGTTGCTCTGCTATTAAAACGATATCAAGATATGGTCCGGTTCGGACCACAATTAAATTATATGTTGGAGACCTGTGTAAAATTTCAGCCAATTCGTATAAGAATTGCGCCCATTGGGGCTCACGAAGTAAAATAGAGAGAACGATTTATATGGGGTCTGTATCGGGCTATAGACCGATTCAGACCATAATAAACACGTTTGTTGATGGTCATGAGAGAATCCATCGTACAAAATTTCAGGCATATCGGATAATAATTGCGACCTCTAGGGGTCAAGAAGTCAAGATCCCAGATCGGTTTATATGGAAGCTATATCAGGTTATGAACCGATTTGAACCTTATTTGACACTGTTGTTGAAAGTAAAAATAAAATACGTCACGCAAAATTTCAGCCAAATCGGATAGGAATTGCGCCCTCTAAAAGCTCAAGAAGTCAAATCCCCAGATCTGTTTGTATGACAGCTATATCAGGTTATGGACCGATTTCAACCATACTTGGCACAGTTGTTGGATATCATAACGAAATACTTCGGGCAAAAATTCATTCAAATCGGATAAGAATTGTTCCCTCTAGAGGCTCAAGAAGTCAAGACCCAAGATCGGTTTATATGGCAGCTATATCAGGTTATGGGCCGATTTGAACCATACTTGGCACAGTTGTTGGATATCATAACAAAACACGTCGTGCAAAATTTCATTTCAATCGGATAAGAATTGCGCTCTCTAGAGGCTAAAGAAGTCAAGACCCCAAGATCGGTTTATATGGCAGCTATATCAGGTTATGGGCCGATTTGAACCATACTTGGCACAGTTGTTGGACATAATAACAAAACACGTCGTGCAAAATTTCATTCCAATCGGATAAGAATTGCGCACTCTAGAGGCTCAAGAAATCAAGACCCAAGATCGGTTTATATGGCAGCTATATGAAAACATGGACCGATATGGCCCATTTACAATACCAACCGACCTACACTAATAAGAAGTATTTGTGCAAAATTTCAAGCGGCTAGCTTAACTCCTTCGGAAGTTAGCGTGCTTTCGACAGACAGACGGACGGACGGACGGACGGACGGACGGACAGACGGACGGACATGGCTAGATCGACATAAAATGTCGCGACGATCAAGAATATATATACTTTATGGGGTCTCAGACGAATATTTCGAGTAGTTACAAACAGAATGACGAAATTAGTATACCCCCCATCTTATGGTGGAGGGTATAAAAAACCACACTATATTCACGAATTTTGTCATATTGTGTGCACCACACACAAATTTTAATCTCTGAGCCTATCTTATGTATAAAAATCAATTGTTTGCTTGTATGTTTGTGTGTTCCTTATAGACTCAGAAACAGCTGAACAATTTTTTTTGAAATTCTCACAGATGGTGCATAATGATCCAGTGGTGAAAATAGGGTACTACATTTTTTGATATCTGAAGGGAGGGGCGGACCCTCCCCCTTACCCTAATTTTCAGAAGCGCCAGATCTCGGAGATGGGTGGAGCGATTTGAGCGAATTTTGTGTGCTCTCATAAATAAAAAAATTGGTATCCCAATTTCGGATTGGGTACCAAGGGGGGCTGTCCCACCCTAAAACCTACCAAATATATATTTACACCAATCACGGCAATATGGGACTCAAATGAAAGGTATTTAGGATAAGAAAACGTATCTGATATCCATTTGTCGAACCAAGTGCTAGGCGGACCACCCCAAGCCCCAAAACACCCCTAAATCGGACATATTTACCGACCATGGCAATATGGGACTTAAATGAAAGGTATTTGCGAGTAAAATACGAATCTGATATCCAAATGTGGGACCACGTTTCTGGAGGTCCACCCCTTGCCCAAAACACCCCCCAAACAGGACTTATTAACTGACCATGGGAATATGGGGCTTAAATAAAAGGTATTTGAGTGTAGAATTAGAATCTGATATCCAAATATGAGACCAAGTGTTTGGGGGCCGCCTCTCCCCAAAAACCTCCCCCAAAGGGGACACATTTACAACCACAGCCACATGGGGTTCAAATGAAAGGTCTTTGGGAATAAAGCACGAAACTGATATCAATATTCGGGAAAGTGTCTATTGGGCCACCCCACCCCCACAACACCACCCAAATAAGAGGTATTTGCTGACTATTGAAATATGAGGCTCAAATAAGAGGGTTATTAAAGTAGAGCACGAACCCGATATATATTTTCAAGGCCAACTCACTGAGTGGCCGCTCATCCCTCAAAACACCCCCAAGCTGGTCATGTTTGCTGACTATGGAAATATGGGGCTCAAATTATATGTATTTGGGAGTAGACCACGAATCTGACGTCAACACTCGGGACCAATTGTCTAGGGGACGTCCCACCACCATAACAACCCCCAAATAGGACGTATTTGCTCACCAAGACAATTAAGGAATTTACGAGAGTGAAACTAAATATTTATAGTTTTTAGGGCCAATACCCCAAATCGGAAATATTTGCCGACTTTGGCAATAGAAGTTTAAATAAAATTAGAAAACGAATTTGATATCCAAATTTAAGGCCAATGGCATTATGGATTCAACTAAATGATATATAGATATGTGAGAATAGAGCACGTTGCTGATATATTTTCGGGGCTTAGTGTTTGGGGGACCACCCCAATCCCCAAAACATCCCTAAATCGGGCATATTTACCGACCATGTCAATGTGGAGCTTAAATGAAAGGTATTGGAGTGTAGAACAAGAATTGTTACCCACTTTCGGGACCAATTTCTGGGGTCTACCCCTTTCCCAAAATACCCCACAAACAGCAATTTTTTACTGACCAACGCAATATGGGGCTCAAATAAAGGTATTTTGGAGTAGAATACGAATTTGATATCCAAATGTCGGACCATGTATTTAGGACATCACCTCTTCCCCAAATCACCCTCCAACGGGTAAAAATTTCTCGACCATGCCAATATGTGGTTCAAATGAAAGGTATTTGAGATTAGAAAACGAATTTGATATCCTATTTTGGGGCCGTGTGTTTGGGGGATGCCTCATCGTGTAAACTCATCTAAACAAATGGTAATATGGGGTTTAAATAAATGGTATTTGAAAGAAAAGCATGATACTGATATTTTTTCAGGCCACGTGTCTGCGGGACCACCAAACCCCCGAAAACACCCCTAAATCAGATATCATGGAAACGGGCAAAGATAGTCCCAATTCCTAAGAATAACCAGGAATTTAGGCCAATAGCACTACTTCCATACGTCTCTAAGACTCTTGTCAACCGGAAAATATCAGAATAGACGACGTACAGCTGTATATGAGCTCCTCGCCGTAGAGGCTGATCGATGGCGTACTTCGACTAAATAATGTCTTGGAAAGGATAAACACATGGGTAAACGCCAACGGACTACTTTTAAATCCAACAAAGTAAAAGTGCCTTGTAAATGGTAGGAATCGGGTAACAATGGAGCCCCAATTGAGATTGTTTCATCTGCAAGAAACCTTGGTTTGGAGTTTGATGATGGACTTTCATGGAAGAATCATGCCAGTATGACAGTGGGCAGGACCTACGGCGTTTTACGAAACTTATATTGGGTTGCCCAAAAAGCAATTGCGGATTTTTTAAAAGAAAGTAAATGCATTTTTAATAAAACATAGAATGAACTTTAATCAAATATACTTTTTTTACACTTTTTTCTAAAGCAAGCTAAAAGTAACAGCTGATAACTGACAGAAGAAAGAATGCAATTACAGAGTCACAAGCTGTGAAAAAATTTGTCAACGCCGACTATATGAAAAATCAGCAATTACTATTTGGGTAACCCAATATATGAGTCGTCAGTATACCCCTTCGTCAATAAGAATGCTTTTGGCTAGGACATTTATTCTGCTGAAACTATTATACTCTTGCGAGGTTTTTTACGGTTGTGATGTAACTCATAGGAATAAATGGCACGTGGCCTTTAACGATGTCGTTAGATACATTTTTGGTTTGCGTAGAAGAGACCGGGTATCTGACTTTGCCAGAAAAGTATATGGTGTCTCTTTTAACTCGTTCCTTAAGATACGCTCGTTGCAAATGATCCACAAGATAATTTATACCAATGAACCGTCATATCTGGCTTCTCTATTGCGTTTTGCCAACTCTAAAAGAGGTAAACAAGTAATACAAATACGTCATCAATATCGTGCAACTGAACAATAGTTCTTTGTTAATGCTATGCGTCTCTGGAATAATCTTCCCAATAGTATTCAAATTATAAGTAATTTGATTAAATCTTTGATTTATAATCGTTTTAATTAAATATTTGTTTTGTTTTTTTATAACCATTTATTAATTTATTTTATTAGTAACTTTGATTAAATTGTTAAATTTTCTTTAAAGTTTCTTTTTCTTATTTTTTTTATTTTGTTTCAACCTTTTTTATACCCACCACCGAAGGATGGGTGTATATTCATTTTGTCATTCCGTTTGCAACACATCGAAATATCCATTTCCGACCCTATAAAGTATATATATTCTTGATCAGCGTAAAAATCTAAGACGATCTAGACATGTCCGTCCGCCTGTCTGTTGAAATCACGCTACAGCCTCTAAAAATTGAGATATTGAGCTGAAACTTTGCACAGATTCTTTTTTTGTCCACAAGCAGGTTAAGTTCGAAGATGGGCTATATCGGACTATATCTTGATATAGCCCCCATATAGACCGATCCGCCGATTTAGGGTCTTAAGCCAATAAAAGCCACATTTATTATCCGATTTTGCTGAAATTTGGGACAGTGAGTTGTGTTAGGCCTTTCGATATTCTTCGTGAATTTGGTTCCGATCGGTTCAGATTTAGATATAGCTGCCATATAGACCGATCCTTTGATTTAGGGTCTTAGGCCCATAAAAGCCACATTTAATATCCGATTTTGCTGAAATTTGGGACAGTGAGTTGTCTTAGTCCCTTCGACGTCCTTCGTCAATTTGGCTCAGATCGGTTCAGATTTGAATATACCTCCCATATAGACCGATCCTCCGATTTAGTGTCATAGGCCCATAAAAACTACATTTATAATCAGATTTTGCTGAAATTTGGGACAGTACGTTGTCTTAAGCCCCTTGACATTCTCCGTCAATTTGGCCCAGATCGGTCCAGATTTGGATATATCTGCCATATAGACCGATCCTCCAATTTAAGGTCTTAGGCGCATTAAAGCCACATTTATTATCCGATTTTGCTGAAATTCGGGACAGTGAGTTGTCTTAGGCCGCTCAATATCCTTCGTCAATTTGGTTCAGATCGGTCCAGATTTGGATATAGCTGCCATATAGACCGATCCTCCGATTTAGGGTCTTAGGCCCATAAAAGCCACATTTATTATCCGATTTTGCTGAAATTTGGAAAAGTGAGTTGTCTTATGCCCTTCGACATCCTCCGTCCATATGACTCAGATCGGTTCAGATTTGGATATAGCTGCCATATAGACCGATCCTCCGATTTAGGGTCTTAGGCCCATAAAAGCCACATTTATTATCCGATTTTGCTGAAATTTGGGACAGTGAGTTGTGTTAGGCCCTTCGATATCCTCCGTCAATTTGGCTCAGATCGGTCTAGATTTGGATATAGCTGCCATATAGACCGATCCTCCGATTTGGGGCTTAGGCCCATAAAAGCCACATTTATTATCCGATTTTGCTGAAATTTGGGACAGTGAGTTGTGTTAGGCCCTTCGATATCCTCCGTCAATTTGGCTCAGATCGGTCTAGATTTGGATATAGCTGCCATATAGACCGATCCTCCGATTTAGGGTCTTAGGCCCATAAAAGCCACATTTATTAGCCGATTTTGCTGAAATTTGGGACAGTGAGTTGTGTTAGGCCCTACAACGTCCTTCGTCAATTTGGCTCAGATCGGTTCACATTTGGATATAGCTGCCATATAATCCGATCGTCCAACTTAGGGTTATATGACCATAAAAGCTACATTTATTATCCGATTTGGCTGAAATTTGGGACAGTGCGTTGTCTTAGGCCCTCCGACGTCCTCTGTGAATTTGGCTCAGATCGGTCCAGATTTGGATATAGCTGCCATATAGACCGATCCTCCGATTTGGGGTCTTAGGCCCATAAAACACGCATTTATTGTCCGATGTCGCCGAAATTTGGGACAGTGAGTAAAGTTAAGCCCCTTGACATACTTCTGCATTATCGCACTGATCGGCCCAGATTTGGATATAGCTGCCATACAGACCGATCTCTCGGTTTTAGGTTTTGGGGCCATAAAAAGCGCATTTATTGTCCGATGTTGCCGAAATTTGGGACAAAGAGTAAAGTTAAGCCCCTCCACATATTTCTGCTATGGGACATAAGTTATGAGTTTTGCACCGGATTTTGACGAAAGGTGGTTTACATATATAGCCGAGTCGGTGGGTATTCAAAGTTCGGCTCGGCCGAACTTAACACCTTTTTACTTGTTTTACTTAAATATTGTATCAGTAACTTTGCTTAAATTGTTAAATATTTTGTACCAATTATTGTTCTATTTAAATGAAAACTTGTTGAACTCATTGTATTTATCAATTTACTAACCCATGCTTTATATAAGACACTGTCTTTTGTATGGGTTTTATCATAATAAAATACAAATACAAATATCGGGCTGAAATAAAGTATTTTTAGAATGGAGTACACCTTACATCCAAACTTAAATTCGTAGACCAATAAAGATCATATGGGATTCAGATAAAGGCACTTATATTGTTAAACTGTTAGTCAAGCGATATACTATTTTCGTAGCATAGTATTTCACTAAAAGCTCTTTAATGGTCGAAAATAAATATTCCAAGGAAACTTCAGTTCTGTATAAAGTAAAAGAAGGCGCAGCGGAGCGGGTCAGGGTCAGCTAGTAAAATATACATATTCTTGAGCGTCGTAAAATGTTAAGATAAACTACCCAATTTCGTTTGTTTGTGCAATCACTCTAGTCTTTAAAAATGAAGATATTTTGTAAATATATATTTTGTCCACAAGTTTAAAGGCCGTTTTAATCTCTTCTTCTTATATTTATATAAAATTCAATTTGTGTTTGTTTGTTTGCCGGTTTGTTTGTTTGTTCCGTATAGACTCAAAAACGGCTGAACCGATTACCTTGAAATTTTCACAGATTGTGTAGGATAGTCTGGAAGGAAACATAGGCTATATAATTTTTTGATATCGGAAGGGGGCGGACCCTCTTCCTTACACTAAAGGTACTATCCAAAAATAAAAGTGGACCGATCGGGACAATATGGGATTCAAATGAAAGATCTTCATGAGTAGAGTACGAATTTCATAATAAAAGTTGGGTTCATGTACCTGTAAATAGGTTTATTTGACTATATGGGAATGACAATATGGTACTCAAATGAAAGGTATTCAGAAGTAGATTACGAACATGGTCAGGAAGTAGGAATAGGCTTTATAATTTTTTGATAACGGTAGGGGTGGACCCTCCACCGTTACCCCAAAAACACCACCCAAAATCAAAAGTGCACCGATAAGGACAATATGGGTATTAAATGAAAAATATGCGGGAGTAGATAACGTATCTGGCATACAAATGCATATCGAAGTACAGGGGGTTACCCCCCCAAAACGCTCAAAATGGCCACATTAGCCAATCTCGGATATATGGGACTCGGTTTGTTTGTTTTATATAGACTGAAAAACGGCAGAACCGTTTTTCTGGAAAATTTCGCATATTGTGTAGGATTGTCTGGAAGGAAACATAGGCTATAAAATGTTTCGGTATCGGAAGGGGGACGGTTGTGCCAAAAACACAACTCAAAATCATACCACCCCTCAAAAACGCCCCGAATCGGACTATAACTTGATATAGCTGCTCAACCGTCCTTATTCATTATACTTTGTTTGCCTAAAAACAGATACTGCACAAAGAACTCGACAGATGCGACGATGGTGGAGGGTACATAAGATTCGGACCGGCCAAACTTAGGACGCTTTTACTTGTTTTTAATTTTTTCTGTGCAATTACAAAAAATTTCGGAGAGTGGTTTGTATCTACAAGACTTTTCTTCATTCGTTATTAACATGACATAGATGGGATCATATTTTGATATAGCAGCCACAAGCGGATCTATTTCCGACTTAAGGTCCCAATATCATAAAAGGTGTATTCAATTTCGTTGAATGGTAGAGCAGACAGTTGTTGTAGGCACACATGTAAAAACCGGTTTTTGAATTCCAGCGATTAAACCATGTATCCTTATAAGGCTCCTAAATTCCATGAAAAATATTCGACCGTGGTGGGTAAACATCCAATATTGACACAAGAGCAAGGTATATAAAAGCCGGTTTTTGAATTCTAGCAATTATACCATGTATCCTTATAACGCTCCTTAATTCCATAAAAATTATTCGACCGTCGGTCAAAATAAAGTGCGGTTGTGTACCCTTCTTCATTAATACTCAATATTTTTTATCTATGTGAATTATTTGCTGCTTTTTTACTATCCCGTTATTTGTGGAAGAAAATCTTCCAAATGGGCTTGGGGGAGTTTATCTTTCAACAAGACAACGACCCCATGCTATTGAGTAAGATCGCTAAAAAAATATTTTGAAGAAAATAACGTTAAATAATTATTGTAGAATGGCCTGCTGAAAGCCCTGATCTTAACCCCATAGAGCATCTATCCTAGTTGACAAAATCCCGATGGAATCCGGGTCAAATATTCAAACATTTTGGGAAAAAATGCTAAGTAAAAGGAATGCAATTGCAGCAAATAATTTGAAGAACCATTCTTTAAGTATACCGAAAGGATTGAGAGAAGTCATAAATAACAAAGGAGAAGCAACTAATTAATTTTAATTAATTTTTTATAATATTTATTAAAGAAATGTTACTTCATTTTGTCTCTTGAAATTCCTTATGTGCCATATAGTTTATATTATAAAAAGAAAATATAAAGTAAGAATTCAATGTAAAGTTAAGTATTAGTTAAAATACTAACCGAATTAAAAATAAAACTTTATTTTATAAACATTTGAAAACAACAAATATATTTTTCAACCAGAAAATTAAAAATAATTAAAACCGCACATTATTTTGTCCGACAGTTTATATACGACCACCAAGGCCCTTTTTTACAATACACAAAACAATAATTTCCTTATATTTGTAATCTAAACTTCTAGAGTTCATGGTTGCATCTTGGCTTCAAAGATTTGTGTACAATATTGCAAAAAATGTACACTCAGTGAAATTTGTTAGAAAAATCAATAAACATATTTTAAGTAATAAAAGATAGTCTGCTGTAAATGGGAAAGCAACAATTACTTGCAGCAGAAGCCTTCACAGGTTCTTCTGGGTTTGCATTCTTATAATTGCTTATGGCTAATCGAAAACCACTCCTCGAATTCGCACTCTACTAATACTTTTTATCTAAATTGTTTATATCCTCACATCCAAATGACTTTAATGGAAACCAAAATGTTTTGATTTGTTCGTTTCGTTGTTTTGTTTTTCAACGTTGAGTGGAGCGGACGTGTTTTTTTTCGCTCCTCAAAGAAAAAAAAATAAATAAATATATCTGTATCTCGGAATAGATACTACCTATTACGAAAAATTTTAAATCCTTTTGGAGTAGGCTAGAAAAGGACTCCAAAGACTCAACAGCTGCGGTGGTGGCGTCAGACCGTAGTACCTTGGCATCTGTAGTTGAGAGTAATGCTTAAAGCGCACGACTAGTCGTCAGACTAACTAATGAGGAAGAGACGGATAAACCAGAGCCTTTAAGTAAAGGTGGTGTTTCTGACTCGGATTCAGACAGTGACGGTGTCAATGAAACAGTCATCGCAGCCGAATCGAGAGATGAGGGCATCGTGATGACGGCAAAAGTGAGCGATGGCTCTGCTAAGCTCACAAGCAAACCGAGAAAGCGATCCGGTGCAAGACGAAGGAGACAGAGGAGTATGTGCCGGCAAAACAATCGGGCGAAAGTTCAGGATGCTGGAAGGTATAGAACTGACATTCCAAGCACTTCTAAAAAGCTGGATAAGAATAAGATCTCCCGAAGAGCATAGCACTGCTAAAATGCTGAAGAAGAAAAAAACTCCCCGCTTTCAAGTACTCTGGCAAAACCAAGCCAGCCATCCCGCAATGGAGACTCCAGACAGTGTCCTGCAGAGGTAGACAAAGTCGAAACAGAAATGAAGGAAACGCGCACGGCCCCTGAGTTTTCATGCAGGACTGTGACTTCCAATCTGAGGCCACAGCCATCCCGGAGGGAAAGATGGTGCCTGAGAATGGTAAGGAGGCGCCCTCTAACGCCAGCGTGGCAAGGAAGCACAACAGAGATGAGCTGACTTATGCAGTCATCAATATCGGCTGGGCATCTGGCGGGATTCCAACAGATCATCGGACTGAAATTAAGGACCTGGTTAACGATCAGATTTTCGAACATGTGTGGAACTGTGTAGAGGATCCACTCATACAAATGATGAGCTGCGAGAACAGAGGGGACATTTTTACGCTGGGTTTTGCGTCGGCGGAATGTATTGATACCGTCAAACAGCTCGTCAGAGGTATCCACGCTCCCTGGGAGGGCGCTAAGTTCGATCTGGTGAGAAAAATGGATATCCCCCAGCTCACGGGAACAAAGCTTTCTTTTTCAAGATTAGGAAGGCTAGGATAGGTACAAATTCTCATTTTGAGACATCAGGCCGTGCAGCGGCAGGTGACTCAATACCGTCCAACGAACAGGGGACTGACAACGAGACAATCCGAGGCTCTCTCAATATTAGAAAGACTAGGATAAGCAAAGATCCTAATACTAAAATATCAGGCAGTGCAGTGGCGAGAGACCCAACACAGCCTAACAAACAGGGACCCGACGACGGACCTATCACCTACTTCGAGATCAGGAATGCTGGGATAGGTAAAAATCCTAATATTGAAACATTAGGGAGCGCAGCGACAGGAGACTCAATGCAGCCTAACGAACTGAGAGCCGATGATGGTACCATCACCTACTCCTAAGAAACCCATTTACTTAAGATTTGGAAGACTAAGATAGGCAAAGATCCTGGTATTGAAACATCAGGCAGTACAGGGAAAGAAAAACTCAATACAGCCTAACGAATACGGACCCGACGATGGAACCATTACCGACTTTATAAAGAATCGGAAGAATATAGTTGACATGGAACCTAATACGATGACATCAGACAGCGCAGACCTACTCCCAAGATGCCCATTTACTGGAGGACCAATGATTGAGGTAATCTTCTTAAACCTCCTCCTACACAAGCTCTGATGGAGAAATTCAGCAAGGGCAAGATTCATATTGCCTTAATCCATGGGGCAATGGACGACCCGGAATAAAGTTTCTAGACTGAACCATATAAACTACATATTATTCTGTGCTAACACTACATATTATTCTGTGCTAACACTCGGTCGAGGACCTGCGTTATTTGTTATAAAAATGTTAATTATATATTTTCCCCAGAGTTGTCAACGTCGGATGCAACAGTGGTGAAACACGGAGACGGTGGAACATACCTGGCATCACTTTATCTGCCTTTCGACTCTCCGACATCGCCAACCACGACGGAGCTCCAACGGCTGGTGAGCAAGAGCAAAACAAACAGGAAACGAGGTACTAATAGGGTGCGATGCGAACTCTCACCACATTTCGTGGGTACCAACACTAATAAGCGGGGCCAAGCCCTAGCAGAGTTCTTGAATACTAACGACCAAATAACACTTAATATTGGTAATACCGCTACGTTTGTTAATAGGATTAGGGAGGAGATATTAGATGTGACGATATGTACGGAATATCTAATCGATGAGGTTCAGGATTGGAGGGTCTCCATGGAACACTCTTTCTCTGACCATCGCTACATTAGGTTTAGAATAGCACGGCTAGCGCCGAATACGATAAGCTTCCGCAATAAGTTGAAGACCAACTGGACAAAATTCGGAAGGCTACTCAGAAGAAGACTTTGGCAAGATAATTTAGATTGTCCAAGCATAGAAGACATTGACGAAAATGGCAACAGGATTACGACTACACTGGTGGGATCCTTCGAAGATAGTTGTCCTCTTCAGGAAATGAAATCAGCCCAAGAAAAACCCTGGATGACCGGGGAGATTCGCAATATTGGGAAAGAGGCCCGCAGACTTTTTAACAGAGCACGTGGTAAAAAAGCGGAAGTATATTGGGATGTGTATTACACACGGCTCAAGGAAAGATAACCAGAACAAAAAAACGCACCCCCTGGAAGCTGTTCTCCGAACAGGTCGATAACTTGAATGGCGCCGCCATGATAAAACAAGTAAAAGCGTGCTAAGTTCGGCCGGGCCGAATCTTATATACCCTCCACCATGGATCGCATTTGTCGAGTTCTTTTCCCGGCATTTCTTCTTAGGCAAAAAAGGATATAAGAAAAGAGTTGCTCTGCTATTAAAACGATATGGTCCGGTTCGGACCACAATTAAATTATATGTTGGAAACCTGTTTAAAATTTCAGCCAATTCGTATAAGAATTGCGCCCATTGGGGCTCACGAAGTAAAATAGAGAGAACGATTTATATGGGAGCTGTATCGGGCTATATACCGATTCAGACCATAATAAACACGTATGTTAATGGTCATGAGAGAATCCGTCGTACAAAATTTCAGGCAAATCGGATAATAATTGCGACCTCTAGAGGCTCAAGAAGTCAAGACCCAAGATTGGTTTATATGACAGCTATATAAGGTTATGAACCGATTTGAACCATACTTGGCACAGTTGTTGGATATCGTAACAAAACACGTCGTGCAAAATTTCATTCCAATCGGATAAGAATTGCGCACTTTAGAGGCTTAAGAAGTCAAGACCCAAGATCGGTTTATATGGCAGCTATATCAGGTTATGGACCGATTTGAACCATACTTGGCACAGTTGTTGGAAGTCATAACAAAACACATCGTGCAAAATTTCATCCCAATCGGATAAGAATTGCGCACTCTGGAGGCTCAAGAAATCAAGACCCAAGATCGGTTTATATGGCAGCTATATCAGGTTATGAACCGATTTGAACCATACTTGGCACAGTTGTTGGATATCATAACAAAACACGTCGTGCAAAAGTTCATCCCAATCGGATAAGAATTGCGCACTCTAGAGGCTCAAGAAGTCAAGACCCAAGATCGGTTTATATGGCAGCTATATCAGGTTATGGACCGATTTGAACCATACTTGGCAAAGTTGTTGGATATAATAACAAAACACGTCGTGCAAAATTTCATCCCAATCGGATAAGAATTGCGCACTCTAGAGGCTCAAGAAGTCAAGACCCAAGATCGGTTTATATGGCAGCTATATCAGGTTATGAACCGATTTGAACCATACTTGGCACAGTTGTTGGATATCATAACAAAACACGTCGTGCAAAATTTCATCCCACTCGGATAAGAATTGCGCACTCTAGAGGCTCAAGAAGTCAAGACCCAAGATCGGTTTATATGGCAGCTATATCAAAACATGGACCGATATGGCCCATTTACAATACCAACCGACCTACACTAATAAGAAGTATTTGTGCAAAATTTCAAGAGGCTAGCTTTACTCCTTCGGAAGTTAGCGTGCTTTCGACAGACAGACGGACGGACGGACGGACGGACAGACGGACGGACATGGCTAGATCGACATAAAATTTCATGACCATCAAGAATATATATACTTTATGGGGTCTCAGACGAATATTTCGAGTAGTTATAATCAGAATGACGAAATTAGTATACCCCCCATCTTATGGTGGAGGGTATAAAAAAACTGAAACTGTAGTAGACGGCATGGGAGTGAGAGCAGAGACAACGGAAGACATGTTGAGGCTATTGATGAAAACCTATTTTCCACAGGGTACGACGGGACTTACGGAGATACCGAAAGCTTGGAATAATGACATTGATCGAAGGTTTATTATTACGGCATTTATGCAGAAAGAATCCTTGAGGAGCTTTAAACCATTTAAGTCACCCGAACCTGATGGAATATTTCCAGCGTTACTACAGAAAGAGGCAGACTAACTGGCGTCTCATCTGGCCAATATTTTCATAGGTGCCTAGGACTTGCATATACTTCGAAAGACTGGCAGGAGGCAAGGGGAATTTAACCCGTCTTGCATACGGCACATGACTGCGCTAGACTCAGAGGTCTAAATGTTAACCCAGAGAAGACTGAAATATGCCTGTTCACGAGGAAGACGAAGGTGGGCCAATTTAACACACCACGTTCTCAATAAGACGATTTCAATATCTGACAAGGTCAAATACTTAGGTGTGATCTTGGACAGGAAACTGAATTGGAGGTTTCATATTCAGGAGAGTACTGAGAATGCTCACAGATGTTGGGCACTTTGTAGATGGGCCATAGGCTCGAAATGGGGCCTGAATCCGAGGATAGTCCACTGGTTCTACAGGAGCGTGATTAGACCAATACTTATTTACGCCTTAGTATAGTGGACTGCTATGGAGAAAAAGTCTACTACATTGAGAACACAGGGACTGAGATCTGTTTCAGACTGTCTGACCATAATACGGTCCTGCAGGGGGAGATCCGGGCGACCACGGAATGCGTGAATTGGTGTGGTGCTAACAACCAGGACGGTGAGGTCACGAACAGTCTTGCAGTATAAGGAGGAGATTAACGCCTTCCCTGAGAATGGCAAAATCCGCATCGTTTGGGTGCCAGTCCTTCACCGCCAACAGAGATTTGGTCTTCACCGTCGACCCTCTCTGCCGGCGTCGATCCGAAAGGGTGGCGACAATGCCTTTCGGGTCGACGCAGTCCGAGTTAAGGGAGTGGGCGACGAATGCGCATGCAACATTGTGGAACAGCGAAACGGTCGGTAGGACGGCGAAAATCCTATGGGGGATCCAGATCGTGAGAAGACGGGGCTATTACTGAAAGGAAGTATGAAGGAGGTCAGTATAGCTATTGGTATGATGACGGGACACATAGGACTACGAGCTCACTTATGTAAAATCGGTGCGGCAAGTGATAGCATGTGTAGGGCATGCGGGGACGATGATGAAACGTTGCAGCATATCCTTTTGACAGACTTTCGCGTCTAACAGATACCGGCACTTAGGTGGGGAGACAATATCAGACATGAACCAACTTAGGGGAGTGGTATTGGAAACAGTTAAGGATTTTGTAAGTTTGTAAGTAGCACTTAAAATTATATGTTTAGAGGTTACTTTAAAGTTTTAAGAGCGCACAACAAGCCGATTAGTGGCTGAGGTGTATGTCCACAGTAGCAAGGAACGGATTAATATCTGCACCCTCTTTTCAACCTAACCTATGATCGGGATAAAGGTCCATTTATAAGAATTTAAAGGAGAGGTGGGTGCTCAGATACTTTACTTTACATGGCCAGTGACCGTTCGAAATCTACTCCTAAAACCCTTCTTTTTCATACCAGGATTGACAGCGCTTGAGATACTTGGCCCATAAAGGTGGATATCAAATTCGTACACTACTCTCAAATATCTTGAATTTGAGCCCCATATTGTCATAATAAGATTACATTTCCGTTAAACCCTTTGGGATTAAGTCTCTCTGAAAGATGAATCCATATTTTAATGTTTGGTTGATACCAAACTTCTAAAACCCTCTAATCATGATTGTTTGTTTTAGAGTCTGGGATAATCCCGAGGCACATGACGTCATATTTCTGTGTCAGATTCGCTATACCTTCCATTTGAGATCCAATATTGCTTTATCAAGCCTTTCGTCGCTTAACTCTAACAACCTCAAAGCGGAGATATATCTTTTGCCTAGGTTCGTAGAAGGGATCCTACAACATGTACCGCTTTTTCATCACAGAATCATTATTCACTGTGAATATTTGAAGAAAATAGATAACGTCTATGTGTACATACAAACAAAAGAAATAATTGTTTTTTTACATAATCAAGACATGGTCCATCACATATTGCAAAATACTGCATCCATCCTACTTCCAATTATTTCGTTCATTGAGTGCATATTTGTTACTTTGACTGAGCAAAATCATTCATACTCCGCTATCTTTTTAATTTGCACTTTCATGTCATAAGCACATAAGTTAAAAACTTTTTAGGTTTGCCTAAAAAGTAATTGCGGATTTTTTAAAAGAAAGTAAATGCATTTTTAATAAAACTTAGAATGAACTTTAATCAAATATATAATTGCCATTTTGTTCGATAACCTTTTGCCATCTTCCTGGTATTTAGTATTCCACGCTTATAGAACTTCTGGCCTTTATCTGCAAAAAACTGAACCCAGTGCGATTTAATAGCCTCATCATTGCCGATAGTTTTACCATTTAAGGAGTTCTGCAAAGATCGAAATAAATGGTAGTCTGATGATGCAAAGTCAGGGCTATATGGTGGATGCATCAAAAGTTCCCAGCCAAGCTCACCAAAGATGTGTGCGTTCTAGCGTTGTCCTGGTGGAATATGACACCTTTACGATTGACCAATTCTGGTCACTTCTCCTTGATGGCTGTATTCAATTTGTCCAATTGTTGACAGTGAACATCCGAATTAATCGTTTGGTTCCTTGGAAGCAGCTCAAAATATACCACACCCTTCCAATCCCACCAAACAGATAGCATAACCTTCTTTTGATGGATATCAGCCTTTGAAGTGGTTTGAGCTGGTTCACCATGCTTGGACCATGATCGTTTTCGACTAACGAAACTAACAATCCATTTTTCATCTCCAGTTATGATTCGTTTTAAAAACGGATCGAATTCATTGCGTTTAAGGTGCATATCACAAGCGTTGATTCGGTTTG
Source organism: Stomoxys calcitrans (assembly GCF_963082655.1). Taxonomy (NCBI): domain Eukaryota; kingdom Metazoa; phylum Arthropoda; class Insecta; order Diptera; family Muscidae; genus Stomoxys; species Stomoxys calcitrans. The sequence goes on along the minus strand of NC_081552.1, from coordinate 111,761,660 downwards.
TTAAATGAATTTCTTTCAATACATGTGGTACCCATATTAAAATTGGCGCCAAACAAACAAATGTAAACAAAATTTCGCACAATTTTTTTCTAAAGCAAGCTAAAAGTAGTAGCTGATAACTGACAGAAGAAAGAATGCAATTACAGAGTCACAAGCCGTTGAAAAAATTTGTCAACGCCGACTTTATTACTACTATATTACCGACAATTACTTTTTGGGCAACCCAATAAAAGGTATTTGAGTGTAGAATTTGAATCTGATTTCCAAATAGGGCACCAAGTGTTTGGGGGGCCGCCTCTCCCCAAAAACATCCCCCAAAGGGGGACAAATTTACGACCAAAGCAATATGGGGCTCAAATGAAAGGTCTTTGGGAGTAAAGCACGAATTTGATATCAATATTCGGGAAAAGTGTCTATGGAGCCACCTCACCCCCACAACACCACCCAAATAGTAAGTATTTGCTGACTATTGCAATATGAAGCTCAAATAAGAGTAGTACAACACGAATCCGATATATATTTTCCAGCCCGACTCACTGAGTGGCCGCCCATCCCCCTAAACACCACCTAAGCCGGTCATGTTTGCCGATTATGGAAATATGGGGCTCAAATTAAAGATATGTGGGAGTAGACTACGTATCTGATATCAACATTGGGAGCCAACTGTCTAGCGGACGTCCCACCACCATAACAACCCCCAAATAGGACGTATTATTTGTTCACCAAGACAATTTGGGTCTTAAAGAGAGTGGAACTAAATATTCATAGTTTTTAGGGTCAATACCCCAAACCGGGCATATTTGCTGACTTTTGCAATAAGGAGTTTAAATGAGATTAGAAAACAATTGATTTCCAATTTTGAGGCCAATGGCAATATGGGGTTTAAATAAATGGTATTTAGATATATGAGAATAGAGCACCTTGCTGATATATTTTCAGGGCTTAGAATTTGGGGGGACGACCAAACTCCTCAAAACACCGCTAAGTCAGGCATATTTACCGAACATGACAATGTGAGACTTAAATGAAAGGTATTGGGGTAGAGCAAGAATTGATACCCATTCTCGAGACCAATTTTTCGGGGGACTACCCCTTTCCCAAATTACCCCACAAACAGCAGTTTTATATATATATATCTTATATATAACAAGTAAAAAGGCGTTAAGTTCGGCCGGGCCGAACTTTGGATACCCACCACCTCGGGTATATATGTAAACCACTTTTCATCAAAATTCGGTGAAAATTTCATACCTTATGTCCCATATCAGTTATATCAAAATATGTTCCGATTTGGACCAAATAATAGTAAGTACACTAGCTATATCTAAAAATAAACTGATCTGAACTATTTTCGACACGGATGTCGAAAAGCCTCACATAAGTCACTGTGTTAAATTTCAGTGAAATCGGATTATAAATGCACCTTTTATGGGGCCAAGACTTTAAATCGAGATATCGGTCTATATGGCAGCTATATCCAAATCTGGACCGATTTGGGCCAAATTGCATAAAAATGTCGATGAGCCTAACACAAAGCAATGTCCCAAAATCGGACAATAAATGCCTCTTTTATGGTCCCAAAACCTTAAATCGAGAGATCGGTCTATATGGCAGCTATATTCAAATCTGGACCGATCCGGGCAAAATTGAAGAAGGACGTCGAAGAGCCTAACCAAACTCACTGTCTCAAATTTCAGCGACATCGGACAATAAATGCGTCTTTTATGGCCCCAAAACCTAAAACCTAGATATCGGTCTATATGGCAGCTATATCCAAATCAGGACCGATCTGTGCAATATTGCAGAAGTATGTCAAGGGGCTTAACTTAACTCACTGTTCCAAATTTCGGCGACATCGGACAATAAATGAGCATTTTATGGGCCCAAAACCATAAATCAAGAAATCGGTTTATATGGCAGCTATATCCAAATCTGAACCGATCTGGATCAAATTGAACAAAGATGTTGAAGGGTCTAACACAACTCACTGACCCAAATTTCAGCAAAATCGGACAATAAATGTGGCTTTTATGGCCCCAAAACCTAAAACCGAGAGATCGGTCTATATGGCAGCTATATCCAAATCTGGACCGATCTGCGCCAAATTAACAAGGATGTCGATGGGCCTTACGCAATTTACTGTTCCGAATATCATCAAACTCGGATAATAAATGTGGCTTTTGTGGGCCTAAGACCCTAAACCGGAGTATCGGTCTATATGGCAGCTATATCGAAATCTGGACCGATCTGGGCCAAATTGACGAAGGAAGTCGAAAGGCCTAACACAACTCACTGTCCCAAATTTCAGCAAAATCGAATAATAAATGTGGCTTTTATGGGCCTAAGACCCTAAATCGGCGGATTGGTCTATATGGGAGCTATATCAAGATATAGTCCAATATAGCCCATCTTCGAACTTAACCTGCTTATGGACAAAAAAAGAATCTGTGCAAAATTTCAGCTCAATATCTTTATTTTTGAATACTGTAGCGTGATTTCAAAAGACAGACAGACAGACGGACGGACATGTCTAGATCGTCTTAGATTTTTACGCTGATCAAGAATATATATACTTTATAGGGTCGGAAATGAATATTTCGATGTGTTGCAAACGGAATGACAAAATGAATATACCCCCCATCCTTCGGTGGTGGTTGTTTGTGTGTTCCTTATAGACTCTGAAACGGCTGAACGGATTTTCTTGAAATTTTCTCAGATGGTGCATAATGACCATGTGGTGAAAATAGAGTACTACATTTTTTGTTATCTGAAGTGGGGGCGGACCCTCTCCCTTACCCTAATTTTCAGAAACGCCAGATCTCGGAGATGGGTGGTGCGATTTAATCGAAATTTTGTGTGCTCTCATATAGTACCCTAAAAATAAAAATTTGGTATCCAAATTTCGGATGGGGTGACTAGGGGGGCTGCCCCACCCTGAAACCTACCAAACATATATTTAGACCAATCCCGACAATATGGCACTCAAAAGAAAGGTATTTTGGATAAGAAAACGTATCTGATATCCAATTGTCGGGTCAAGTGCTAGGCGGACCACCCCAACCCCCAAAACACCCCTATATCGGACATATTTACCGACCCTAGCAATATGGGACTCAAATGAAAGGTATTTGCGAGTAGAATACGAATCTGATATCCAAATGTTGGACCACGTTTCTGAGGGTCCACCCCTTCTCCAAAACACCACCTAAACTGGACTTATTTACTGACCGTGGGAATAAGGGGCTTAAATAAAAGGTAATTGAATGTAGAATACGAATCTGATATCCAAATGTGCGACCAAGTGTTTGGTGGGCCGCCTCTCCCCAAAAGGGACAAATTTACGACCATAGCAATATGGGGCTCAAATAAAAGGTCTTTGGGAGTAAAGCACAAATCTGATATCAATATTCGGGAAAATTGTTAATGGGGCCACCCCACCCCCACCACACGAAACCGATATATTTCAAAGGCCACGTCACTGAGTGGCCGCCCATGCTCCAAAACGCCCCCAAGCAGGTCATGTTTGCTAACTGTGGAAATATGGGGCTCAAATAAAGGTATGTGGGAGTAGACCACGTATCTGATATCAACAATAGGGACCAACTGTCTAGGGGACGTCCCACCACATTACAACCCCCAAATAGGACATATTCGCTCACCAAGACAATTTGGGTCTTAAAGAGAGTGGAACTAAATATTTATAGTTTTTAGGGCCAATACCCCAAACCCGACATATTTGCTGACTTTTGAAATAAGGAGTTTAAATGGGTTCAAATAAATGATATATAGATATATGAGAATAGAGCATGTTGCTGATGTATTTTCCGGGCTTAGTGTTTGGGGGACCAAACCAATTCCCAAAACACCCTAAAATCGGGCATATTTACCGACCATGTCAATGTGGAGCTTAAATGAAAGGTATTGGAGGGTAGAGCAAGAATTGATACCCATTTTCGGGACCAATTTTCTGGGGTCTATTCCTTTCCCAAAATGCCCCACAAACAACAATTTTTTATTGACCATTTCATAACCTATTTTGGAGCCATGTGTTTGGGAGACGCCTCATCATGTAAAGTCCCCTAAACCAATGGCAATATGGGGTTTAAATAAATGGTATTTGAAAGAAGAGCACGATGCTGATATTTTTTCAGGACCACCTCACCCCCGAAAACACCCCTAAATCAGATACCATGAGAATATCAGGCTGAAATAAAGTATTTTAAGAATGGAGTACACCTTACATCCAAACTTAAATTCGTATACCAATAAAAATCATATGGGTTTCAGATAAAGGCACTTATATTGTTAAACTGTTAGTCAAGCGATATACTTTTTTCGTAGCATGGTATTTCTCTAAAAGCTCTTTAATTGTCAAATATAAATATTGCAAAGAAACTTTTGGTCCATATAAGCGCAGCGGAGCGGGCCCGCGTCAGCTAGTATATATATATAAATTTAAATAAATATATGTATATATATATATATATATATATATATATATGTATATATATATATATATATATATATATATATATATATATATATATATATATATATATATATATATATATATATATATATATATAGAATGACCTTTAATTTGATGTATGACACGGGCTAATAGCATTTGCCGTTTCAGACATATGGGTCGCCGAATAGCCAAAAAATTTTTATTTTGAAAATTTTGAGGCCCCAGAAATTGACATCGATTTTTTTCACTTTGATATAAAACCACCCTTATATACATACCAACAACAATAAAATTGCAAATGCCGCACAAAGCCGAGTCTTCAGGAATTGGCAGACCAACATGACGAATATGATCACTCACATCACACCCCCACAACCCCCTCGCATACTATGTATTAAAAGTGCAGTGGTGGCCATATTGAAATAAAGATAGTGTGTGCAAATGGGCCATATCGATTCAAAATTAGGTATAGCTCCCATATAAACCGATCACCGGATTTGGCTTCTTCAGCCCCTGGAAGCCGCAATTTTTAATTGACTTGGCTGAAATTGAGCATGTAGTGTTCTGTTATGACTTCAAACAACTGTGCCTAGTACGGTTCAAATTGGTGTATAACCTGATATAGCTCCCATATAAACCGATCTCCTGATTAGGCTTATTGAGCCGCAATGTTTGTCCGATTTAGCTGAAATATACCACATAGTGTTCTGTTATGACATCCAATAACTGTGTCAGATACGGTCCAAATCAGTCTATAACCTGATATAGCCCCCATATTTTAGCAGAATCCATGATGGTGGGTTCCCAAGATTCGGCCCAGCCGAACTTATCACTCTTTTACTTGTTTCTTATAAGTTACATCCTCTTCATCGAAAAGGTTTTATTTGTCCTTAGAACTTATGTTAAATTAGGTTGAAAAGAGGGTGCAGATATTAATCCGTCCCATGCCACTATGGACGGGTGTATGTAAGCCAGTAATCGGCTTGTTGTGCGCTCTGAATACAAACAAGTAAAAGCGTGCTAAGTTCGGCCGGGCCGAATCTTATATACCCTCCACCATGGATCGCATTTGTCGAGTTCTTTTCCCGGCATCTCTTCTTAGGCAAAAAAGGATATAAGAAAAGAGTTGCTCTGCTATTAAAACGATATCAAGATATGGTCCGGTTCGGACCACAATTAAATTATATGTTGGAAACCTGTTTAAAATTTCAGCCAATTCGTATAAGAATTGCGCCCATTGGGGCTCACGAAGTAAAATAGAGAGAACGATTTATATGGGATCTGTATCGGGCTATAGACCGATTCAGACCATAATAAACACGTTTGTTGATGGTCATGAGAGGATCCATCGTACAAAATTTCAGGCATATCGGATAATAATTGCGACCTCTAGGGGTCAAGTTCCAGATCGGTTTATATGGCAGCTATATCAGGTTATGAACCGATTTGAACCTTATTTGACACAGTTGTTGAAAGTAAAAATAAAATACGTCATGCAAAATTTCAGCCAAATGGGATAGGAATTGCGCCCTCTAGAAGCTCAAGAAGCCAAATCCCCAGATCTGTTTATATGACAGCTATATCAGGTTATGGACCGATTTCAACCATACTTGGCACAATTGTTGGATATCATAACGAAATACTTCGTGCAAAAATTCATTCAAATCGGATAAGAATTGTGCCCTCTAGAGGCTCAAGAAGTCAAGACCCAAGATCGGTTTATATGGCAGCTATATCAGGTTATATACTGATTTGAACCATACTTGGCACAGTGGTTGGATATAATAACAAAACACGTCGTGCAACATTTCATTTCAATCGGATAAGAATTGCGCACTCTAGAGGCTCAAGAAGTCAAGACCCCAGATCGGTTTATATGGCAGCTATATAAGGTTATAAACCGATTTGAACCATACTTGGCACAGTTGTTGGATATCATAAGAAAACACGTCGTGCAAAATTTCATTCAGATCGGATAACAATTGCGCACGCTAGAAGCTCAAGAAGTCAAGACCCAAGATCAGTTTATATGGCAGCTATATCAGGTTATGGACCGATTTGAACTATACTTGGCACAGTTGTTGGATATCATAGCAAAACACGTCGTGCATAATTTCATTCCAATCGGATAAGAATTGCGCACTCTAGAGGCTCAAGAAGTCAAGACCCCAGATCGGTTTATATGGCAGCTATATCAAAACATGGACCGATATGGCCCATTTACAATACCAACCGACCTACACTAATAAGAAGTATTTGTGCAAAATCTCAAGCGGCTAGCTTTACTCCTTCGGCAGTTAGCGTGCTTTCGACAGACGGACGGACGGACGGACAGACGGACGGACATGGCTAGATCGACATAAAATGTCGCGACGATCAAGAATATATATACTTTATGGGGTCTCAGACGAATATTTCGAGTAGTTACAAACAGAATGACGAAATTAGTATACCCCCCATCTTATGGTGGAGGGTATAAAAAGGTAACCTCGAAAAAGAAAATCTGCGTTAAGAATTCTGTGCTATTAACAAAATCCTTTATTGTTTTCCATGCCACGCCCGTAAGTTGGTTCATGTCTGGCAGAGTGTCCCCACCTAAGTGCCGGTATCTGTTAGACTCAAAAGCAGGGCAATGACAAAGGAAATGCTCCAAAGTTTCGTCATTTTCCCCGCATGCCCTACACATGCTATCACTTGCCGCACCGATTTTACATAAGTGAGCCATCAGTCCTTTATGTCCCGTTATGATACCAATAGCTATTCTGATCTCCTTCTTACTTTCTTTCAGTAATAGCCTCGTCTTCTCACGATCTGGATGGAACCCCCTATTGGATTTTCGCTGTCCTAACGACCGTTTCGCTGTTCCACAGAGTTGCATGCACATTCGTCGCCCACGCCCTTGCACTTTTTCTCTATAGCAGTCCACCAAATTAATGAGGCGTAAGTAAGTATTGGTCTAATAACGCTCCTGTATAGCCAGTGGACTATCCTCTCAGTACTCTCATGAATGTGAAACGTCCAATTCAGTTTCCTGTCCAAGATCGCACCTAAGTATTTCACCTTGTCAGATATCATAATCGTCTTATTGAGGAAAGGTGGTGCGTTAAATAGCCCCACCTTCGTCTTCCTCGTGAACAGGCATATTTCAGTATTCTCTCGGTTAACATTAAGAGCTCCGGGTGTAGCCCAGCCATATGCCATACGCACGACCCTTTCGGCCCTTCTGCATAGTTGGTTCGGATCATTATCCCTTAAAAGTATCATAACATTGTTTATGTAGCAGACGGGCTCAAATCCCTCCTCAGTCAGCATCCGTAATAGGTCATTTATGGTGGTCACCCATAGGAGTGGCGATAAAATGTCCCCCTGTGGTGTGCCTTGTCTCACTCTCTCCCTTATATTTATGTCATGAGACACACAATTTATCGATTTTTTTCCTTAGGATATGGTTTATCCAGTCTCTAAGGACCGGGTCCACCTGGTACTGGTCTAAGGGTGTACGTTTTGGCATCGAAGGATTCTTCTATTTTATGCACAAACTCGTGCAGGGCAGTCCCCACCGACATTTCCTTGACATAGTCGTTCTTTTGTATTTGAGCAGTTCGTTGGATGTCCTACTCTTTATCATGGTATCCACAATAGGTTCCATGGTTTTGATTAGAAAGTGCGTAAGGCTTATAGTCTGTAGGCCTTTGGTGTCCCATAACTTGCCTTGACGGGCATGGGTATAAATACCACCCTTGACTCCTGCCAGGCTTTCGGAGTATATGCCAGTCCTAGGCACGCTGTGAAAATATTTGTCCCTAGAACTTAAGTACATAGAAAAAATATAGACTTAATTTTGATAGATTAAATATGGCGTTGACTTAAAATCTTTTTAAACAAGGTGTTAGGTTAGGTTAGGTTGAAAAGAGGGTGCATTTATTAGTCCCCCCCCCCCCCCCCCCATGCCACCTAAGCCAGTAATCTTGGTTTGTTGTGCGAACTAAATACAAAAAAAAGTAACCTCTAAAAAGAAAATTTTAAGTTAGCAATTCCGTGCTACTTACAAAATCCTTAATTGTTTTCAATACCACTCCCCTAAGTTGGTTCATGTCTGATACAATATCAGCCTCCACCTAAGTACCGGTATCTGTTGGACGCGAAAGCCGGGCAATGACAAAGGAAATGCTCCAACACTCATCATCTTCCCCGCATTCCCCACACATGCTATCACTTGCCGCACCGATTTTACATAAGTGTCCTATGTGTCCCGTTACGATACCAATAGCTATACTGACCTCCTTCTTGCTATTTTTCATTAATAGCCTCGTCTTCTCGCTATCTGGATCCCCCCATTGGATTTCCGCAGTCCTACCAACCTTTTCGCTGTTCCACAATGTTGCATGCGCATTCGTCGCCCACTCCCTTAACTCGGACTGCGTCGACCCGAAAGGCTTCGGGTTAACCAAGTTTATTGACTGCAGTCCTCTGGCCAAATCGTCTACCCTTTCATTTTCCCTTACTCCGTTATGGCCCGGCACTCAAATGATGCGGATTTTTCCATCCTCAGAGAAGGCATTAATCTCCATCTTACACTGCAAGACTGTTCGTGACCTTACCGTCCTTGTTGTTATTGCCCTTGTGGCAATTTTCCTGTCAGTAAAGATGTTCAGTACCACACCACTTCACACATTCCGTGATCGCCCGGATCTCCGCCTGCAAGATTATGGTCAAGATGTCTAAAATAGATGTCAGTCCCTGGGTTTTCAATGTAAACCGCCAGGCCCACTCTGTCCTCTAGCTTTGATCCATCCGTGTAACATGATATTCCAAATGGCAATACTAGGGTTCCGTCAATCCAAGACTGTGCCGATGGCAGCAGTGCGTCGCACTCGACTTCAAGGTTCATCTCAGGTATCCGATCGGAAACCTCTCCACTTCCCTCCAGGTTTCCTATCGTCGCCTCGATTATACCGCGATAGTATGAGCTGCTCCCATCCTCAAACCATTCTCCCATCGCCTTAAGTCTCATAGCCGTGGTGGCTGCCTCACACTTAATCTGTATGTCAATGGGTCGGATATCTAGAATAGTCTCCAGTGCCCAGTGGACTATCCTAGGATTCAGGCCCCATTTCGAGCCCACGGCCCGTCTACATAGTGCCCAACATCTGTGAGCCTTCTCAGTACGCTCCTAAATGTGAAACTTCCAATTCAGTTTCCTGCCAAGATCACACCTAAGTATTTGACCCTGTCAGATATCGAAATCGTCTTATTGAGGAAACGTGGGGCGTTAAATTCGCCGACCTTCGTCTTCCTCGTAAACAGGCATATTTCAGTCTTCTCTGGTTAACATTGAGACCTCTGGGTCTAGCCCAGCCATATGACATATGCAAGACCCTTCCGGTCCTTCTGCATAACTCGTTCGGATTCTTACTTCTTAGAAGTATTATAACATCGTCTGCGTAGCAGACGGGTTCAAATCCCTATTCAGTCAGCATCCGTAATAGGTCATTTATGGTGGTCACCCATAGGAGTGGCGATAAAATGCCCCTCTGTGGCGTGCCCTGTGCCACTTTCTCTCTTATATATATGCCATGCAACACACAATTTATCTACCTGCTCCTTAGTATATGGTTTATCCAGTCTCTAAAGACCGAGTCCACCCTGTACTGGTCTAAGGAATGGATCAGTGTGTCGCTCCGCACATTGTTAAAAGCCCCTCGATGTCAATGCATACCGCCAGTGTGTACGTTTTGGCATCGAAAGATTCTTCTATGTTGTGCACAACCTCGTGCAGGGCAGTCTCCACCGACCTTCCCTTGACATAGGCATGCTGTTTGTATTTGAGCAGTTCGCTGGATGTCATACTCTTTATCATGGTGTCCACAATACGTTCCACGGTTTTGAGTAGAAACGACGTAAGGCTTATGGGTCCGTAGGCCTTTGGTGTCGCATAACTTGCCTTGCCGGGCTTAGGTATAAACACTACCCTTGCCTCCTGCCAGGCTTTCGGAGTATATGCAAGTCCGAGGCACGCTGTGAAAATTTTGGCCAGACGAGTCGCCAGATAGGCTGCCTCTATCTGTAGTAACCCCGGAAATATCCCATCAGGTCCCGACGACTTAAATGGTTTGAAGCTCCTCAAGGATTCCTTCACCATAAATTCCGTTATTATAAACTTTAGATCAACGTCATTATTCCAAGATTCCGGTGTTTTCGTGAGTCCCGTCGTATCCTGTGGAAAATTGGTTTTCATCAAAAGCCTCAACATGTCCTCCGTTGTCTCTGCTCTCAAACCCATATCGTCTACTAAAGTTTCAGTTTGGACATGGGCTTTTGAGAAAAACTTTTTTATCTTGGCGGCGTCATTAACGCTATCGACCTGTTCGCAGAAAAGCTTCCGTCAGGCACGTTTCGCCTTTCTGGTAATCTTATTGTATTCCTTGAGCGGTGTGTAATACACATCCCAATAAACTTCCGCTTTTTTACGACGTGCTCTGTTAAAAAGTCTGCGGACCTCTTTCCCAATATTGCGAATCTCGCCGGTCATCCAGGGTTTTTCTTGGGCTGATTTTCCTTCCCCAAGAGGACAACTATCTTCGTTGACATTCTCGTCAATCTCTTCTTTCCGAATTTTGTCCAGTTGGTCTTCAACTTATTCCGGAAGCTTATCGGATTCGGCGCTGGCCGTGCTATTCAAAACCTAATGTAGCGATGGTCAGAGAAAGAGTGTTCCATGGAGACCCTCCAATTCCGAACCTCATCGATCATATTTTCTGAACATATCGTCACAACTAATACCTCCTCCCTAATCCTATTAACAAAGGTAGCGGTGTTACCAATATTAAGTGTTATTAGGTCGTTAGTATTAAAGAACTCTGCCAGGGCTTTGCCCCCTTTATTAGTGATGGTGCTACCCCACGAAATGTGGTGAGAGTTCGCATCGCACCCTATTAGCACCTCGTTTCCTGTCTGTTTTGCTTTCCCCACCAGCCGTTGGAGCTCCGACGTTGGTGGGGGGATCGGAGATTCGAAAGGCAGATAAATTGATGCCAGGTATGCTCCACCGTCTCCCTATCTAACCACTGTTGCATCCGACGTTGACAACTCTGGGGAAAATATATAATTCAAATTTCTATGAAAAACAACGCAGGTCCTCGGCCGCGTACAGTGATAGCATAGAATAATTTGTAGTTGATATGGTTTAGTCCAGAGACTTTGTTCCGGGTCGTCCATGGCTCCTAAATTAAGGCAATATGAATCTTGCCCTTGCTGATTTTTTCCATCAGAGCGTGTTTAGCAGTCTCGCTCCGGTAGAGGTTTATCTGAATTACCTCAATCATTGGTCCTCCAGTAAATGGGCATCTTGGGAGTAGGTGATGATCTCCCTGTTCTTTAGACTGCATTGACTTTCCTGTTACTGCACTGCCTGATGTCATCGTTTTAGGTTCATTGCCTAGTCTAGTCTTCCAACTTTTTATAAAGGGGGTGTTTCAATACTAGGATCTTTGCCTATATTAGCCTTCCAAATCATAAGTAAATGGGCTTCTTGGGAGTAGATTATGGTACCATCAACGGCACCCTGTTCGTTGGGTTGCATTCAGTCTCCTTTAGCTGCGCTGCCTAATGTTTCAATATTAGGATCTTCACCTATCCCAGTATTCCGAATCTTTAAGTCGGTGATGGGTCCGTCGTCGGGTTCCTGTTTATTAGGCTGTGTTGGGTCTGTCACCACTGCACTGCCTGATATTTTAGTACTAGGATCATTGCTTCTCCTAGTCTTTCCAATATTGAGAGATGCCGTGATTGTCTCGTTGTCGGCCCCCTGTTGGTTGGCCGGTGTTGAGTTTATGAAAAATGCATAATTTATGCCCCCATAGCAGCTATATCGAAATATGGTCCGATTTGGACCAAATTCGCACGGACATTGAGTGGTCTAATAAGTACAAGACATTGCACAATTTTGTGGAACAATATATTGGACTTTTTGGTAAGTATTGGCTTGCCCAAAAAGTAATTGCGGATTTTTAAAAGAAAGTAAATTCATTTTTTATAATACTTAGAATGAACTTTAATCAAATATATAATTGCCATTTTGTTCGATAACCTTTTGCCATCTTCCTGGTATTTAGTATTCCACGTTCATAGAACTTCTGGCCTTTATCTGCAAAAAACTGAACCAAGTGCGATTTAATAGCCTCATCATTGCCGATAGTTTTACCATTTAAGGAGTTCTGCAGAGATCGAAATAAATGGCAGTCTGATGGTGCAAGGTCAGGGCTATATGGTGGATCCATCAAAAGTTCCCAGCCAAGCTCACTCAGTTTTTGACGAGTGACCAAAGATGTGTGCGGTCTAGCGTTGTCCTGGTGGAATATGACACCTTTACGATTGACCAATTCTGGTCGCTTCTCCTTGATGGTTGTATTCAATTTGTCCAATTGTTGACAGTAAACATCCGAATTAATCGTTTGGTTCCTTGGAAGCAGCTCAAAATATACCACACCCTTCCAATCCCACCAAACAGACAGCATAACCTTCTTTTGGTGGATATCAGCCTTTGAAGTGGTTTGAGCTGGTTCACCATGCTTGGACCATGATCGTTTTCGACTAACGTTGTTGTAAACAATCCATTTTTCATCTCCAGTTATGATTCGTTTTAAAAACGGATCGAATTCATTGCGTTTAAGGAGCATATCACAAGCGTTGATTCGGTTTGTTAAATGAATTTCTTTCAATACATGTGGTACCCAAATATCAAGCTTTTTCACCAGTCCAAGACTTTTTATGTGATAATGAACGGTTGATTTTGGTATATTTAACTTCTCTCCTATCTCACGCTCAGTTACATGACGATCCAATTCGATTAATGCTTTGATTTGGACATCATCAACTTCATTTGGCCGACCTGAAAAATCCGCAATTACTTTTTGGGCAACCCAATATATCCAAATATAGACCGATTTGAATCATATACGACACGGATGTCGAAAAGCTGTGTCACTGTGTCAAATTTCAGAGAATCGGATTATAAGCGCGTTTTTAGGAGACCCAGATTTCAAATTGAGAGATCTGTCTATATGACAGCTTTTTCCAAATCTGAACTGATCTGGGCCTAATTGATGAAAGATGTCGATGGGACTAACACAACTTACTGTCCCAAATTTCGGCGACATCGGACAATAAATACGCCTTTTATGGGCCCTTACCCTTAAATCGTCTATATGGCACCTATATCCAAATCTGAACCGATCTTGACAATCAATAAATGCGCCTTTTATGGGTCCAAGAACTTAAATCGGCAGACCATTCTATATGGTGGCTATATTAAGGTATAGTCCGATATAGACCATCTTCGAACTCAACCTGCCTATGGACACAGAAAGAACCTGTACAAAGTTTCAGTTCAATATCTTCATTTTTAAAGATTTCATTTTAATAGACAGACAGACGAACATGGCTAGATCGTCTTAGATGTCTTGCAAGCATGATGACAAAATGAATATACCCCCATCCTTATTAAGTGGGTATGAAAATAAATTAAAATATTTCGTCATCAAATACAAATTAATGTCATCTATTCAGTCAATTCTAGGATAAGAGGGCCATATCGGTCCATGTTTTGTTATAGCACCCATATAACAGATCTTGGATCCTGACTTCTTGAGCCACTAAATGGCGCAATTTTTATCCGATTTGGCTAAAATTTTGCAGGTATTATTTTATCAATAATTCAATGGAATACATTTTGAACATATAATATGACTAAATGAAAAACAAAACACGATTTTGATATACGAAATATCGATTTATAATTTAAATTAAAAACAAGTAACAACGTGCTAAATCTCACATACCCTCGACCATGGGTCGCATTTGTCGAGTTCTTTGCGCGGTATCTCTTTTTAGGCAAACACAGAATAATGGATATCAATTGTGATGCTAATGGACCTATATCAAGTTATAGTCCGATTCGAGCCTTGAATTGATTGAATGTTGAAGACCATAGTATTAGAAGTCATTGGGTAATATGTAAATCCATTTTGATAAGAATTGTGCCTTGTAGGGTCTCAAGAAGCATAATCGGGAGATAGGTTTATATGGGGGCTCTATTAAGTTATAGATCAATTCAGACCATATCAGACACGTTTGTTGAACGTTATGGAAGAAGCAGTTGTACAAAGTTTCAACCAAACCGGATTTGCGCTCTCAAGCAGTGAAGATTCAAAATCGGTTTATATGGCAGCTATATCAGGTTATGTACCGATTTGTACCATACTAAGCACAGTTTTCGAAACACTTCATGCAAAAATTCAGCAAAATTGGATAAGAATTGTGCCCTCTAGTGGTTCAAGAAGCCAAGATCCAATATCGCTTTATATGACAGCTATATAAGATTAAAAACCGATTTGAACCATATATAGAATAGTTATTGGAACTCATAACAAAACACCTTATGTCTGCCAAATTTCAGCCCAATTGGATGAGAATTGCGCCCTCTAGTGGCTCAGGAAACTAAGTAGGTATATCAAAACATGGGCCAATATGGCCCATTTACCTTCCCAACCGACCTACGCTGAAGAAGTATTTGTGCAAATTGTCAAGCGCCTAGCTTTACTCATTCGAAAGTTAGCGTGTTTTCGACAGACGGACGGACTGACAGACCGAAGGACATGGCTTGATGGACCTAAAATGAAATCGATTAAAAAAGTCATGACGATCAAGAATATATATACTTTATGGCGTCTTAAACGAATATTTCGAGGTGTTACAAACGGAATGACGAAATTAGTAGGTTTTACAAACGGAATGACGAAATTAGTATTCTATGGTGAAGGGTATAACAAAAAGACATCGAGCTTGAATTCAACAAGTAAAAACGTGCTAAGTTCGGCCTGGCCGAATCTTATATACCCTCCAACATGGATCGCATTTGTCGAGTTCTTTTCCCAGCACCTCTTCTTAGGCAAAAAATGATATAAGAAAAGATTTGCTCTGCTATTAGAGCGATATCAAGATATGGTCAGGTTTGGACCACAATTAAATTATATGTTGGAGACCTGTGTAAAATGTCAGCCAATTCGAATAAGGATTGCACCCTTTGGGGGCTCAAGAAGTAAAATAGAGAGATCGATTTATATGGGAGCTGTATCGGGCTATAGACCGATTCAGGCCATAATAAACACGTATGTTGATGGTCATCCGTCAGAGAATCCGTCGCACAAAATTTCAGGCAAATCGGAAAATAATTGCGACCTGTAGAGGCTCAAGAAGTCATGATCCCAGATAGGTTTATATGGCAGCTATATCAGGTTATGAACCGATTTCAACCTTATTTGACACAGTTGTTGAAAGTAAGAATAAAATACTTCATGCATAATTTCAGCCAAATCGGATACGAATTGCGCCCTCTAGAAGCTCAAGAAGTCAAATCCCCAGATATGTTTATATGAGAGCTATATCAGGTTTTGAACCGATTTGAAGCATACTTGGCACAGTTGTTGGGTATCATAACAAACACGTCATGCAAAATTCCAATCGGATAAGAATTGCGCCTTCTAGAGACTCAAGAAGTCAGGACCCGAGATCGGTTTATATGGCAGCTATATCAGGATATGGACCGATTTGGACCATACCTAACACAGTTGTTGAATATCATAACAAAATACTTGCTGCAAAAATTCATTTAAATCGGATAAGAATTGCGCCTTCTTGAGGCTCAAGAAGTCATGACCCAAGATCGGTTTATATGACAGCTATATCAGGTTATAGACCGATTTGAACCATACTTGGCACGGTTGTTGAATATCGTAACAAAACACGTTGTGCAAAATTCCATTCCAATCGGATAAGAATTGCCCACTCTAGAGGCTCAAGAAGTCAAGACCCAAGATCGGTTTATATGGCAGCTATATCAAAACATGGATCGATGTTGCCCATTTACAATACCAAACGACCTACATTTTTAAGAAGTATTTGTGCAAAATTTCAAGCGGCTAGCTTTACTCCTTCGGAAGTTAGCGTGCTTTCGACAGACGGACGGACGGACGGACGGACAGACGGACGGACATGGCTAGATCGACATAAAATTTCACGACGATCAAGAATATATATACTTTATGGGGTCTCAGACGAATATTTCGAGTAGTTACAATCAGAATGACGAAATTAGTATACCCCCCATCTTATGGTGGAGGGTATAACAACATTAGTTTCTTAATTCCAAAAAAATTTTAGAATTAAATTTTTTTGGTGAAACATTTTTTATTACTTTGTCAGGAGCCGGAGTGGTGATAATTTTCTCGACTCCGGGCAAAATTGCTCGACACCGTCTCCGACTCTGCAGCCCTGATATGAAAGGCTGGTGAAGACCATTTTTATGGATCAACGATAAGTCCTGAATACCTGCTTCCGCCTTTGTAAAATGGAGAGGAAGTTGCAATGTGCTAAGCAGACCACTTGAATGTGTAGACAGGCTTTCTTAGGACACGAACTCCGTCGCTGGATTCATTTATGGTTTCATACAAAAGAGTACGTGAATGTATAAGTAGTCGCTGTGTGTGCACGTTTAGTTAGTCAACTCAGAAACTTTTTTTATATCCTCCACCATAGGATGGGGGTATACTAATTTCGTCATTCTGTTTGTAACTACTCGAAATATTCGTCTGAGACCCCTTAAAGTATATATATTCTTGATCGTCGTGACATTTTATGTCGATTTATCCATGTCCGTCCGTCCGTTTGTCTGTCAAAAGCACGCTAACTTCCGAAGGAGAAAACCTAGCCGCTTGAAATTTTGCTCAAATACTTCCTATAAGTGTAGGTCGGTTGGTATTATAAATCGGTCATATCGGTCTATGTTTATATATAGCTGTCATATAAACCGATCTTGCGTCTTGACTTCTTGAGCCTTGAGAGTGCGCAATTCTTATCCGATTGGAATGAAATTTTGCACTACGTGTTTTGTTATGATACCCAACAACTGTGCCAAGTATGGTTCAAATCGGTCCATAACCTGATATAGCTGTCATATAAACAGAACTGGTGACTTGACTTCTTGAACTTCTAGAGGGCGCCATTCCTATCCGATTGGCTGAAATTTTACATGACGTATTTTATTCTTACTTTCAACAACTGTGTCAAATAAGTTTCAAATCGGTTCATAACCTGATATAGCTGCCATATAGACCTATCTGGGATCATGACTTCTTGAGCCTCTAGAGGGCGCAATTATTATCCGATTTGCCTTAAATTTTGTACGACAGATTCTCTCATGACCATCAACAAACATGTTTATTATGGTCTGAAACGGTCTATAGCCCGATACATCTCCCATATAAATCGATCTCTCTATTTTACTTCTTGAGCCCCCAAAGGGCGCAATTCTTATTCGAGTTGGCTGACATTTTACGCAGGTCTCCAACATATAATTTAATTGTGATCCAAGCCGAACCATATCTTGATATCGCTCTAATAGCAGAGCAAATCTTTTCTTATACCCTGTTTTGCCTAAGAAAAGAACTCGACAAATGCGATCCATGGTGGAGGGTATATAAGATTCGGCCCGGCCGAACTTAGCACGCTTTTACTTGTTGTTTTTGCTTGAGGTTCGCTGGCCGATCATGAACTACAATTACGGTTGTTGCATACAAATTGCAATTGCAATTTAAAGTAGCAACGTCAGCCAGCCAGCAACAGCAGCTAAGACAGCCGCTGCAATGACAATAACAACTTTTTGTTCACAATGGCATTTTGGCTTTCTAGGCTTTGGTGCAGGAAAACGTTAAGGCACGAATACGTGTACGTATACAAATGCTTGAATAATTATTAAGTACGACGACGACTACGAATCGATGTCGAAAGAAAGATAAACGGCCTCTCCGTTGTATATGCTTTGTATTACAACCCAAAGATACCAGCGATAAGGTAAGCGAGTATTTGCATTTAAATGTTTAACTTTATAAATAAAAAGTTATTAACAAACTTTCGTTGTTCTTACAATTTTCCGTCGAATCAAGGTGTAGATTTTGCTTAAAAAAATTGTGTTGATTATATAACGTACAGGCGTGGGTTAACGCTAAATAAAACAAGTTATAGTCCGATTCGGACCATAAATGAATTGAATGCTGAACATTGCAGAAGTCATTGTGTAATATTTAAGTCCATTTGGATAAGAATTGCGCCTTGTAGGGACTCAAGAAGCAAAATCGGGAGATCGGTTTATATGGCAGCTGTATCAAGCTATAGATCGATTCAGATCTTATTGGACACGTATGATGAAGATCATGAAAGAAGCCGTTGTACAAAATTTGAAATCTACATCCCAGATCGGTTTATATGACAGCTTTACCAAGTTATGAACCGATTTGCCCCAAACTAAGCCCAGTTTTTGAAAGTCATAACAAAACACCTCATGCAATATTACACCAAATCGGATAAGAATTGCCCCCTCTAAGAGGTGAAGAAGTCAAGACCCCAGATCGGTTTATATGGCAGCTATAACAGGTTATGAACCGATTTTAAACATACATAGAACAGTTGTTGGAAGTAATACCAAAACACCGCTTGCAAAATTTCGGTCAAATAGGATGAGAATTGCGCCCTCCAGCATCTCAAGATGTCATGATCCAAGATCGGTTTTCATGATAGCTATATCAGGTTATGAACCGATTCAAACCATGCTTAGCACAGTTGTTGGAAGTGATACCAAAACATGGCGTGCAAAATTTGAGTCAAATCGGATGAGAATTGTGCCCTCTAGAGGCTCTAGAAGTCAAGACCCAAGATCGGCTTATATGGCACCTATACCAGGTTATGTTCCGATTTGAGCCATACGAAGCACAGTTTTTGGAATACATTACAGAACATCTCATGCAAAATTACAGCCAAATCGGATAAGAAATGCTCCCCCTAAAAGCTGAAGAAGCCAAGACACCAGATCGGTTTATATGGTCAAGACCCAAGATCGGTTTATATGGCAGCTATATCAAACCTGGACCGATATGGCCCATTTACAATCCTAACCGAGCTACACCAATATGAAGTATTCTTGTAAAATTTCAAGCGACTATCTTTACTCCTTCGAATGTTAGCGTGCTTTTGACAGACAGACGGACGGACAGACGGACGGACATGGCTAGATCGACATAAAATTTCGCGACGATCAAGAATATATATTCTTTATGGGGTCTCAGACGAATATTCGAGTAGTTACAAACAGAATGACGAAATTAGTATACCCCCATCCTATGGTGGAAGGTATAAAAACTGTTTTGATAGCCAATAATCGGGATGAAAATTTGAGTATTTCAGAAAACTCATTGTTATTCTTTAGAGAAGCAGTGTCACAATCATTATTGTTATTGTGGCTTCTTACTAGAGATGTCCACGTGAATTAATTTTCATGCACGCTCACGAGAAAAAAATTCATTCAAAAATGCGACTTTTTTATGTCGACTCACGTTCACGCACCCTCACAAGACAAAAATTTTACTCACGCACGACTCACGGGAAAATCACAACTAATGAGCCACTAACGATTCACGAGAAAAATCACGACTCACGAGTTACTCATGACTCGCGAGCCACTTACAATTCACGGTTTTTCTATACCCTCCACCAATGGATAAGGGGTATACTTATTTCGTCACTCGGTTTGTAAACTCTTCGAAATATTCGTCTAACCCCAACTTATATATAACAAGTAAAAAGGCGTTAAGTTCGGCCGGGCCGAACTTTGGATACCCACCACCTCGGGTATATATATAAACCACCTTTCATCAAAATTCGGTGAAAATTTCATACCTTATACTCATATACCTCATACCGATCTGAACTATATATGACATGGATGTCGAAAAGCCGAACATAAGTCACTGTGTCAAATTTCAGTGAAATCGTATTATAAATGCGCCTTTTATGGGGCCAAGACTTTAAATCGAGAAATCGGTCTACATGGCAGTTATATATCCAAATCTGGTCCGATTTGGGCCAAGTTGAATAAACGAAGAAGAGCCTAACACAAAGCACTGTCCCAAATTTCGGCGAAATCGGACAATAAATGCCTTTTTTATGGGCCCTAAACCTTAAATCCAGAGATCGGTCTATATGGCAGCTATATTCAAATCTGGGCCGATCTGGGCAAAATTGAAGAAGGACGTCGAAGAGCATAACCAAACTCACTGTCCCAAATTTCAGCGACATCGGACAATAAATGCGTCTTTTATGGCCCCAAAACCTAAAACCTAGATATCGGTCTATATGGCAGCTATATCCAAATCTGGAGCGATCTGTGCGATATTGCAGAAGTATGTCAAGGGGCTTAACTTAACTCACTGTTCCAAATTTCGGCGACATCGGACAATAAATGAGCATTTTATGGGCCCAAAACCATAAATTTAGAAATCGGTCTATATGGCAGCTATATCCAAATCTGAACCGCAGAAGTATGCAGAAGTATGTCAAGGGGCTTAACTTAACTCACTGTTCCAAATTTCGGCGACATCGGACAATAAATGAGCATTTTATGGGCCCAAAACCATAAATTTAGAAATCGGTCTACATGGCAGCTATATCCAAATCTGAACCGATCTGGACCAAATTGCAGAAATATGTCAAAGGACCTAACACAACTCACTGTCCCAAATTTCAGCAAAATCGGATAATGAATGTGGCTTTTATGGGCCTTACACCATAAATCGGAGGATCGATCTATATGGCAGCTATATCCAAATCTGGACCGATCTGAGCCAAATTAACGAAGGATGTCGATGGGCTCTACGCAATTCACTGTCCCGAATTTCATCAAAATCGGATAATAAATGTGGCTTTTGTGGGCCTAAGACCCTAAACCAGAGGATCGGTCTATATGGCAGCTATATCCTAATCTGAACCGATCTGGGCCAATTTAACGAAGGTAGTGGGAGGGCCTAAGACAACTCACTGTCCCAAATTTCAGCGAAATCGGATAATAAATGTGGCTTTTATGGGCCTAAGACCCTAAATCTGAGGATCGGTCTATATGGCAGCTATATCCAAATCTGGACCGATCTGAGCCAAATTGACGAAGGATATCGAAGGGCCTAACACAACTCACTGTCTTAAATTTCAACAAAATCGGATATTAAATGTGGATTTTATGGGCCTAAGACCCTAAATCGGCGGATCGGTCTATATGGGGGCTATATCAAGATATAGTCCGATATAGCCCATCTTCGAACTTAACCTGCTTATGGAGAAAAAAAGAATCTGTGCAAAATGTCAGCTCAATATCTCTATTTTTAAAGACTGTAGCGTGATTTCAACAGACAGACGGACGGACATGTCTAGATCGTCTTAGATTTTTACGCTGATCAAGAATATATATACTTTATAGGGTGGGAAATGGATATTTCGATGTGCTGCAAACGGAATGACAAAATGAATATACCCCCATCCTTCGGTGGTGGGTATAAAAACAAACCGAGTCCCATATATCGGGCGTTTTGTGGGTGGCGACTTGAATTTTTCATATTTTTCATTTGATACCCACATTTCATTTGGGTTTCATCAAGTTATAATTGAATAGTATTCCCATTTGGGGAGTTTATCGGGGATAGGGCGACTATCAATTACTTGACCTCTTTTTTATGTAATATTCGTAGTCTACTCCCGAATACCTTTCATTTGAGTCCTATATTTATATATGCGTCCAATATGTCTATTTGGAGCAGTTTTTGGACTTGGGCTACCCCTTGTATACTTGAACCCAAGTTCTTATACCACATTCGCTTTCTATTCTCCAATATCTTTCATTTGATACCCATATCGTCCAATATCTTTCATTTGATACCCATATCGTCCCTATTGGTCAACTTTTGATTTTGGGTGGCGTTTTTGTGGTAACGGGGGAGGATTCGCCCCCTTCGAATATCAACAAATTACATAGTCTATATCTCCTTCCTAACCATATTCGTAATATACTCGCGAATACCTTTCATTCAAGCCCCATATTGTCCTATCGTCCAATAAACCAATTTGGGATGTTTTCGGGTCGGGGCGGCCCCCCAACTACTTGGACTCAATTTTTAATATGGAAATCGCACTCTACTCTTGAATACCTTTCATTTAAGTCCCATATTGTCCCAATCGGTCCACTTTTCGTTTTGGGTGGTACTTTAGGTGTAAGTTGGAGGGTCCGCCCTCCTTGCGATATCAAAAACTTATATAGCCTATTGCTCCTTCCGGACCATATCATTTCATTCGATTCCCATTTTGTCATTATCGTCCAATAAACCTATTTTGGGGGTTTTTGGGGTCGGGGCGGCCCCCAATTACTTGGACCCAATTTTTAATATGGAATTTGTACTCTACTCTTGAATACCCTTCATTTAAGTCCCATATTGGCCCAATCGGTCCACTTTTATTATTGGCTGGTACTTTTGGGGTAAGGGGGCGGGTCCGCCCCCAATTCGATATCAAAACAATCTGTGAAAATTTCAAAGAAGCCGGTTTAGCCGTTTTTGAGTCTATACGGAACAAACAAATTTACAAATCCACAAACAAACAAACAAACATACAAACAAACACAAATTAATTTTTATACCCTCCACCATAGGTTGGGGGGTATACTAATTTCGTCATTCTGTTTGTAATTACTCGAAATATTCTTTTGAGACCCCATAAAGCATATATATTCTTGATCGTTGCTACATTTTATGTCGATCTAGCCATGTCCGTCCGTCTGTCTGTCGAAAGCACGCTAACTTCCGAAGGAGTAAAGCTAGCCGCTTGAAATTCTGCACAAATACTTCTTATTAGTGTAGGTCGGTTGGTATTGTAAATGGGCCATATCGGTCCATGTTTTGATATAGCTGCCATATAAACCGATCTTGGGTCTTGATTTCTTGAGCCTCTAGAGTGCGCAATTTTTATCCGCTTGGATTGAAATTTTGCACGACGTGTTTTCTTATGATATCCAACATTTGTGCCAAGTATGGTTAAAATCGGTTCATAACCTGATATAGCTGCCATATAAACCGATCTTGGGTCTTGACTTCTTGAGCCTCTAGAGTGCGCAATTCTTATCCGATTGGAATGGAATTTCGCACGACGTGTTTTGTTATGATGTCCAACAACTGTGCCAAGTATGGTTTAAATCGGTCTATAACCTGATATAGCTGCCATATAAACCGATCTTGGGTCTTGACTTCTTGAGCCTCTAGAGGGCACAATTCTTATCCAATTATCAATAACCTGATATAGCTGTCATATAAACAGATCTGGGGATTTGACTTCTTAGGCTTCTAGAGGGCTCAATTCCTATCCGATTTGGCTGAAATTTTTAAATCGTTCTCTCTATTTTACTTCGTGAGCCCCAATGGGCGCAATTCTTATACGAATTGGCTGACATTTTACACAGGTCTCCAACATATAATTTAATTGTGGTCCGAACCGGACCATATCTTGATATCGTTTTAATAGCAAAGCAACTCTTTTCTTATATCCTTTTTTGCCTAAGAAGAGATGCCGGGAAAAGAACTCGACAAATGCGATCCATGGTGGAGGGTATATAAGATTCGGCCCGGCCGAACTTAGCACGATTTTACTTGTTATATATATAGATTACTTTCAATGAGCGAGTATAACAAGAATTTCTCTGCAATATCTAAGGTACATCTGTCTTTTCGGGTCAACTTGGGCCATTGAACTACAGTGGGTTCACGATCAAAACCTGAAGTTTACATCTTCTTGTGCCAAGATCGGCAGGATTGTCAAGTGTCGGGACTTGACGCCAAATACTATTAGGGAAAAGATCATGAATTTTCGAGGTTTGGTGAGATTCCCAGGACCACGGATTTTTTGAGAAGACAAACATGCTTAAGGAGGCCAACCTTGCTTTTGGCGACAAGAAAATTAGAGAACACCACAGATTTTTCGGTTTGACATCGTATAAAAACCCAAGCTCAGTATGCCGTTTGTGAAGCGTCTGAAAATCCATGAATTTTAATGATATCATCTGGAACAAATTTTATCCATATCGGTATGGAAATTGTTTCTACGAGATAGAGATAAGAGGCAAGTGAGTCGTCCTATTCAAGTCCTTCCAGTCATAAATGTTGCATTAGAATATTGACTCTAATGAAAATAGGCTTGATCCAACCAGCGGGATTAAATAGTTGAGCAATCGCAGAGCGATCTTTGCGTTTCGTCATTTCGTTAGTCGACTCAATGGGTTTGACGAAATTACTAAAAGTGTCAGTTAAAGGGTTCCACTTTAGTCCTAGCATCTTCATAGAGCTTGATCCTTGAAAGTGTAAAAATTCATGATCGTATAAATCCTCGGATGAGAGAATGTAGCTGATTGTTATTGGCAATAAATTCTTTAAGAGGAAAGCCTGAAAGCAGGTCATTTTGGGCCTGGACCATTTCATTTATAGTGAATCCTATAGACAATATGTCATCGACATAAGTTTCCCGTCTGGGAATATTTGCAACACTGTGATAATTTGGTTCAGAATATGAAGCCTGCTGCAATAGAGTGCGTATAACGAGAAACGGGACACAATTAACGCCAAGTGTGACCGTCTTAAGCTGATAATCCTTAGCTTCGGGTTTAAATAATATTCGTTGGTATGATCTGTTGTGAGGATGGACAGGAATCTACCTACATATTTTCCGGCTGTCTCCACAGAAAACATATCTATATTTTTTCCAATTGAGGATTACCGAAGACAAGATTGTAATGTGGGTCCTATGTGAAGTACATAATTCAATGTGTAGCCAAACTTTGACTTCCGAGAGGCATTGAAAATAACTCGGACTTTCGTCGACTTGAGTTCGGGGCGCATATCGGCGTGATGAGGTAAATAAAAAGAGTTAAATTTACCATATATGGATATCTCCGAGAAGATATTTCTTCGATGCAATCAAGTGTCAGGTATTCATCTAAAACAGCGATATATTGGGATGCTAACTCGGGTTCTTTCGAAAAATTTTGATCCATGCGATTATATTGCGAAAGAAACAAGAATCTGGACGATCTAAATACAAAGAGTCGGAGAATTCGTCTTTGAATGACAGTCTTACCATATAACCACCGTCCGACATTCAAGTTGTAGTCTTTTCGCATAGAACGCATCTGAATCTGAGACGAGAGGAGAGGGGAAGAGGGTATTTCTTCCTGTTCCCAAAACTTCCTCAGAAGATCACTTATTGACGATCGTTCTGGTTTGAAAACATTAACAGAGGAAGAGAATATTGTTTCAGTTCGCATTGGGCCACTGAGCACCCAACCGAATATAGTGTTGTATGCCGAAATATCAACCCAAATATTTTTCTTGATTCCATCAATATTGATGAAACGTTCAGAGTCATTTTGTCAATTTGGGCCGATCTATTGAAGTGGGAATCTGCCAAATCGCGATCTTCCAAATCTGATGAATGTGGAATTTCAAATGAGTAGGACGGTAGACGTCTGGTTAACTTTGGCAGCACTATGGCCTAAATTGTGAAACGTACATCCTGTTTCTCGGATGCCACCAATAATTGACATTCCTTGCAGAGGTTCGAGCATGTTCTCCAATACCAAAATTTTTGAATTTAGCTTTAGTTGTGGGAATTTGCAATAAATTCTGAGTTTGCCCTGAGAAAAATGTTCGTTGAGAACCAGGGTCTATTAGAGCTCTAATAGTGAACGGTCCTCCTTGATGTTTACTTTGGACTAAAGCTGTCCTTAGAAGAATCATATCGTTATTTGAGGCAAAATTTGTTTGAACACAAGAAGGACTAGTCTTCGTTTCGGTAATTGTGGTTTAGAGACATTATTGTCGTTATCAGTGTTTTTTCTAAGATGAAGAAGACTGTGACGTTCCTTCTTGCAAATAATGCATGTATTTTTGCTTTCGAAATTTGCGTTTAGCTGATTTGAAGCTAAACAGTTGTTACAAATTGAATTCTTATAGACACAATCTACACGCTGTTGTGGATGAGTTATTTGGTGACTGAGTTTTCGCAGAACTTTGAGACGGGATGTTATTCTGTTGTTTTGTAGACTTAATGCAGGTGATGCGTTCTACAACCTCCAATCGGTTTATGAGGAATTCGTGAAGTTAGTTCCATGTGGGTAAATCTCGATGGGATTTCAAGGATTGTTCCCGAAGAGTAAGAGTTTCGTCTGGTAATTTTGTTGGTACCAAATATATTAATATCGGATAACAACTTTCGATGTCAATGTTAAGTATTTTGAGAGTACACAGACATTCATTTACTGCTGATTGGATTCTTTGAATCGAATCACTATTCTGTACTGTGGCTGTAGGAATATTAATTAATTAATCTTCAGCTGCTTGTCAATAAGAATACGCTTGTTTTCGTAGTGGGATTTCAGAGTTCTCCACGCTATGTCGAAATGCTCATCACATAAGGTTTATCTTTTGAGGATTGAACCAGCGGCACCTCTGGTTTTATTTCGTAAATGAACATAGACCGCCGTGAACATATCACGGAATGAGGGCCATTCCTCGTAGCCTCCTTTAAAAGTCTCCATGTCACAGGATGGTACCTTAATTCTAATACGAGTTTTGAGGAATATATTGCTTTAGGGTATCTCCAAGACCAATTGTTTCACCTCTAAAACCGAGTACGTTTGGTCAGAAATGTTACTTCGTTCCAATTGTTTGCAAAATGAGATCAAGTGATCACAATCCAACAGAGACTTATTGTGGTTGAACTACGAGCTCACTTATGTAAAATGGGTGCGGCAAGTGATAGCATGTTTAGGGCATGCGGGGAAGATGATGAGACGCAAAAAGGGCAAGAGACAAATATATGTAAAAGTTGGTGGAGAAAGAGCGGATGCCTCGTAGGTTCACAAAAAAAATCTCCGTTCGAATTTGAATGGCTTCGAACCCTAAACGAGATGTGATTTGTTGAGGGAGAAACTTTTATTTTAATTGAAAGTGCAATCAAAATAAAGAGCGATTAGGAAGAGCGGGTATGCAATGAATTGCCAAAAGAGTAAAACGTATAAATGCCGAATAATCAATGATAACAATTCTCATTCAAACCTGAATGTAAAGTCGGAGAAAGCAAGTTCATCACCGGTGATGCAACGGATTGCGAAAAACTCCGTACCTTACAGATTAAACAACTTAAAAGGCATTAATTTCGGCCGGGCCGAACTTTGGAATCCCACCACATCGGGCATATATATAAACCACCTTTCGTCATATTCCGGTGGACATTGAGTGGTCTAATAAATACAAGTCAATGTTCAATTTTGTTGAACAAAATATTTGTTTTTTCGTAGCTAAATATATCCAAATATAAATCGATCTGAACCATAAACGACACGGATGCCGAAAAGCCTGACATAAGTCACTGTGTAAAATTTTAGCGAATTCGGCAAGTTTCGGCTCAATATCTCTATTTTTAAAAACTGTGGCGTGATTTCAACAGACAGACGTACGGACATGGCTAGAACGTCATAGATTTTTACGCTTATCAAGAATATATGTACTTTATAGGGTCGGAAATGGATATTTTGATGTGTTGCAAACGGAATGACAAAATGAATATGAAAAGAGATTGAGAGAAAACGGAACTGATGCGAATATACAAACCCGATCAAAAAATATCAAAAAGATTCTTAGTCGAAAACTTTTTGCTTAAGATAAATAAGAGATTTCCATAAAAAACTAAGTTCAGAAATGATGACTGGTTAGTGATATGGAAATAAAAGGTGTATTTTATGTTGTTTTATTTTAATGTATAATGCTTTATGTTATTTATTTGTTTGATGATGGGAACAATTGTGCTTACTTTTCACAATTTTCCTTAAAAAACTAATATGTTTAATTTAGTTTTCCCGTAGAAAATTTGGTATCCAAATTTCGGATGGGGTACCTAGGGGGGCTGCCCCACCCTAAAACCTACCAAACATACAATATATTTCGACCAATCACGACAATATGGGACTCAAATGAAAGGTATTTAGGATAAGAAAACGTATCTGATATCCAATTGTCGGACCAAATGCTAGGGGAACCACCCCAAGCCCCAAAACACCCCTAAATCGGACATATTTACCAACCATGGCAGTATGGGACTCAAATAAAAGGTATTTGCGAGTAGAATACGAATCTGATATCCAAATGTGGGACCACGTTTCTGGGGGCCCACCCCTTCTCCAAAACACCACCTAAACTGGACTTATTTACTGACCGTGGGAATATGAGGCTTAAATAAAAGGTATTTGAATGTAGAATTCGAATCTGATATCCAAATATGGGACCAAGTGTTTGGAGGTCCGCCTCTCACCAAAAACATCCCCCAAAGGGGACAAATTTACGACTAAAGCAATATGGGGCTCAAATGAAAGGTATTTGCGAGTAAAGCACGACTTTGATATCAATATTCGGGAAAAGTGTCTATGGGGCCACCCCACCCCCACAACACCACCCAAATAGTAAGTATTTTCTGACTATTGCAATATGAGGCTCAAATAAGAGGGTTTTTAAAGTGGTACACGAATCTGATATATATTTTCAAGGCCAACTGAATGAGTGGTCACCCATCCCCCAAAACACCACCAAGCCGGTCATGTGTGCCGACTATTTAAATATGGGGCTCAAATTTAAGGTATGTGGGAGTAGACCACGTATTTGATATCAACATTAGGAGCCGACTGTCTAGCGGACGTCCCACCACCATAACAGCCCCCAAATAGGACGTACTTGCTCACCAAGACAATTTGGGTCTTAAAGAGAATGGAACTAAATATTTATGGTTTTTAGGGCCAATACCCCAAACCGGACATATTTGCTGACTTTTGCAATAAGGAGCTTAAATGAGATTAGAAAGCGAATTTGATTTCCCATTTTGAGGCCAATGGCAATATGGGGTTCAAATAAATTATATATAGATATATGAGAATAGAGCACGTTGCTGACATATTTTCTGGGCTTAGTGTTTGGGGGACAACCCCAATCCCCAAAACATCCCTTAGTCGGGCATATTTACCGACCATGTAAATGTGGAGCTTGAATGAAAGGTATTGGGGGATAGAGCAAGAATTGATACCCACTTTCGGGACCAATTTTCTGGGGGTCTACCCCTTTCCTAATATACCCCACAAACAGCTACTTTTTACTGACCATCGCAATATGGGGCTCAAATAAAGTTATTTGGGAGTAGAATACGAATTTGATATCCAAATGTAGGACCATGTATTTAGGGCAACACTCCTTCCCCAAAACACCCCCCAAAGGGTACAAATTTTCCGACCATGCCAATATGTGGCTGAAATGAATGGTATTTGAGATTAGAAAACGAATTTGATAACCTATTTTAGAGCCATGTGTTTGGGGGACGCCTCATCGTGTAAACTCCCCTAAACAAATGGCAATATGGGGTTTAAATAAATGATATTTGAAAGAAGAGCACGATGCTGATATTTTTTCAGGGCCAAGTGTCTGGGGGACCACCTCACCCCCGAAAA
This sequence comes from Stomoxys calcitrans, assembly GCF_963082655.1. Taxonomy (NCBI): domain Eukaryota; kingdom Metazoa; phylum Arthropoda; class Insecta; order Diptera; family Muscidae; genus Stomoxys; species Stomoxys calcitrans. Next base: position 111,731,730 of record NC_081552.1, on the reverse strand, counting down.
CACCCCTAAATCAGATATCATGAGAATATCGAGCTGAAATAAAGTATTTTATGAATGGATACACCTTACATCCAAACTTAAATTCGTAGACCAATAAACATCATATGGGATTCAGATAAAGGCACTTATATTGGCTGAAATTTTGAACGTAGTGTTCTGGTATCGCTTCCAACAACTGCGCAAAGAATGGTTCAAATCGGTACATAACTTGATGTAGCTGCCATATAAACCGATCTTGGGTATAGAGGGCGCAATTGTGATCCGATTTGGCTGAAATTTTGCACGAAGTGTTTTGTTATGACTTCCAGCAACTGTTCCAACTACCATCCTAAACTTTCAAGAATATAGCTCCTAAATAAACCGATCTCCCAATTTCACATTCAGTCATTCCGCTTGTTACACCTCAAAAGTACAAAACAAAGTATATATATTCTTGATCGTCTCGACATCCTGAGTCGATCTAGCAACGTTCGTCCGTCTGTCGACATAACGATAGCGGTCGAACACGTAAGGCTAGGCGCTTGAAATTTGTCATAGATACTTAATCTTCATTTAGGTCGTTGGGGATTGCAAATGGACCATATCGGTTCAAAGTTGGAAATAGCTCCCATATAAACCGATCTCCCGATTTGACTTCCAGAGCCCCTATTTTAGTCCGATTTGCTTGAAATTTTGCACATAGTGTTCCGTTATGACTTCCAATAACTGTGCCAAGTACGGTCGAAATCGATCAAGAACCTGATATAGCTCCCATTAAAACCGATCTCCCAATGTGACTTCTGGAACTTTTGGAAGCATCGATTTTTATCCGATGTGGCACATAGTGTTCTTTCAACAACTAATTTAAGTACGGTCTAAATCGATCGAGAATCTGATATAGCTCCTATATAAACCCATCTCCCTATTTGACTTCTTGAGCCCCTGGAAACCACAATTTTCATCAGATTTGGCTAAAATTTTGCACATAGTGTTCTGCTATGACTTCCAACAACTTTACCAAGTACGGTCCAAATCTCTCTACAACCTGATATAGCTCCTATAGAAACCGATCTCCCGATTTGACTTCTTGAGCTCCCTGGAAGCATTAATTTTTGTACGATTTGAAAGTGAGCATGTAGTGTTTTGTTACGACTTTCAATAACTGTGCCAAGTACGGTCCAAATCGGTCTATAGCCTGATATAGCTCTTATATAAACCGCTCTACAGATTTACTTATTGAACTCCTAGAAGCCTCAATTTTCAAATGAAAACCTAAGTGTAACTCCTTCTGACTGCCAGTGCGGGACACACACACATCAGATGTTCTTTAATCTCTTCTCAGCTTTGGCAAAAGTCGTAACTGGTAACCATCAGTCTGCCAACAAGTTTTCCGCTCAGACAGTGACCTATCATGACGGACACAATGACTAAGAAGTCTGTTCTAGGCACCGACAGCAAAGCGGTAGACCTCTTCAAGTCTAGTTTTGGTCACATAATTTTGGAGTGTTCACAACCCCCATTTTATGCCATCTATTTATATGTGTCAATTTTACGGGCTCAAATTCCTTTGATAACCGATTTTGTAGTTCTGCCTTGTTGTCGTTAGTTGCTAGCTCCATTTTGCTTAACTCCTTCTTCAAGTCTTCAACACGTAGATCGGCGAATTTCATTGTAGAAGCGTATTTCGTAATCGCATTTCTAACACCAGTTGTTAAGTTTTTACTGAAGGCGTTTTTCTGCAAATAAAAACACAGTTCGCATTCAATTTACTCAGCAATGATTTATTGATCAATTATTTGCTTTACATCTCACTAACCTTTGTTTGCTGATGCGTTTCACAATACGCGTTTTCAGATAAGACTGACTCGTGTTGCGTTGTGCCACTGCCTTGTACACCTCTTGCTGGCCGAATCAATGTTTCGAAAATACCCAATATGGTAACTTCGATATCTAATATCCTCTCTATAACATACGTAATTAATTGATCTTTTCGTACGCGACTAGCGTTGACAAACACAGATATATGATATGCTACAAGTTAACATACCAGACAAACACAAACACTTACATCTATCGACCATTGAAGCAAGGGGTGGAGTTAATGCTTCCAAATGACAAAAAACACAGGGAAAGTAAGGGTTGCCTTTTATATTTCTGGATTAGAGAACAAAAACATATATTAATCATGGAAAATTGCTTAACTATTTTTTTAAGATATTCCCCATTAAGACCTATATACTCTTGCATGCGTTTGAAACAAATGTCGAACCAATTTTGCCACTCTGATTGAGGTATCTCCAAAACATGCATTCTAAATGCATCAACCGCTTCTTCAGCTGTCGAAAAACCTTGACTTCTCGTTTTATTTTTTACGTACGGGTATAAAAAGAAGTTATTCGATGCCAAGGCAGGACTATACGGCGGATGACTCATCATATCGTAGTTTTGATTGCTCAAAAATGCAGTTGTTTGAGCCGGTGTGTGAGAGCACGCATTGTCGTGGTGAAGAGTGATCCGTCTTCAGCGGTTGGTTTTCCTGATTTCTTGAAAGACAACTGGCAAACAAATGGTTGTGTACCACTCAGAATTGACTGTTATGCGTTTTTCTATTGGTACGATTGCGACATGTCCAGTTTTTTTTTTTCGAAAAAATAGGCGATCATTTGCTTGAAAGTGCTATTCATCACCTGTCACGATGTCATAGACGTGTTTCGAAGCACCGCGATCGTTTTTTGGATCATTTTTTTTTTTTTGATCAATCGACACGAGCCTTTTTTTTTGAGCGATTGGCAGTATTGAATGTATGCTGGTCCCATTAGTGCCAAAGGTTTTCTCAATCTCACGATAGGTCACATGACGATCTTGCAATATCAGATGGCGCACAGCGTCAATGGCTTTTGGAGCAACAGCTGATTTTGGACGACTCTCACGAAATTCGTCTTGGAGTGAACTACGACCTCGGTTGAATTCATTATACCATCGATAAACACTGGTCCTTGATGGAGCTGTATCGCCAAAAATTTAATTAAGTCCATCGATGCACCGTTGTTTAGTTAATCCACGTCGAAAGTAGTAAAAAAAAAGCGTGCTAAGTTCGGCCGGGCCGAATCTTATATACCCTCCACCATGGATCGCATTTGTCGAGTTCTTTTCCCGGCATCTCTTCTTAGGCAAAAAAAGGATATAAGAAAAGATTTGCTCTGCTATTAGAGCGAGACCTGGAGACCTGTGTAAAATGTCAGCCAATTCGAATAAGAATTGCGCTCTTTGTGAGCTCAAAAAGTAAAATAAAGAGATCGATTTATATGGGAGCTGTATCGGGCTATAGACCGATTCAGACCATAATAAACACGTATGTTGATGGTCATGAAAGAATCCGTCGTACAAAATTTCAGGCAAATCGGATAGAAATTGCGACCTCTAGAGGCTCAAGAAGTCAAGATCCCATATCGGTTTATATGGCAGCTATATCAGGTTATGAACCGACTTGTACTTTATTTGACACAGTTGTTGAAAGTAACAATCAAAAACGTCTTGCGAAATTTCAGCCAAATCGGATAGGAATTGCGCCCTCTAGAAGCTCAAGAAGTCATATCCCCAGATCTGTTTATATGACAGCTATATCAGGTTATGAACCGATTTGAACCATACTTGGCACAGTTGTTGGATATCATAACGAAATACTTCGTGCAAAAATTCATTCAAATTGGATAAGAATTGCGCCCTCTAGAGGCTCAAGAAGTCGAGACCCAAGATCGGTTTATATGACAGCTATATAAGGTTATGGACCGATTTGAACCATACTTGGCACAGTTGTTGAATATCGTAACAAAACACGTCGTGCAAAATTTCATTCCAATCGGATAAGAATTGCGCACTCTAGAGGCTCAAGAAGTCAAGACCCAAGATCGGTTTATATGGCAGCTATATCAGGTTATGAACCGATTTGAACCATACTTTGCATAGTTGTTGGATATAATAACGAAACACGTCGTGCAAAATTTCATTCCAATCGGATAAGAATTGCGCACTCTAGAGGCTCAAGAAGTCAAGACCCAGGATCGGTTCATATGGCAGCTATATCAAAACATGGACCGATATGGCCCATTTACAATACCAAGCGACCTACACTAATAAGAAGTATTTGTGCAAAATATCAAGCGGCTAGCTTTACTCCTTCGAAAGTTAGCGTGCTTTCGACAGACAGACGGACGGACGGACGGACAGACGGACGGACGGACGGACGGACAGACGGACAGACGGACGGACATGGCTAGATCGACATAAAATTTCACGACGATCAAGAATATATATACTTTAGGGGGTCTCAGACGAATATTTCGAGTAGTTACAATCAGAATGACGAAATTAGTATACCCCCCATCTTATGGTGGAGGGTATAACAAGCAAAAGCGTGCTAAGTTCGGCCGGGCCGAATCTTATATACCCTCCACTATGGATCGCATTTGTCGAGTTCTTTTCCCGGCATCTCTTCTTAGGCAAAAAAGGATATAAGAAAAGAGTTGCTCTGCTATTAAAACGATATCAAAATATGGTCCGGTTCGGACCACAATTAAATTATATGTTGGAGACCTGTGTAAAATTTCAGTTACTTCGTATAAGAATTGCGCCCATTGGGGCTCAAGAAGTAAAATAGAGAGAACGATATATGGGATCTGTATCGGGGAGGACCGATTCAGACCATAATAAACACGTTTGTTGATGGTCATGAGAGGATCCGTCGTACAAAATTTAAGGCATATCGGATAATAATTGCGACCTCTAGAGGCTCAAGAAGTCAAGACCCAAGATCGGTTTATATGGCAGCTATATCAGGTTATGAACCGATTTGAACCTTATTTGACACAGTTGTTGAAAGTAAAAATAAAATACGTCGTGCAAAATTTCAGCCAAATCGGATAGGAATTGCGCCCTCTAGAAGCTCAAGAAGTCAAATCCCCAGATCTGTTTATATGACAGCTATATCAGGTTACGAACCGATTTCAACCATACTTGGCACAGTTGTTGGATATCATTACGAAATACTTGCAAAAATTCATTCAAATCGGATAAGAATTGCGCCCTCTAGAGGCTCAAGAAGTCAAGACCCAAGATCGGTTTATATGGCAGCTATATCAGGTTATGGACCGATTTGAACCATACTTGGCACAGTTGTTGGGTATCATAACAAAACAAGTCGTGCGAAATTCCATTCCAATCGGATAAGAATTGCGCCCTCTAGAGGCTCAAGAAAACAAGACCCAAGATCGGTTTATATGGCAGCTATATCAGGTTATGGACCGATTTGAACCATACTTGGCACAGTTGTTGCATATAATAATAAAACACGTCGTGCAAAATTTCATTCTGATCGGATAAGAATTGCGCACGCTAGAGGCTCAAGAAGTCAAGACCCAAGATCGGTTTATATGGCAGCTATATCAAAACATGAACCGATATGGCCCATTTACAATACCAACCGACCTACACTAATAAGAAGTATTTGTGCCAAATTTCAAGCGGCTAGCTTTACTCCTTCGGAAGTTAGCGTGCTTTTAACAGACAGACAGACGAACAGACGGACGGACGGACATGGCTAGATCGACATAAAATGTCGCGACGATCAAGAATATATATACTTTATGGGGTCTCAGACGAATATTTCGAGTAGTTACAAACAGAATGACGAAATTAGTATATCCCCCATCTTATGGTGGAGGGTATAATAATCGCAGGAAAATTTTTGTCATTGTTGAGTTCGTCCACGTCGAAAGTTGTAAAATATAATCGCACGAAAATGTTTAAGATTTAATTCTATTTTTGGGGGAGATGAATCTTTTCAGTTACTACAATATAAACAACACAAATAGCACTCACATGTCAAAACGTTCTGTCAAGCTTTACGATAGAGCTGTCAGTTGGCAAATTCCAACACAAGGTTTGTCCAATTCCGAAAAATAACAAGTAAAAGCGTGCTAAGTTCGGCCGGGCCGAATCTTATATACCCTCCACCTTGGAGCACATTTGTCGAGTTTTTTTCCCGGCATATCTTCTTAGGCAACAAATGTTATAAGAAAAGATTTGCTCTGCTATTAGAGCGATATCAAGATATGATCCAGTTTAGACCACAATTAAATTATATGTTTTAGACCTGTGTAAAATGTCAGCCAATTCGAATAAGAATTGCGCTCTTTGGGGGCTCAAAAAGTAAAATAGAGAGATCGATTTATATGAGAACTGTATCGGCCTATATACCGATTCAGACCATAATAAACACGTATGTTGATGGTCATGAGAGGATCCGTCGTACAAAATTTCATTCCAATCGGATAAGAATTGCGCACTCTAGAGGCTCAAGAAGTCAAGATCCAAGATCGGTTTATATGGCAGCTATATCAAGTTATGGACCGATGTGAACCATACTTGGCACAGTTGTTGGATGTCATAGCGAAACACGTCGTGCAAAATTTCATTCCAATCGGATAAAAATTGCGCACTCTAGAGGCTCAAGAAGTCAAGACCCAAGATCGGTTTATATGGCAGCTATATCAAAACATGGACCGATATGGCCCATTTACAATACCAACCGACCTACACTAATAAGAAGTATTTGTGCAAAATTTCAAGCGACTAGCTTTACTCCTTCGGAAGTTAGCGTGCTTTCGACAGACAGACGGACGGACGGACGGATGGACGGACGGATGGACGGACGGACATGGCTAGATCGACATAAAATTTCACGACGATCAAGAATATATATACTTTATGGGGTCTCAGACGAATATTTCGAGTAGTTACAAACAGAATGACGAAATTAGTATACCCCCCATCTTATGGTGGAGGGTATAAAAAGGCAACATGTAATTAGGAATAAGAGAATAACAAGAAAGAACAATGAAAAAATTGTAGGGAATGCTATAAACAGTGTGTGATAAGTTAGGATAGGTAAGGTTTAAGTGGCAGTATGCCATCAGATTCACTAAGACGTATTCGTCCATTGTGATACCACAGTGACATGTCATGACGGACACAATGATTGTGACGTCTGCTCTAGCCAGTGACGCAAAGCGGTAGACCTCTTGAATTTAAAATTAGGCCACAAAATTTTGGAATGCTCACAGCCCCCCTTTGTGAGCATCTATCATTCGTTGCCCGTTGTTGCATGAGGCATACCCACATATTTCAGTTCCCCTACATTGAAAAAAATAACTCTTAGAGAAAACCAACTACCAAATTTATATGGTAAACTTTAAATTCTCAACAAATTTTAGCATTGAGTCGAAGACATTATTTGTTGAAGTACATAAGTCTCTACAAGAGACTTGACAGACAAAATTATTGAAATTTTGTTCACTTTCAACAAACAACAACTAAAGAATAGTTGAGGTAGTTGTAAAAATAGGCGTACTACCATGTAGGGCACAAAACTCCCATGTCATTCATGAATTGCAACCCCAGGTTCGAGTCCCTTGGTCGGCCAAATTTTTTTTTTTTCATTCAACTTATTTTATAAAATTCGGCATAAAAAATATGAATTTCGTATACAGAAAAAATTTTTTTAGAGTGGCTTTTACCTTATTTTTTAAATTTAAATAATTTTATGCATTTTTTAAAAATACTCGCAGTGAATTCGAAACAATAAATAATGAACTCGTCGCCTTAATGGAAAAATTTGCAACAAACAGTTTTTGAAAATGCATCATGCCTGGAGAATTTTCTGCAATCATCATCGATTTAATGCGTAAAAGAAAAAAACCATTGAATCGTAATATAAACGCAGTTCCATCTAATATTGAGATTCCAATGGATCAACAACCATCAACCAGTTTAGTCGCCGACTACACGATACTTAATACTCTGCCGCCTTCTGGCCTATTGACTCCATCGAACACAGCTGCCTCAGCCTTACCGTCTGGAACAACAACATTTTATACTCCATAAGCTACACCCAAACTACCAACTACGACTCCTAAACCACTAAAAGTTGCCCCGAATAAGAAAGCGATTTTTGCAGCTAAATTCGCTGCTGAAACTTCCACTGATGACATGTTATTTTATATAAAATCAAAGATTGACATTGATGTCGAATTGAGTATTTACAAATTTAAGTACCATGATAGGCGTAGAAAAGCTTCTTTCCGAATCATTGTTCCAGGAGATATTTTTAAAGTCGTTATAAAACCTGATTTTTGGCCCGCTAAGGCATTTATCCGAGAATATATCTTTAAGGATACGCCTCGATCTGTTGTTGTTTACCTCCCAACTAATTCTAACTCTGAAATTATGCCAAAAAACTGAATTTATCATTTGCTGCTGATTACATATCTCTAGTATATCAAAATGTTAAAGGGTTAAATACAAAACAGTCGTCTCTTTACTCAGATAGCTTTATTATCATATCGTCGCTTTTACTGAAACTTGACTTCAGAATATGGTATACGATTCTGAAATATTACATTCCAAATATCAAATATATAGGCGTGATCGGAACGATAAAATGAAAAAATCTGGCGGTGGTGTGCTAATAGCGGTCTCCACTGAATTTCCTTCTGAAGAAATAATAGTGGATTTATGATTTCTCTTCTTAGGCAAAAAAAAGGATATAAGAAAAGATTTGCTCTGCTATTAGAGCGAGACCTGGAGACCTGTGTAAAATGTCAGCCAATTCGAATAAGAATTGTGCTCTTTGTGAGCTCAAAAAGTAAAATAAAGAGATCGATTTATATGGGAGCTGTATCGGGCTATGGACCGATTCAGACCATAATAAACACGTATGTTGATGGTCATGCAAGAATCCGAAGAAATTTCAGGCAAATCGGATAGAAATTGCGGCCTCTAGAGGTTCAAGAAGTCAAGATCCCATATCGGTTTATATGGCAGCTATATCAGGTTATGAACCGACTTGTACTTTATTTGACACAGTTGTTTAAAGTAACAATAAAAAACGTCTTGCGAAATTTCAGCCAAATCGGATAGGAATTGCGCCCTCTAGAAGCTCAAGAAGTCAAGTCCCCAGATCTTTTTATATGACAGTGGACAGGAGTGGGGGTTTTCCAGTTAGACGTGAAGCGGGGTTAGAGCGGCTGTTGCTTTGAGAAAAGAGAGGCGGTGACGTCACTGGCGGAATTCCCTCAGTCGATGCTGTGTGGACTGTAATAATATGCGATGAACTAGTCTTATTATTCCTCATAGAGCGAGGAATAATAAGTTAGATGACGAGAAGGTAAACCCAATGAAAAAGAGTTAGAAAAAAAAATAACGCAATGGTAAAGTTCGGGTATGGATATAGAGACACTAGTTTTATTATGAGAGAAAGAGTAGAGATGTGTTGCTCACCTTGCTGCGGTTGTAGAAGAAGTGGAGAGTTCATTAGTAAAAGAATTGCAGATAAGCTTAAGTAATAAAAATGGCTTAAGCTTAGAAATTCACAATATATACACTTAGTGCTAATAGATATTTTCTTACGTGCTACAAATTCATTTACAATTCACAATTTGACTTCATATACTTCGACTTATTCTACGATAGATTGTACTTAAATTAAAGGGACAAATTCAAATTTGTCCATGGCGCCGGCCTTGCGCTTGCGCAAGATTTGGTGAAGCGCATAACACTGTTGCCAACGACTTGATGGCTTCAGATAAAATTAAGTAGTTGGGTTGTGGAGTTAGTGGGCGCTCTTTGTTGGACTTTTGGGTCTTCAATTTTCGTTGGTGCTTGGGTGGTTGTTGTTGGTGGCTTCTTTGACCCTTTGGTTTATTGTGCCTTTTGGCTCGCCTTTGTTGTTCTTGTTGTTGGCCAGCCGAAGCTGAGTGCTGACGTTGGCCAAGGCGTGATTTGGCTGTGGCATTGGACTGTGCTGCTGGATTTCTTTGGGGCCGAGATGAAGTTGGTTGGTTAGATGAGTGCGACTTGGAGGCGGCGTTGGAGCTTTTTGACTTCAGTACAAGTTTTCGTGGGTGCAGCATTGTATGATGCTGAAACCCACATTTTCGGCACGTATCCGTCGACTGACACTCTACTACAGAATGGCTTTTTGCCAGACAATTTCGACAGTAACGGTGTTGTCGAACGGCGGCTCTCCTGTCTTCTACAGTCATCAGTATAAATTGTGGGCAGAACCTGAGGGCATGACGTTTTTTGCAAAGCATGCACTTGTATAACTCTTGGGCATTCATATTTGACCTGAAAGAAGACAGATGTTAATGATTTGGTAATGCAATCAACAAGTGACATAGAGCCTATGAGAACGAGATAAGATGAGTGATAAGATGGTTTAGCAAACACAATGATGCATCGAGATAGTATTATACTAGGATTTCTATTGGGGTTGGTTGAGCAAAGGTAAGTGGCATAATTTAACAATCGGTCGCGTAATGACTCCCGATGCAATTCTTACGTCGGCTACCCTAATGTTCTTGTCCGAACCATTGTGAGTCTTGGCCACTCTTCCTAATCGCCATTCGCTAGGCGGTAGTAGATCATCCATTACGACCACAAGATCGCCGACCCTTATGTTGGGTGAAGTGGTTTTCCATTTATATCGCTTCTGTAGCGTCCTCAGATATTCTTCCTTCCATCGTATAGCAAACTGGTGATGGATTGCCTTAAGCTTCAACCACCTATTCACCAGGGAAATGTCATCAGCACTAGGCTCGGGAAATGCCATGATTGGAGCACCTTTCAAAAAGTGTCCGGGTGTTAGGGCTGTGAGATCATTAGGATCCTCAGAGATAGCGGAGATGGGCCGTGAGTTTAGAACTCCTTCAATTCGAGCAAGGACGGTCGAAAACTGCTCGAAGGTAAACAAATGAGCACCAGCTACTCTTTTGAAATGGTGCTTGAAAGATTTAACAGCCGACTCCCAAAGGCCACCCATATGTGGAGCATGAGGGGGTATGAACTGCCACTCGAAACCCTGTGTAGCATATTTTTCCGCAATGTCGCTTGCCGCCACCTGAATAAAACTTCTAAATTCTCTAAGCATTTTGCGACTGGCCCCTACGAAATTTCTCCCATTATCAGACACTACCTTTCTAGGTAGGCCTCGCCTCCCAAGGAAACGAGAGAATGCGGCTTCAAATGCTGCTGTGGAGAGCTCGGACCATGGCTCTAAATGTACGGCCTTGGTAGCGAAGCACACGAAAATGCTCACATAGCCTTTCAGGAGAGGGGATCGGCGCAGGGATGAAACCTTAATTTCAAAAGGTCCTGCAAAATCTATACCAGTCACGTGAAATGCTGGTGTAATAGTGCATCTGTCAGGGGGGAGCGGAGCCATTATTTGGACGCACGGTCTCTTCATAAAAATGATGCAAGTCTTGCATTTATGAATGATGTTCTTCACTCTCGGCTTGAGTCGTGAGACGTAAAACTCTGTTTGAATCATACGACACATGAGAATGCACTCACCGTGGGCGAGAAACTCGTGCAAATGGAGCAAATATAAATGGCAAAGGCGAGAGTTCCCCGGCAGTATGATGGGAAATCGTTCGTTGTAGGGTAAAGAACAGGCCGCGAGTCGGCCATTAACGCGTAGGACTTTGTCCCGATCTAAGAAGGGGTTCAGACATTGTAGTGAACTTTTGTTGGACAATTCCTCAGCCCTACTAACCTGCTTGTATTCCTCAGGGTACCATTTCATCTGGGCTAACCTTATTAAACGGGATTTGGTGTGCCTTACCTCATCTTGGGTAAGAATGGGAGAGGAGTTTCTTGTGTCACCTCTAGATCTACCAAGGCAGTTATGGTAGAATCTGAATATGTAGGAGACTACCCTCAGTGCTCGCGGGTACGAAGAGAATCTGAGCAAGAGGTCTGAGTCTTCTACTGTCTCGTGTATAACTTGGATATCCAGGCGTTTCCCTATTTCCGGGGAAACCAAAGGGTTCCTGTTCGGCCATTCTGACGGTGGGTTCGTCAGCCAATTCGGGCCATGAAACCACAATGAGTTACAGGTGAGGTCCTGCGGCCTACAACCTCTTGTGCCGAGGTCCGCTGGATTGTCATGAGTAGGGACATGCCGCCATGTCCCCCCTGGAAGAAGGTCATGAATTCTGGACGTCCGATTTGCCACGTACGTTTCCCATGTCCATGGTGGTTTTGTTAACCAACCAAGGACAATGGATGAGTCCGTCCAGAGAGTTATGCCACTAATGTCTAGATCGAAAGTGCATAATACAAAATTGACAAGCTTTGCGAGGAGGTACGCTCCGTTGAGCTCTAGACGTGGCAGGCACACAGGCTTCAGTGGGGCTACTTTGCTCTTTGCGACGAGCAAATTCGAGAAAACAACCGAGTTGGAGGTTTGACACCGAATGTACAAGCATGCGCACATTGCTGCTTGAGACGCGTCAGAGAACCCGTGAAGCTCCACGGTATCAGAGGGATGATACTGTAGCCATCTAGGTATGGAAATCGCCCCGATGTGATTCAAATCATTCACTAGAGAATTCCACTTCAGCAGGGTATCTGAGCCGAGTTCGTCATCCCAATCCAGCCCTTCTAGCCAAAGTTGCTGTATCAGTATCTTCGACCTGATCACTACAGGGGCAACCCATCCTGCAGGGTCAAACAATTGCGCGACGGCAGAGAGGACCTTGCGTTTGCTCATGGGCTGGTCTGTCGGTAAAGGGCCGAGGGTATAACTAAACGAATCAGTGAGCGCGTTCCACCTGATACCAAGTGTCTTGGTAGTGCTTGATTCATCGAAGCGTAGGAAATCAGAGTCATACAGACTCTCCGGTGGGAGATGCGCGAGCAACTGTGGATCGTTCGCAGTCAACTTGACGAGAGAAAACCCCGCTTGCTTAAGAACTGATCTCAAGTCCTCTTGCGCCCGAATGGTGTCCTCTATAGAGAAGCCGCCGGACAAAATGTCATCGACATATGTCTCTTTCCTCAATGCTTTCGCGACATTGGGAAATTCGTTCTCAGAGTCAGAGGCAAGTTGTAAGAGGGTGCGAATCGCCAAAAACGGTGCGCAATTCAGGCCGAAGGTAACTGTTTTCAGTTCAAAATCTCTCACCGGTCCCTTAGGATCCGGTCTGAAAAGTATTCGCTGATATGCTCTATCGATAGGATGTAGCCATATCTGCCTATACATCTTTTGAATGTCCCCACAGAACACATATCGGTATCTACGCCAGCTGAGGATCACAGATGTCAAATCGGTTTGTAGTGTAGGCCCAGTGTGGAGGACATCGTTCAGAGAGTAACCCGATTTGCTCTTGCGAGATGCGTTGAACACGACTCTCACTTTCGTGGACTTGTGCTCTGGTCGGACAACTGCGTGGTGAGGGAGATAAAAGGAATTGTATTTTCCACCGCAGTTAATCTCCTGAGACGAGGTCTCCTGAGCATGTTCGAGAGAAATATATTCGTTTAACACTGAATTGTACTCGGTGTTTAGCTCGGGATCATCAGAGAGCTTTGTCTCCATCCGATTGTACTGAGCTAGCGCTAGAAAACGGGATGAGCCAAGAGATAGGGCGTCGGAGAATTCTGCTTTGAAAGGCAGTCTCACGACGTATCTACCATCCGGGGATCTGGACGTAGTTTTACAGTAGAACTCTTCACAAAACTGATCTTCTTTGCAAAGAGGGGGAGCCATAGGTACCTCTTCTTGCTCCCAGAATTTTCTTAGAAGTTCGCTTATTTTCACATCTTCGGATTCAACCACGTTTGTGGAAAATGAGAAAATTCTCTCAGTTTGCATTGGACCGCTCAATACCCAGCCAAAAACTGTATTGTATGCTGAGGTATCGCCACATATATTCTTCCTGATACCTTCAATATTTATGAATCGTTCCGAATCATTGCCTAAAATCAGGTCAATTTGAGCGGATTTATTGAAATTTGGATCGGCCAGATCTAGCTCCTCCAACTCTGAGGGATTTGAGATTTCGAACGATACGGACGGAAGCCATTTTGTCATTTTAGGCAATACTATTGCCGAGACTGAAAAGCGGACATCGTATTTCTCCGCAACAATGACTAGTTGGCATTCTTTATTCGACGTCTGAGTCTGTTCGCCAATTCCAAAAATCTCAAAATGCGCTTTAGAAGTGGGAATTTGCAAGCGCTTCTGAATTCTCTGTGTTATAAAGGTCCGTTGAGACCCGGGATCAATAAGAGCTCTTAGCGTAAATAACTCCCCTTGATGTTCAACACGAACTAGAGCTGTTCGTAACAAAATCATGTCGTTGTTGGCCGAAAAATTGGCCTGAACCTGTGAGGATCGCCTTACGGCTGAAGTTGAGGGAGCTTCATTATGAGACGTGTTTCTTAAATTTATGCCAGAAGATTTTATTTGACCCTTGTCATCCTCGTGACCAGAATGGATTGTATTATCCTCAGTTTTTTCTTCTGGCTTACCTCTTAGATGAAGCAGAGAGTGATGTGGCTTATGACAAATGATGCAAGTGTTCACGCTCTTGCAATTTGTCTTGAGATGAGATGAGGAGAGGAGTTTATGCACAATTTGTGTTTGTATGCAAAATCTATGCGTTGCTGTGCAGTATATTTCCGAAACTGTCCACAACTCCTTATTGTGTGGTCGGAACTGCACAGGGGCAAGAAGAGCTTAGCTTTTCTTGCGAGTGATAAGTTTGAATCTTACCACTGCTTTGAGACGGGAGCGAACTTCTGGTCTTTGTGGCTTTTATGCTCGAGAGCCGTTCCACGATTTCATACCTGTTGATGAGAAATTCATCGAGCTGATTCCAGGTAGGAAGATCGCGATGAGATCTGAGGGATTGTTCCCACAGAGCCAGCGTTTCATCTGGCAACTTGGTCGAAACCAAGTATAGCAGTATGGGATCCCAGCTTTCTACATTGACGTCAAGAGTCTTGAGAGTGCAGAGACAATCATTCACGGTGGATTGAATTTTGTGAATTGCCTCACTGTTCTCCACAGAAGCTGAAGGAATGTTGAAGAGAATCTTTAACTGATTATCTACTAAGACTCGCTTGTTCTCATAGCGAGCCTTTAGAGCACTCCAAGCGAGCTCGAAGTTTTCGTCGCAAAGAGTGTATCTTTTGACTATGGCGCCGGCCGCACCCCTAGTCTTGTTCCGCAAATGATACAATTTCTGAGCTCTTGTCAATTTCGGATGGTTGACGTAAACCGCCGTGAACATGTCACGGAATGACGGCCATTCTTCGTAACCTCCTTTAAATACCTCTGTATCACATGGCGGGACTTTGATGTAACTGTTGGCAACATCTTGAGAAGAGTGGTTAACCGAAGGCTGGGGAATGTAAGCGGGAATAAGGCTATGTCTCGCGTTTTGGCGAGAATTTCCACCTGACATTCTTAGAATATCTAGGATTTGGGACCTCGCCGTGTAATAGGCCTCGGAGCTAGCATTGAAATTAATTCTAGCATTCTCCCGGAAGTCTTTGGTATAGACATTCCTTGGAGCTAGCATGAGACCTTCATAGGTAGCCTGCAGTCGTTGCCACCGATTCTCGAGATCTTCCAATTTCACTTCCAATACCGAATCAGTTTGATCCTGAATGTCACTCTGTTCAAACTGAGTGCAAAAGTTGATCAAATGGTCACAATCGAAAAGAAACTTGTCATGGCTCGACGAAGTTTTGATTGCGGAAGCGGAATTCGATAAAGGATTAGATACTGAAGGCTGTGACGCCAAGTCTGCCGTTGCGTTTTCCAAGCTCATCATGTACTGATTCCGTAAAATAAAGTGAACGAGGGCAAAGGGAGCGAGTAAGCGTACAACACAGTGTACGATGAGAAAGTGGGTGAGTAAGCGAAGAGTCTGAAAATTCCGGTCTGAAAACAAACCTAGCGTAGCAGAATTATTTGGTAGAATTATTTGGTAAAAAGTCGTAAGAAATTCCGTTTGCCTCTGGAAACACAGGGAGATAGAAACAATTTTGATTTGCGATTGAATTGAGTGCAAGCGTAAAGCTCCGATGAATAGTCAAAATTGTTCCGCTAACAAGGGAGGTGACAATATTCTGAATAATTAAAGTAGCGGGTCTTGCATCATATGCCAAATATGATTAAAAATTCAGAATCTTTGCGGGCGTCTAAAGGGTAGTCTTAGACTCAAAGCGACAATACCAAAGGCAAAATTTCAGAGTCAACCCAAATAATTCACAGTGAGGGACTGAAATCTCCGACATGAGCGTAATAGGATGGACCAGTGGTGTCTGAAAATTAAATTTCTATTGAATGCACCAAACTTGTGAAACGCGGTCCAATAGAGCAACCCCTACTGTATAGGAAAGTGCATTAAGAGACTTGGGCAATTAGGGTATTCAATAATTCACAACACCTGCAGATGGTAGTTGTTGAAATTTACTTGGAGTTGGTTTCTTGATCATATGTGTATATCAATTTCCAAAAATTGTAAAAACACATACGCTATTATAACCCCAAAAATTTCTTCAAATATCTCTGTTTAATTCATAAAAAAATTTTTAACTTGTTAAACAAGTTCACACAAAGGCTGAAAATCAGGTAAACAATACGTATATGATTTGTAATGAAAAGGGTTAGTTAATATATATATTGACTCTGTTAGTATGTAAACTATTCCTGCTTATCAATTCAGATTACATATGAATTGAAAGGTAAATCTCCACGAATGCACTGCCGCTGTATTTATCCAACATTTATTTATTTATTTTTTATCTTTTTTTTCCGAGTGTATGTCTGCTGGCGTTATATGAACACCACTGTTCTTCTACTCCCAAACTTCTATTCTATTTCTATGGACGGGTTGGTTTTCCGTCAACTTACATAAGCGCGGAAATTTTTTCAGAAAAACATGAATCCCACAACATATTACCAACCCCCTAGTCTGGCAACACCGCGTATTTGGTGGTTTGTTTTGATCCTCATATGACCACTTCTAGTGAGAGCGAACCAACCTGCCTACATATGTACGTGTGTGTATCAGGTGGCTGAACGCGTGGGCTCTGCCTGTTGAGCAGCGACAGAGTCAATGCGTAGGGAGTAAGCAGCACGGACGAGACCCCTTGAACAAACATACACTCATACTTGCCAATAACAAAGCTTAAGCGGAGAATGGCGTTTATGTTTTTTTCACTTTGTTTATTTACGCTTTATGTCTTCAGTTTAATTTTCTCTTTTTTTCGTAACCCAGTTGCTTTGATAGGTTCGTGGTTGTTTTTTCTTTTTATACCCTCCACCATAAGATGGGGGGTATACTAATTTCGTCATTCTGTTTGTAACTACTCGAAATATTCGTCTGAGACCCCATAAAGTATATATATTCTTGATCGTCGTGAAATTTTATGTCGATCTAGCCATGTCCGTCCGTCTGTCCGTCCGTCCGTCTGTCCGTCCGTCCGTCCGTCCGTCCGTCCGTCCGTCCGTCTGTCTGTCGAAAGCACGCTAACTTCCGAAGGAGTAAAGCTAGCCGCTTGAAATTTTGCACAAATACTTCTTATTAGTGTAGGTCGGTTGGTATTGTAAATGGGCCATATCGGTCCATGTTTTGATATAGCTGCCATATAAACCGATCTTGGGTCTTGACTTCTTGAGCCTCTAGAGTGCGCAATTCTTATCCGATTGGGATGAAATTTTGCACGACGTGTTTTGTTATGACATCCAACAACTGTGCTAAGTATGGTTCAAATCCGTTTATAACCTGATATAGCTGCCATATAAACCGATCTTGGGTCTTGACTTCTTGAGCCTCTAGAGGGCGCAATTCTTATCCGATTGGAATGAAATTTTGCACGACGTGTTTTGTTATGATATCCAACAACTGTGCCAAGTATGGCTCAAATCGGTTTATAACCTGATATAGCTGCCATATAAACCGATCTTGGGTCTTGACTTCTTGAGCCTCTAGAGTGCGCAATTCTTATCCGATTGGAATGAAATTTTGCACGACGTGTTTTGTTATTATATTCAACAACTGTGCCAAGTATGGTTCAAATCGGTCCATAACCTTATATAGCTGCCATATAAACCGATCTTGGGTCTTGACTTCTTGAGCCTCTATAGTGCGCAATTATTATCCGATTGGAATGAAATTTTGCACGACGTGTTTTGTTATGATATCCAACAACTGTGCCAGGTATGGTTCAAATCGGTCCATAACCTTATATAGCTGTCATATAAACCGATCTTGGGTCTTGACTTCTTGAGCCTCTAGAGGGCGCAATTCTTATCCAATTTGAATGAATATTGGCACGTAGTATTTTGTTATGATATCCAACAACTGTGCCAAATATGGTTCAAATCGGTTTATAACCTGATATAGCTGTCATATAAACCGATCTGGGGACTTGACTTCTTAAGCTTTTAGAGGGCGCAATTCTTATCCGATTTGCCTGAAATTCTGTACGACGTATTTTCTCTTGACCATTAACATAAGTGTTTATTTTGGTCTGAATCGGTCTATAGCCCGATACAGCTCCCATATAAATCGATCTCTCTATTTTACTTCTTGAACCCACAAAGAGCGCAATTCTTATTCGAATTGGCTGACAATTTACACAGGTCTCCAACATAAATATAATTTAATCGTGGTCCAAACCGGACCATATCTTGATATCGCTCTAATAGCAGAGCAAATCTTTTCTTATATCCTTTTTTTTGCCTAAGAAGAGATGCCGGGAAAAGAGCTCGACAAATGCGATCCATGGTGGAGGGTATATAAGATTCGGCCCGGCCGAACTTAGCACGCTTTTACTTGTTTTTGTTTACGTTTGTCGCAGGTGGATGATGGTGATTATACTTGAAATGTAAATGGAGATAGAATCGTGCAATAATGTACGTTTTTTTTTGTGAGGGAGCCGTGCAATAAAAACTATAGTGCTGTGATTTAGAATTAGTGTTTCAATAAGTGCGATATTATTTTTTTTACACTTCTTTTAAATTTTGCCCTTTGTTTTCCTTTTAATTATTTCATTTCCATTTAGCTTCAAATCTATTTAAATGTAATAAATTCTTCTTCTTGTAAGTGTGTGTCTGTCTGTCTGAGTGCTTCTTCTTTTCCTTTGCTCTTCATTCGTGGTTGGCATTGGCCTTTCCTGTTGCAGTTTAGTTATTTGTTCTCTTCTCAATACCAATCTAATGAGAGAGCTAACATTAATCTCCGTTCCCTTATACACTGTACGAAACGATCGTTGAACTTTGTGTTGTATATAGAACCGCCTATGTATTACCGAATCTTATGTTTTTGGTATAAATTATGTACTTTTTCTTGTAATCATAATCCGTTATGTAGACTTTAAACGACTTTCATTTGACTTTAACGGGATTTATGGCAACGAACAAAATAACACTACTTTTAAGCAATTTTCAGAGACGGGTAAAAATATGTTTTGAATAACGTTATTTTCAGCACTTTTCACCGTGTCCAACACATGAGGACAGACAGAAACAACACTTCTTTGCACTTTTAGCACTTTCCTCTCACAATTGACGATTCTATCTTTTTATGTATATAGACATAGGCATTTACATACACACTTTTTGAGAAAAATAGAGACGAGCTGATAATCTTCGCAGTATGACAAATTTTATCTCTTTTTTAAGGGATTTTACGTAGAATTTCCCCTGTTTCACTCCGCATTTAAAAATGCGTTTTTTAATTTTCACATGCGATTTTGACCTTTTGTAAATTTTCTGTGTGGCACTAACTCCTTTATTCTTTCTCTTTTTTTTTTTTTTTGAGTGTGTATGTAATGTATGCTGCCTTTTTATGTCTTTTTGTTTTGTTTGACTTGACTTCTTAGACAACTTATGTGGTTTCACTTACCGAAACAATGACACACATCTACGTATGCTAGACACTGCAGATGGGATTTACCTCAATTGATGGTTAACTCAGTGAACGGTTTCGAAGGACCATGGACAGGAGTGGGGGTTTTCCAGTTAGACGTGAAGCGGGGTTAGAGCGGCTGTTGCTTTGAGAAAAGAGAGGCGGTGACGTCACTGGCGGAATTCCCTCAGTCGATGCTGTGTGGACTGTAATAATATGCGATGAACTAGTCTTATTATTCCTCATAGAGCGAGGAATAATAAGTTAGATGACGAGAAGGTAAACCCAATGAAAAAGAGTTAGAAAAAAAATAACGCAATGGTAAAGTTCGGGTATGGATATAGAGACACTAGTTTTATTATGAGAGAAAGAGTAGAGATGTGTTGCTCACCTTGCTGCGGTTGTAGAAGAAGTGGGGAGTTCATTAGTAAAAGAATTGCAGATAAGCTTAAGTACTAAAAATGGCTTAAGATTAGAAATTCACAATATATACAATATATACTTTGGGGGCTCAAGAAGTAAAATAGAGAGACCGATTTATATGGGAGCTGTATCGGGCTATAGACCGATTCAGACCGTAATAATATGTTGAAGGTCATGAGAAATCCGTCGTACAAAATTTCAGGCAAATCGGGTAATAATTGCGACCTCTAGAGGCTCAAGAAGTCAAGATCCCAGATCGTTTTATATGGCAGCTATATCAGGTTATGAACCGATTTGAACTTTATTTGACACAGTTGTTGAAAGTAAGAATAAAATATTTCATGAAAATTTTTAAACAAATCGGATAGGAATGGCGCCCTCTAGAAGCTCAAGAAGTCAAGTCCCTAGATCTGTTTATATGACAGCTATATCAAGTTATGAACCGATTTGAACCATACTTCTCACAGTTATTGGATATCATAACAAAACACGTCTTGAAAAATTAATTCCAATCGGATAAGAATTGCGCACTCTAGAGTCTCAAGAAGTCAAGACCCAAGATCGGTTTATATGGCAGCTATATCAGTTTATGAACCGATTTGAACCATACTTGACACAGTTGTTGGATATCATAACAAAACACGTCGAGCAAAATTTCATTCCAATCGGATAAGAATTGCGTACTCTAGAGGCTCAAGAAGTCAAGACCCAAGATCTGTTTATATGACAGCTATATCAGGTTATTGACCGATTTCAACCATACTTGGCGCAGTTGTTGGATGTCATAACGAAATACTTGGTGCCAAAAATTCATTCCAATCGGATAAGAATTGCGCACTCTAGAGGCTCAAGAAGTCAAATCCCCAGATCTGTTTATGACAGCTATATCAGGTTATCGACCGATTTCAACCATACTTGGCACAGTTGTTGGATATCACAACAAAACACGTCGTGCAAAATTTCATTTCAATCGGATAAGAATTGCGCACTCTAGAGGCTCAAGAAGTCAAGACCCAAGATCGGTTTATATGGCAGCTATATCAGGTTATGGACCGATTTAAACCATACTTGGCACAGTTGTTGGATATCATAAAAAAAAAACGTCGTGCAAAATTTCATTCGAATCGGATAAGAATTGCACACTCTAGAGGCTCAAGAAGTCAAGACCCAAGATCGGTTTATATGGCAGCTATATCAGGTTATGAACCGATTTGAACCATACTTGGAACAGTTGTTGGATATCATAACAAAACACGTCGTGTAAAATTTCATTCCAATCGGATAAGAATTGCGCACTCTACAGGCTCAAGAAGTCAAGACCCAAGATCGGTTTATATGGCAGCTATATCAAAACATGGACCGATATGGCCCATTTACAATACCAACCGACCTACACTAATAAGAAGTATTTGTGCAAAATTTCAAGCGGCTAGCTTTACTCCTTCGGAAGTTAGCGTGCTTTCGACAGACAGACGGACGGACGGACGGACGGACAGACGGACGGACATGGCTAGATCGACATAAAATGTCGCGACGATCAAGAATATATATACTTTATGGGGTCTCAGACGAATATTTCGAGTAGTTACAAACAGAATGACGAAATTAGTATACCCCCCATCTTATGGTGGAGGGTATAAAAACAAATTGGCGTATGGTAGTTATTTGAATAAAATTGGAAATCAATTAAAATTAAATCCTAAACCCTTCTACAAATTTGTGAATTCAAAGCGCCGTTGTAATAGTTTACCGAATTTTCTTAGATATCAAGCTAAAGTAGCTGATAACGATTCAGACATTGCCGAATCGTTATCATCTTTGCTGACTTTTTTAGCACTACCTACTCAGATAATTATTATGATTTATGTGGAATATATCCATACACAATCAACAATTCAGCTTTTATAGACGTGTCTGAGATTGGCGAAAACGTAGTACTTGAAAATTTAAGGTCACTGAAGATAGCTTTTAATCCCGGTCCAGATGGAATTCCATCGAACATTTTAAAGCAATGCGGTCTCGAACTTCCGTATCCCCTTTGTACACTTTTCAACCGTTCATTAAATAATGGACATCTGCCGGAATTGTGGAAGCAATATCATATAAGTCCGTTATTTAAAGCCGGAAATCGCAATGAGGTATCTAACAAGTAAAAGCGTGCTAAGTTCGGCCGGGCCGAATCTTATATACCCTCCACCATGGATCGCATTTGTCGAGTTCAAGATATGGTCCGGTTCGGACCACAATTAAATTATATGTTGGAGACCTGTGTAAAATTTCAGCCAATTCGTATAAGAATTGCGCCCATTGGGGCTCACGAAGTAAAATAGAGAGAACGATTTATATGGGGTCTGTATCGGGCTATAGACCGATTCAGACCATAATAAACACGTTTGTTGATGGTCATGAGAGGATCCATCGTACAAAATTTCAGGCATATCGGATAATAATTGCGACCTCTAGGGGTCAAGAAGTCAAGATCCCAGATCGGTTTATATGGAAGCTATATCAGGTTATGAACCGATTTGAACCTTATTTGACACAGTTGTTGGACATAATAACGAAACACGTCGTGCAAAATTTCATTCTGATCGGATAAGAATTGCGCACGATAGAGGCTCAAGAAGTCAAGACCCAAGATCGGTTTATATGGCAGCTATATCAGGTTATGGACCGATTTGAACTATACTTCGCGCAGTTGTTAGACATAATAACAAAACACGTCGTGCAAAATTTCATTCCAATCGGATAAGAATTGCGCACTCTAGAGGCTTAAGAAGTCAAGACCCAAGATCGGTTTATATGGCAGCTATATCAAAACATGGACCGATATGGACCATTTACAATACCAACCGACCTACACTAATAAGAAGTATTTGTGCAAAATTTCAAGCGGCTAGCTTAACTCCTTCGGAAGTTAGCGTGCTTTCGACAGACAGACGGACGGACGGAATGAAATTTTGCACGACGTGTTTTGCTATGATATCCAATAACTGTGCTAAGTATGGTACAAATCGGTTCATAACCTGATATAGCTGTCATATAAACCGATCTTGGGTCTTGACTTCTTGAGCCTCTAGAGGGCGCAATTCTCATCCGATTTGACTGAAATTTTGCATGACGTATTTTGCTACGATATCCAACAACTGCACCAAGTATGGTTTAACAAGTAAAAGCGTGCTAAGTTCGGCCGGGCCGAATCTTATATACCCTCCACCATGGATCGCATTTGTCGAGTTCTTTTCCCGGCAACTCTTCTTAGGCAAAAAAAGGATATAAGAAAAGATTTGCTCTGCTATTAGAGCGATATCAAGATATGGTCCGGTTTGGACCACAATTAAATTATATGTTGGAGACCTGTGTAAAATGTCAGCCAATTCGAATAAGAATTGCGCCCTTTGTGGGCTCAAGAAGTAAAATAGAGAGATCGATTTATATGGGAGCTGTATCGGGCTATATACCGATTCAGACCATAATAAACACGTATGTTAATGGTCATGAGAGAATCCGTCGTACAAAATTTCAGGCAAATCGGATAAGAATTGCGACCTCTAGAGGCTCAAGAAGTCAAGATACCAGATCGGTTTATATGGCAGCTATATCAGGTTATGAACCGATTTGAACCATACTTTCGCACAGTTGTTGGATATCATAACAAAATACCGCGTGCCAAAATTCATTCAAATTGGATAAGAATTGCGCCCTCTAGAGGCTCAAGAAGTCAAGACCCAAGATCGGTTTATATGACAGCCATATAAGGTTATGGACCGATTTGAACCATACTTGGCACAGTTGTTGGATGTCATAACAAAACAGGTCGTGCAAAATTTCATCCCAATCGGATAAGAATTGCACACTCTAGAGGCTCAAGAAGTCAAGACCCAAGATCGGTTTATATGGCAGCTATATCAAAACATGGACCGATATGGCCCATTTACAATACCAACCGATCTACACTAATAAGAAGTATTTGTGCAAAATTTCAAGCGGCTAGCTTTACTCCTTCGGAAGTTAGCGTGCTTTCGACAGACAGACGGACGGACGGACGGACAGACGGACGGACATGGCTAGATCGACATAAAATTTCACGACGATCAAGAATATACATACTTTATGGGGTCCCAGACGAATATTTCGAGTAGTTGCAATCAGAATGACGAAATTAGTACACCCCCCATCTTATGGTGGAGGGTATAAAATGGATATAAGAGAAGATTTGCTCTACTATTAGAGCGATATCAAGATATGGTCCGGTTTGGACCACAATTAAATTATATGTTGGAGACCTGTGCAAAATGTCAGCCAATTCGAATAAGAATTGCACCCTTTGGGGGCTCAAGAAGTAAAATAGAGAGATCGCTTTATATGGGAGCTGTATCGGGCTAAGGACCGATTCAGACCATAATATACACGTATGTTGATGGTCATAAGAGAATCCGTTGTACAAAATTTCAGGCAAATCGGAAAATAATTGCGACCTCTAGAAGCTCAAGAAGTCAAGTCCCCAAGTCTGTTTATATAACAGCTATATCAGGTTATGAACCGATTTGAACCATACTTGCCACAGTTGTTGGATATCATAAAAAAACACGTCCTGCAAAATTTCATTCCAAGCGGATAAGATTTGCGGACTCTAGAGGCTCAAGAAGTCAAGACCCAACATCGTTTTATATGGCAGCTATATCAAAACATGGACCGATATGGCCCATTTACAATACCAACCGACCTACACTAATAAGAAGTACTTGTGCAAAATTTCAAGCGGATAGCTTTACTCCTTCAGAAGTTAGCGTGCTTTCGACAGACAGACGGACGGACGGACATGGCAAGTTGGACTTAAAATGTCATGACGATCAAGAATATATATACTTTATGGGGTCTTAGAGGAATATTTCGAGTAGTTACAAACAGAATGACGAAATTAGTATACCCCCCATCCTATGGTGGAGGGAATAATAAAACAAGTAAAAGCATGCTAAGTTCGGCCGGGCCGAATCTTATATACCCTCCACCATGGATCACATTTGTCGAGTTCTTTTTCCGGTATCTCTTCTTAGGCTTAAAAGGATATAAGAAAAGATTTGCTCTGCTATAAGAGCGATATTAAGATGGGCCGGTTTGGACCACAATCAAATTATATGTTGGAGACCTGCATAAAATGTCAGCCAATTCGAATAAGAATTGAACCCTTTGGGAGCTCAGGAAGTACAATAAAATAAAGAGATCGATGTATATGGGAGCTGTATCGGGCTATAGATCATAACAAAATACTGGGTGCAAAAGTTCATTCTAATCGGATAAGAATTGCACCCACTAGATGCTCAAGAAGTCAAGACCCAAGAGCGGTTTATATGGCAGCTATATCAGTTTATAGACCGATTTGAACCATACATAGCACGGTTGTTGGATATCATGACAAAACACGTCGTGCAAAATTTCACCCAATCGGATAAGAATTGCGCACTGAAGAGGCTCAAGAAGTCAAGACCTAAGATCGGTTTATATGACAGCTATATAGAAAACATGGTCCGCTATGGCCCATTTACAATACCAAGGGACCTACACTAATAAGATGTACGCTACTTCCTTCGGAAGTTAGCGTGCTTTCGATAGACAGACGGACGGACGGACATGGCTTGATCGACATAACATGTCGCTACAATCAAGAATATATATATTTTTATGGGGTGTCAGACGAATATTTCGAGTAGTTACAAACAGAATGGCGAAATTATTATATGGGGGAGGATATAATAAAATGAAATATTGGGTTGCCCAAAAAGTAATTGCGGATTTTTCATATAGTCGACGTTGACAAATTTTTTCACAGCCTGTGACTGTGATTGCATTCTTTCTTCTGTTAGTTATCAGCTGTTACTTTTAGCTTGCTTTAGAACAAAAGTGTAAAAAAAGTATATTTGATTAAAGTTCATTTTAAGTTTTATTACAAATGCATTTACTTTCTTTTAAAAAATCCGCAATTACTTTTTGGGCAACCCAATATAATAAAAGAAAATAAAATAAAATTAAATAAATTTTATTTTATTTTCTCCCTCCCCTTTACCCTAATTTTCAGAAACGCCAGATCTCTGAGATGGGTGGTGCGAATTATGCGAACTGAAAGGGCTTTGGGAGTAAAGCACGAATCTGATATCAAAATTCGGGAAAAATGTCTATGGGGCCACCCCACACCTACAACACAACCCAAATAGGAAGTATTTGCTGACTATTGCAATATGAGGCTCAAATAAGAGGGTTTTTAGAGTAAAACACGAATCCGATATATATTATCAAGGCCAACTCACTGAGTAGCCGCCCATACGCCTAAATATCCCCAATCAGGTAATATTGCCGACTATGGAAATATGCGGCTCAAATTAAAGGTGTTTGGGAGTACACCACATATTTGATATCAACATTAGGGACCAATTGTCTAGGGGACGTCCCACCACCAGCAACCCCCAATAAGACGTATTTGCTTACTAAGACAATTTGGGTCTTAAAGAGAGTGGAACTATATACAATATATAAAAATCAATTTGTGTTTGTTTGTAGGTTTGATTGTTTGTTTGTATGTTTGTGTGTTCCTTATAGACTCAGAAACGGCTGAACCGATTTTCTTGAATTTTTCACAGATGGTGCATAATGACCCCGCGGTGAAAATGTGGTATTACATTTTTTGATATTTGAAGGGGAGCGGACCCTTCCCCTTACCCTAATTTTTCGAAACGCCAGATCTCGGAGATGGGTGGTGCGATTAAAGCGAAATTTGGTGTGCTCTCATATAGAACCCTTAAAATAAAAATTTGGTATCCAAATTTCGTATGGGGGGTGCCCCAACCTAAAACCTACCAAACATAAATTTGGACCAATCTCGACAATATGGGACCCAAATGAAAGGTATTTAGGATATGAAAATGTATCTGATATCCAATTATCGGACCAAGCGTTAGGGGGACCACCCCAAGCCCCAAAACACCCCTAAATCGGACATATTTACCGAACATGGCAATATGAGACACAAATGAAAGGTATTTACGAGTAGAATACGAATCTAATATCCAAATGTGGGACCACGTTTCTGGGAGTCCACCCCTTCCCCCAAACACCCCCTAAACAGGACTTATTTACTGACCATGGGAATATGGGGCTTAAATAAAAGGTATTTAAGTATAGAATTCTAATTGGGGCCACAACACGGGCCACCCCACCCCCGCAACACCACCCAAATAGTAAGTATTTTTATACCCTCCACCATAAGATGGGGGGTATACTAATTTCGTCATTCTGATTGTAACTACTCGAAATATTCGTCTGAGATCCCATAAAGTATATATATTCTTGATCGTCGTGACATTTTATGTCGATCTAGCCATGTCCGTCCGTCTGTCCGTCCGTCCGTCCGTCCGTCTGTCTGTCGAAAGCACGCTTACTTCCGAAGGAGTAAAGCTAGCCGCTTGAAATTTTGCACAAATACTTCTTATTAGTGTAGGTCAGTTGGTATTGTAAATTGGCCATATAGGTCCATGTTTTGATATAGCTGCCATATAAACTGATCTTGGGTCTTGACTTCTTGAGCCTCTAGAGTGCGCAATTATTATCCGATTTGCCTTGAAATTTTGCACGTAGTGTTTTGTTATAATATCCAACAACTGTGCCAAGTATGGTTCAAATCGGTTCATAACCTGATATAGCTGCCATATAAACCGATCTGGGATCTTGACTTCTTGAGCCTCTAGAGGTCGCAATTATTATCCGATTTGCCTGAAATTTTGTACGACGGATTCCCTCATGACCATTAACATACGTGTTTATTATGGTCTGAATCGGTATATAGCCCGATACAGCTCCCATATAAATCGATATTTCTATTTTACTTCTTGAGTCCACAAAGGGCGCAATTCATATTCGAATTGGCTGACATATTACACAGGTTTCCAACATATATTGGGTTGCCCAAAAAGTAATTGTGGATTTTTTAAAAGAAAGTAAATGCATTTTTATTAAACTTAGAACGAACTTTTATCAAATATACTTTTTTACACTTTTTTTCTAAAGCATGCTAAAAGTAACGGATGATAACTGACAGAAGAAAGAATGTGAAAAATCAGCAATTACTTTTGGGCAACCCAATAATTTAATTGTGGTCCAAACCGGACCATATCTTGATATCGCTCTAATAGCAGAGCAAATCTTTTCTTATATCCTTTTTTTGCCTAAGAAGAGATGCCGGGAAAAGAACTCGACAAATGCGATCCATGGTGGAGGGTATATAAGATTCGGCCCGGTCGAACTTAGCACGCTTTTACATGTTATTAAATCAAAGTATCGCTTTGACCTCGACAATTATAAGTTTTTAACCGTTTTAAGTTTTTTTATGAATTGAAAGGGTTAGATCGTTCTACATACAGCTATATAAAATGATGATCTGATCTAGACTATATATCTCACGTATGCCGGCGATTTAATAAAGCTCTATGTTCAGATAATGTGATGAAAATATTCGCCTTTTATGAGACCATAATGTTACATCGCGTGGAAATGACAGCTAAATTGAAATATTTTCCGATTTGATTCATACACCGCATGAACCATGAGGGGTCTAACACTTTTACTCTTTAAAATTTCATTGGAGAAGTGCGTAAGTTATGATATTGCCTATAACTGGTACCAGTTTCAAGGGAACTGTTTCGTAAATTAAAATTTCGTAAATGCCTTCAATCGGAAGATCTTGCTTTTTGGCAGCTACATACAAATATGGTCAGACCTGGCCCATACTTGGATGTTGAATGAAACAATCCAACTCACTGAAAATGGGAAATAAATGTACATGAATGGGCTCGAGACCTTAATTCGGAATATGGCTTATCCAAACTTAGCAATGTTGTTGATCGTAATCGTAATCGCTGCAAAATTACGACTTTTATGAACTGAAGAATTCTATTGGATTGCCCAAAAAGTAATTGCGGATTTTTTAAAAGTAAATGCATTTTTAATAAAACTTATAATGAACTTTAATCAAATTTACTTTTCTTACACTTTTTTTCTAAAGCAAGCTAAAATTTACAGCTGATAACTGACAGAAGAAAGAATGCAATTACAGAGTCACAACTGTGCCAAGTATGGTTCACATCGGTCCATAACCTGATATAGCTGCCATATAAACCGATCTTGGGTCTTGACTTCTTGAGCCTCTAGAGTGCGCAATTCTTATCCGATTGGGATGAAATTTTGCACGACGTGTTTTGTTATGATATCCAATAACTGCGCCAAGTGTGGTTCAAATCGGTCTATAACCTGATATAGCTGCCATATAAACCGATCTTGGGTCTTGACTTCTTGAGCCTCTAGAGTGCGCAATTCTTATCCGATTGGGATGAAATTTTGCACGACGTGTTTTGTTACAATATCCAATAACTGTGCCAAGTATGGTTCAAATCGGTCCATAATCTGATGTTGCTGCCATATAAACCGATCTTGGGTCTTGATTTTTGGGCCTCTAGAGAGCGCAATTCTTATCCGATTTGCCTGAAATTTAGTACGACGGATCCTCTCATGACCATCAACATACGCGTTTATTAGGGTCTGAATCGGTCTATAGCCCGATACAGCTCCCATATAAATCGATCTCTCTATTTTACTATTCGAATTGGCTGACATTTTACACAGGTCTCCAACATATAATTTAATTGTGGTCTAAACCGGATCATATCTTGATATCGCTCTAATAGCAGAGCAAATCTTTTCTTATATCATTTTTTGCGTAGGAAGAGATGCCGGGAAAAGAACTCGACAAATGTGCTCCTATGTGGAGGGTATATAAGATTCGGCCCGGCCGAACTTAGCACGCTTTTACTTGTTTGACTATTGCAATATGAGGCTCAAATAAGAGGGTTTTTAAAGTGGAACACGAATCCGATATATATTTTCAAGGCCAACTCACTGAGTGGCCGCCCATCCCCCAAAACACCCCCCAAGACGGCCATATGTTTGCCGATTATGGAAATTTGGGGCTTAAATTAAAGGCATTTGGAAGTAGACCACGTATCTGATATCAACATTAGGGACCAACTCTCTAGGAGACGTCCCATAACCATAACAACCCCCAAATAGGACGTATTTGTTCACCAAGACAATTATCTTAAAGAGAGTGGAATTTAATATTTATAGTATTTAGGGCCAATACCCAAAACCGGACATATTTCTGACTTTTGCAATAAGGAGTTTAAATGCGATTATAAAACGAATTTGATACCCAATTTTGATCGCAATGCCAATATGGGGTAAAAATAAATGATATATAGATATATGAGAATAGAGCACGTTGCTGATATATATTCTGGGTATATTTACCGACCATGTCAATGTGGAGCTTTAATGAAAGGTATTGGGGGGGTAGAACAAGAAATGATACCCACTTTCCGGACTTATTTTTTGGGGGTCTACCCCTTTCCCAAAATACCCCACAAACAGCAATTTGGGGGCTAAAAAAAGTATTTTAAGAATGGAGTACACCTTACATTCAAACTTAAATTCGTAGACCAATAAAGATCATATGGGGTTCAGATAAAGGCACTTATATTGTTAAACTGTTAGTAAAGCGATATACTGTTTTCGTAGCATGGTATTCCACTAAAAGCTCTTTAATTGTCGAAAATAAATATTCCAAGGAAACTTTTATTCCATATAAAGTAAAAGAAGGCGCAGCGGAGCGGGCTCGGGTCATCTGGTCTGATATATATTTTTAAAGCCAAGTAACCAAAACACACCCCAAATCGATCATGTTTGCCTACTATAAAAAAATGGGGCTAAAATGAATGGGGTATTTGGAAGTAGACCATGAATCTGATATCAACATTCGGAACCAACTGTCTAGGTGACGTCCCACCACCATAATAACCCCGAATCATGACAGTGGACACTCAAGACAGTGGAGCTACATATTCACAGGTTTTAGGGCCCATACCTGAAACCGGATATATTTGCTGGTATTTGAGATTAGAAAACGAATTTGATATCCAATTTTGAGGCCAATGACCATATGGGGTTTAAATAAATGATATACGGATATATGAGAATAGAGCCAGTTGCTAATATATTTTCAGGGTTTAGTGTTTGGCGGACCACCCCACTCCCCAAAACACCCCTAATTCGGGCATATTTACCGACCATCACAATGTGGGGCCTAATTTAAAGGTATTGGGGTAGAGCAAGAATTAATACCCACTTCCGGGGCCAGTTTCTTTGGGAAAAAGGGTAGACCCCTTTTCCCAAAATACCCCACAAACAACAATCATTTACTGACCAACGCAATATGGGGCTGAAATAAAGGTATTTGGTATTCCCCAAAACACCCCCCATGCCAATGTGTGGCTCAAATGAAAGGTATTTGAGATTAGAAAACGTATTTGAGATTAGAATTACTGGCTGGCTGAGATTAGAATTACTGGCTGGCTTCCCTATATATGGCACACGATTCAGAGATGGCGCCTTCAAAGCTTAAGTCGCTCGCTGAAGCCGCTTCTGTAGGGATCAAGAGACTCATTGTTGGAAGTGATACTAATGCACATCACCAAAAATGGGAAAATTCGGATGTCAACGAAAGGGGTGAGCTGCTTATCGAATATATTATAAGTAGCAATCTGGCGATTTGTAATAAAGGGGATAAATTGAGCTTTATTATCAGGAACAGGCAGGAGGTACTAGATATTACCTTTTGCATCGGATGATATAAGTGGAAGAATATGCGACTGGGATGTGTTGGATTACCACAGCTTCTTTAAACACTGTTATATTAGTTTCAGCCTTGGAGAAAATACAGCAAAAGTGGTCCCTCGGCTAAACAGAAGAAAGGCGGGTTGGGATAAATTTCGGAACAAATTCTGCACGTCTATCTCTTCTAGACCAGAAAAGGAAGTGAAAACTACGAGGGATGTAGACATAGTGGTCGAGCGGATCACGAAGGCCCTGAATGACTCGCTTGAGACAGCATATCCTAGTGCCAAGCCAAAGGGCAAACAGCGACCGCCGTGGTGGACCCCAGAGCTGGCTGGTCTAAGGAAGGACTGCAGAAAACTCTCAACAGAGCAAAAGCCACAAGAGCATCACACGATTGGGACATCTATAAGGCTGAGCTAAGAAAATATAAGGGCGAGCTGAGAAAGGCTCAGAACAAATCCTGGGTAGAGTTCTGCAGCTCCGTGGAGGATACATCTGAGGCCTCTAGGTCAAGGAAGATATTGATCTCGAGACCTATTAAGGTGTGGTATGTTCAGAAGTCAGAAAATGTATGGACAATATCCAGTGATGAAACACTAGAGCTACTCGTTGATACACATTTCCCGGGAAATTCTTCAACGGACAACATGGCACCAGAAGAGGTTGTCACTGGTATACATTCGTCTGAGGCTATTAGGGAAATTGTGTCTGAGACGAAAATCCTATTGGCGATAAGACGTTTCGACCCCTTTAAATCGCCAGGCCCTAATGATATATCACCGGTTGCATTACAAGCTACGTCTGATGGATTGGTTCCCTGGCTCAGGAAGATATACTCTGCTTACCGTAAGCATGTTTATTATTAACTTGCTTACTAAAAGATGCATCACGGCAGGCTTGGGATCTGTGGACCTGAAAAGATGGGTCAGCAGAGGAACACCTCAAGGAGGTGTACTGTCTCCTCTACTTTGGAATATAGCCATAAACAATATATTATTGTCTCTGGAAGAAAAAGGTGTAGGAGTGGTCGCGTATGCTGATGACGTAGCAACTGTGGTTAGGGGAAGTTTCCCAGCACTGTAAGAGATATACTTCAGTAAGCTCTACGTGCAACAGCAAAGTGGGCTACCGAAAGTGGTCTAGGTATAAATCCGTGCAAGACAGAAGTAGTTCATTTCAGCAGGAAATACAAGTTACCTATAGTGGAACTTGTCTCCTTTGGAGGAGAGAATGTTCCATTTATAGAAAGCGCAAAATACCTGTGTGTTTTGCTAAACACGAAATTGAACTTCAAATCCAACATTTTGGAGTTGGAGAGTTGCCGCCCTTGCCCTATACACCTGCAAGAGAGCCTTTGGCAAAAGTTGGGGGTTTAGACCACGAGTTATGCATTGGGTATATACTGTGGTCTGGTAGATGGCGCTTCAAAAGTCCACCTACTGCTCAATCCTTAACCTGATCCAAAGGATGGCTTGTTTGTGCATCACAGCCGCACTGAGGACAACATCATCTGATGCACTGAATTTTATGCTACATCTTATGCCTCTGGACATTGTGGCTACCAAATTGCAGCGACCACTGCCGTGAGGTTAAGGGAGCTATCTCATTGGTCATGTGGCGGCTACGGACACTGTGTTATCCTTAATACAATATCCAGGCATTATGGATTACACCCTACCTGAGCCGATTCCCGATAGAACCGATTGGAACTACGATATAACTGGTAACAGAAGTTACATAGGCTTCTATACGGATGGTTCCAAACTAAACTTTGGGGTTTACTCTAAAGATCTAGAACTGGTCATATCGAAGAGCTTACCCGACCACTGCAGTGTGTATCAAGCAGAGATCCTTGCAATTAAGGAAGTGGGGGAATGGCTAAGATATAATGTCATTACGACGATTGGCATAAATATCTTTTCAGACAGCCTTTAAATCCCTGGGGAACGTATTTCTAAACACAAAAACCCCACTCGACTGTCGCAGATCTCAACAGTTAATAATTCCCCTGTGCTGGGTGCCGGGCCACAGAGCTTGCGAGACTAGGAGCTACCTTACACATTCCAGAAATACTGGAATCTGTGGGTACGCCTCTAGCGACATATACATTTAGTTTTCAAGACCAGGCACGAAATACAACGAATAATAGATAGACACAGAGAAGGGGCTGTGAGCATTCCAAAACTATGAGGCCTAATCTAGACTTAAAGAGGTCTACCGCTTTGTTGTCATTGGCTAGAACAGACGTCTCAATTATTGTGTCCGTCATGGCAGGTCACTGTCTAATCGGAAAACATCCTGACAGACTGAAGGTTGCCAGCAACGAACTTTCCAGTGGGGACATCGAAGAAGAAAAACTATAGAACACTCTCTGTGTGTTTGTTCCACACTAGCAGTCAGAAGGAGTTCCACTTTAGGTTCTCATTTCTTTGAGAACCTGTCTGATTTAGCGATCTGGATGGTTCAACGGTAGGAACTGGAAGACATCTTCCTTCTTCTGTTCCTGTAGTATCACAATGGACGAAAACGTCTAAGTGAGTCTGATGGCAAATATAAAAATCTTTCTTAATTGGGTTGATACGAATGTAAATCTTAAGATTTCTGATGAGATAAACTGAAGCCAAAATTGATGATGCTGTAGAAGGCTTCTGAAGACTGATATACGATGCAGCGTTAGCTACTCCACTTATCTATCGAAAAGAGAAACAAGTAAAAAGGTGTTAAGTTCGGCCGGGCCGAATTTAGATACCCACCACCTCGGGTATATATGTAAACCACCTTCCATGAAAATCCGGTGAAAGTTGCATACCGTATGTCCCATAGCAGTTATATCGAAATATGTTCCGATTTGGACCAAATACTAATGAGTACAATTCATTGTTCTATTGAGTATAACAAAATATTGGTCTTATTAGTAGCTATATCTAAAAATAAACCGATCTGAACCATATACAACACGGATGCCGAATATATATCCAAATCTGGACCGATCTGTGCCATATTGCAGAAGTATGTCGAGGGGATTAACATAACTCACTGTCCTAAATTTTGTCGACATCGGACAATAAATGCGCCTTTTATAGGTCCAAAACCTTAAAATGAGAGATCGGTCTATATGGCAGCTATATCCAAATCTGAACCGATCAGGACCAAATCGAAGGAAGATGGTGATGGGCCTAAGAAAACTCAATGTCCTAAGTTTCAGCAAAATCGGATAATAAATTTGGCTTTTATGGGTGTAAGACCCTAAATCGGAGGATCGGTCTATATGGCAGATTTATCCAAATCTGAACCGATCTAGGCCAAATTGACGAGGGATGTCGATGGACCTCACAAATTTTTTAGCAAATTTTAGCAAAATCGTATAATGAATGTGGCTTTCATGGGCCTAAGACCCTAAATCGGAGGATCGGTCTATATGGCAGCTATATCCAAATCTGGACCGATCTGCGCCATATTTACGGGATGTCGAAGGGGCTAACACAATTGGATGTCGAAGGGGCTAACACAACTCACGGTCTTAAATTTCTGAAAAATCGGATAATAAATGTGGCTTTTATAGGCCTAAGACCCTAAATTGGAGGATCGGTCTAAATGGGGGCAATATCAAGATTGTCCGATATAGCCCATCTGCTTATGGACAAAAAAGAATCTTGTGCAAAGTTTCAGCTCAGTATCTCTATTTTTAAACATTGTAGCGTGATTTCAACAGACAGACGGACAGACGGACGGACATGTCTAGATCGTCTTAGATTTTTACGGCCCTATCCTTCGGTGGTGGGTATAAAAACGATAAGAGAAAATTGCGAATAACTTGACAAAGAACGAGATTCTCTGCTGATAAAGCCAATTTTAACAGAGGGGCACAAAAAAGTTAATGAATTAGAGAATTGGGCGATAGTTGGGTGAGCTTAGTCCTAATAAACACAATGAACAAAATTTATTTGGAGCAACAAAGTATTTGAAAAGACCACAGAAGAACAAGTAAAGCGTTCAGATAAAGAACAAGTAAAAGCGTTCTAAGTTCGGCCCGGCCGAATCTTGCGAACCCACTACCATGGATTTGCCTAAAATTTGGGAGCTATTGTATATCTGGTTATAGATCGATTTGGACCGTGCTTGGCGCATTTGTTGAAAATCATAACAAAACACTGACGGACGGACATGGTTAGATCGACTCAAGACGAGTTGATCAAGAATATATATACATTATTTGGTCCTAGATCAATATTTCGAGGTGTTGCAAACAGAATGACTAGATTAGTATACCCCCATCTTATGGTGGTGGGTATAAAAAGCTGAGGCATACAAATATTTTTTAGAAAATACATTTACTCTATTTAATTATGCAACAACGATAATTATGTCAAAATTAATGACTTTAGTGATGTATCATGTCAGATGGCTCGTCCCATTAAACGGTTTATATTTCGTGAAGTTATGCAGAAAACATAAGGAAATCAATCACTAGCGAACTTTCATTTTGAACAACAAGTTGTTTTCTATACCCCACATCAATTGCACTTCAATTATAAACAAACAATTTAACAGCACGAGGATTGCATTTGTTTGTAATGAGGTCTTTGAAAAAGGAAGTGGCCTGGGGCTACAACCCAAAGAACAAAGTTCCCAAACAAGTTGGAGTTTCTAGCTGTAATAGATAGCCTTCAGTCTAGGATTTGGATGACATGGAAACTTACTTCGTAGACGAAGAATCACCCATAAAAGTGCGAGAGACACAGCCTTCACTTTGCGTCGATGCCACATATGGCTTCTCATTTTATATAAAGGGTGATTTTTTTGAGGTTAGGATTTTCATGCATTAGTATTTGACAGATCACGTGGGATTTCAGACATGGTGTCAAAGAGAAAGATGCTCAGTATGCTTTGACATTTCATCATGAATAGACTTACTAACGAGCAACGCTTGCAAATCATTGAATTTTATTACCAAAATCAGTGTTCGGTTCGAAATGTGTTCAAATTTTGACAAATTTTGTTCAGCGATGAGGCTCATTTCTGGTTGAATGGCTACGTAAATAAGCAAAATTGCCGCATTTGGAGTGAAGAGCAACCAGAAGCCGTTCAAGAACTGCCCATGCATCCCGAAAAATGCACTGTTTGGTGTGGTTTGTACGCTGGTGGAATCATTGGACCGTATTTTTTCAAAGATGCTGTTGGACGCAACGTTACGGTGAATGAACACATTTCGAACCGAACACTGATTTTGGTAATAAAATTCAATGATTTGCAAGCGTTGCTCGTTAGTAAGTCTATTCATGATGAAATGTCAAAGCATACTGAGCATCTTTCTCTTTGACACCATGTCTGAAATCCCACGTGATCTGTCAAATACCAATGCATGAAAATCCTAACCTCAAAAAAATCACCCTATATAACAAGTAAAAAGGCGTTAAGTTCGGCCGGGCCGAACTTTGGATACCCACCACCTCGGATATATATGTAAACCATCTTTCGTCAAAATCCGGTGCAAAACTCATACCTTATGCCCCACAGCAGCTATATCAATATATGTTCCGATTTGGACCAAATACTAATAAGTAAAAGTCATTGTTCAATTGTATAAAACAAAATATTGGTCTTTTTAGTAGCTATATCTTAAAATAAACCGATTTGAACCATATACGACACGGATGTCGAAAAGCCTAACATAAGTCAGTGTGTCAAATTTCAGTGCAATCGGATTAAAAAAGCGCCTTTTATGGGGCCAAGACTTTAAATCGAGAGATCGGTCCATATGGCAGCTATATGCAAATCTTGATCGATCTAGACCAAATTGCAAAAATATGTGGAGGAGCTTAACTTAGCTCTTTGTCCCAAATATCGGCATCATCGGACAATAAATGCGCCTTTTATGGCCCCAAAACCTAAAACCGAGAGATCGGTCTATATGGCAGCTATATCCAAATCTGAACCGATCTGAGCCATTATGACGGAGGATGTCGAAGGGCCTAAGACAACGTACTGTCCCAAATTTCAGCAAACTCGGATAATAAATGTGGCTTTTATGGGCCTATGACCCTAAATCGGAGGATCGGTCTATATGGCAGCTATATCCAAATCTGAACCGATCTAGGCCATATTGGGGGAGGATGTCGAAGGGCTTAACACAACTCACTGTCCCAAATTTCAGCAAAATCGGATAATAAATGTGGCTTTTATTGGCCTTAGACCCTAAATCGGCGGATCGGTCTATATGGGGGCTATATCAAGATATAGATGTTAGATACAGATGTTGGAAGTCATAACAAACTATCTTCTACAAAATTAGAGACAAATCGGATAAGAATTGTGGCGTTTAGGGCCTCAAGAAGTCAAGATCCGAAAATCGGTTTATATGACAGCTGTATCAAAACATAGACCAATATGACTAAACCAATTAAAATCCCAACTGACCAATACTAAAAGGAAGTATTTTTGCAAAATTTCATGCGCCTAGCTTTATCCTTTCGAAAGTAAGCGTGCTTTCGACAGATGGACGGACCAACATGGCTAAATCGGCTTAGAATGTCAATACGATCAAAAATATACATATATACTTTGTCGGGTCTCAGATGAATATTTCGATGATATACAAACGGAATGACGAAATTAGGTTATGATGGAGGGTATAAAAAGAAAAAACAAATTTAGTGGTCTAGGCCGTGAGTGTTGTACTGAAGTCTCAAATGGATAATGATTATTGGCGCAACTATTATTGAAGAAATATCCAGTGCAGAATTTTTTTTTTTTGATATTTTTAGCATGGGTAAGCCGAAGATGCTTACCCATGGGCAACGGCGACATTATATATGCCGACAAAACTGGAAATTCGATTGAATTCTAAAATAGACAAAATTATGACAATGTGATGGGAATCAAAAGCGAGCATCACCAACAACTAGTTCAGGGCAGATAGAAACTATTTGAATAGCCAAGCAAACCCGAACAAAGAACAAGTAAAAGCGTGCTAGTTCGGCCGGGCCGAATCTTATATACCCTCCACCATTGATCGCATTTGTCGATTTCTTTTCCCAGCATCTCTTCATAGGCACAACAGGGTATAAAAAAAATTTGGTCAGGTTTGGACCACAATTAAATTATATGTTGGAGACCTGTGTAAAATGTCAGCCAACTCGAATAAGAATTGCGCCCTTTAGGGGCTCAAGAAGTAAAATAGAGAGATCGATTTATATGGGAGCTGTATCGGGCTATAGACCGATTCAGACCATAATAAACACGTATGTTGGTGCTCATGATAGAATCCTTCGTACAAAATTTTAGGCAAATCGGATAATAATTGCGACCTCTAGAGGCTCAAGAAGTCAAGATCCCAGATCGGTTTATATGGCAGCTATATCAGGTTATGAACCGATTTGAACCTTATTTGACACAGTAGTTGAAAGTAAGAATAAAATACGTCGTGCAAAATTTCAGCCAAATCGGATAAGAATTGCGCCCTCCATAAGCTCAAGATGTCAAATCCTCATATCTGTTTATATGACAGCTATATCAGGTTATGAACCGATTTGAACCATACTTGGCACAGTTGTTGGATATCATAAAAAAATGCTACGTGCCACAATTAATTCCAATCGGATAAGAATTGCGCACTCTAGAGGCTCAAGAAGTCAAGAACCATGATCGGTTTATATGGCAGCTATATCAGGTTGTACACCGATTTGAACCGAACTTGGCACAGTTGTTGGATATCACAACAAAACACGTCGTGCCAAAATTCATTCAAATCGGATAAGAATTGCGCACTCTAGAGGCTCAAAAAGTCAAGACCCTCGATCGGTTTATATGGCATCTATATCAATACATGAACCGATATGGCCCATTTTCAATACCAACTGACCTACACTAATAAGAAGTATTTGTGCAAAATTTCAAGCAGCTATCTTTACTCCTTCGGAAGTTAGCGTGCTTTCGACAGACAGACAGACGGACGGACGGACATGGCTAGATCGACATAAAATTTCACGACGATCAAGAATATATATACTTTATGGGGTCTCAGACGAATATTTCGACTAGTTACAAACAGAATGACGAAATTAGTATAACCCATCCTATAGTGGAGGGTATAAAAAGAGAGCGAGAGGTATAGGAGAGTATATTCATATTGATCATATGCTTTTCACTACTGTTATCACAAGTATTCTGTTCTTCGAATAAGAAAATATAGGAACTAACCTTTGACTGTTTCGTTATTATTTTTTTAACCTCCTACCATGGGACAAGCTTCCACAATAGTCTAAAAGTTCTATAAAAACATGACCATAAAATATATACGTAACTTAGTGAATGCAAAGAAGAGTAATTGAAAAGAAAGTTATAATTCATTTGGTGTAAAAGGAAGCGCAGCGAAACGGGCCGGGTTCAGCTAGTCTATACATTTAAAAATGAATTTTTGTTTGTATGTTTGTTTGTTTGTTTGTTTGTGGGTTTGTAAATTTGTTTGTTCCGTATAGACTCAAAAACGGCTGAACCGATTTCTTTGAAATTTTCACAGATTGTGGGGAGTGGTCCGGAAGGAGCAATAGGCTACATAGGGCGCAGACCCTCCCCCTTACCACAAGAG
The DNA here is from genome assembly GCF_963082655.1 of Stomoxys calcitrans. Taxonomy (NCBI): domain Eukaryota; kingdom Metazoa; phylum Arthropoda; class Insecta; order Diptera; family Muscidae; genus Stomoxys; species Stomoxys calcitrans. Next base: position 111,691,251 of record NC_081552.1, on the reverse strand, counting down.
TACCACCCAAAAATGAAAGTGGATCGATTGGGACAATATGGGACTTAAATAAAAGGTATTCGAGGGTAGAGTACGAATACCGTATACCAAAATTGGGTCCAAGTAATTGAGGGGCCGCCCCGACCCCAAAAACCCCCAAAATAGGTTTATTGGGCGGTAATGTCAATATGGGACTCGAATGAAAGGTATACGGGAGTGGATAACGAATATGGTTTGTATGTTTGTGTGTTCCTTATAGACTCAGAAACGGCAGGACCGATTTTATTGAAATTTTCACAGATGGTGCATAATGACCCCATGGTGAAAGTAGGGTACTACATTTTTTGATATTTGAGGGGGGGGGGGGGGGGCGGACCCTCCCCCTTACCCTAATTTTCAGAAACGCGAGATCTCGGAGATGGGTTGTGCGATTTAAGCAAAATTTGGTGTGCTATCATATAATACCCTAAAAATAAAAATTTGGTATCCAAACTTCGGATAGGGTACCTAGGGGGGTGACCCGCCCTAAAACCTACCAAACATATATTTAGACCAATCACGACAATATGGGACTCAAACGAAAGGTATTTAAGATAAGAAAACGAATCTAATATATAATTGTCGGACCAAGTGATAGGGGGACCACCCCAAGCCCCAAAACACCCCTAAATCGGACATATTTACCGATTTATCGGACATTTGAATGCAGAATACGAATATGATATCCAAATATAGGACCTAGTGTTTGGGGGGCCGTCTCTCACCAAATATATTCCCCAAAGGGGACAAATCTACGACCATAGCAATATGGGGCTCAAATGAAAGGTCTTTGGGAGTAAAGCACGAATTTGATATCAATATTCGGGAAAAGTGTCTATGGGGCCACCCCATCCCCACAACACCACCCAAACAGGAAGTATTTTCTGACTATTGCAATATGAGGCTCAAATAAGAGGGCTTTTAAAGTGGATCACGAACCCGATATATATTTTCAAGGCAAACTCACTGAGATGCCGCCCATCCCCCAAAACACCCCCAAGCCGGTCATATTTGCCGACTATGGAAATATGGGACTCAAATTAAAGGTATGTGGGAGTAGACCACGTATCTGATATCAACATTAGGAGCCAACTGTCTAGCGGACATCCCACCACCATAACAGCCCCCAAATTGTCACCAAGACAATTTGGAACTAAATATTCACAGGTTTTAGGGTCAATACCCCAAACCGGACATATTTGCTTACTTTTGCAATAAGGAGTTTAAATGAGATTAGCAAACGAATTTGATTTCCAATTCTGAGGCCAATGGCAATATGGGGTTAAAATAACTGATATATAGATAATGAGAATAGAGCACGTTGCTCATATATTTTCAGGGCTTAGAATTTGGGGGACCACCAAACTCCTCAAAACACTCCTAAATCAGGCATATTTACCGACCATGACAATGTGGGGCTTAAATGAAAGGTATTGGGGGTAGAGCAAGAATTGATACCCATTTTCGGGACCAATTTTCCGGGGGTCTACCCCTTTTCCAAAATGACCATCGCAATATGGGGCTCAAAAAAGGTATTTGGGAGTAGAATACGAATTTGATATCCAAATGTAGGACCATATATTTAGGGCATCATCCCTATCCCAAAACACCCCCAAATGGAAAAAATTTTTCGACCATGCCAATATGTGGCTCAAATTAAAGTTATTTGAAATAGAAAACGAATTTGATAAGCTATTTTGGGGCCATGTGTTTGGGGGACGCCTCATCCTGTAAACTCCTCTTAAGCCAATGGCAATATGGGGTTTAAATAAATGGTATTTGAGAGAAGAGCACGATGCTGATATTTTTTCAGGGCCAAGTATCTGTGGGACCCCCTCTCCCCCGAAAACACCACTAAACCAGATGTCGTGAAAATATCGGGCTGCAATAAAGTATTTTAGGAATGGAGTACACCTTACATCTAAAATTAAATTCGTAGACCAATAAAGATCATATGGAATTCCGATAAAGGCACTTATATTGTTAAACTGTTAGTCAAGCGATATACTATTTTCGTAGCATGGTATTTCACTAAAAGATCTTTAATTGTCGAAAATAAATATTCCAAGGAAACTTTTGTTCCATATAAAGTACAAGAAGGCGCAGCGGGCCCGGGTCAGCTAGTCTGTCCATAAAATGATTGGAAGAGGTTACAAATTTCAACGAATATTAAAGATTGCAAAAATTTTAAGTGATACAATGGAAAAATACTCGCGAGTAATAAGCAAGCTCAAGAATGAAAATACTAAATTCTTTACGCATCAAGTTAAAGACGTGAGAAAATTTAAAAAAACTGTCGTTCGGTCTACCAAAATTGGATGTGAAAACGATTATTGAGGAGTTTAAGACGGAGTTTAGTATTACTCCAATAAGTTTTAATGAAGTAATAACAAGTAAATTTTCTAATGATGATGCTCTATTCATGTTGAAGTTCGATAAGATGAAAGTAGCTAAGTGTGGAATAAGGATGTATTGGAAAACCCCTCTCAAAGGAAACAAGAGATTGTGGAATGGATAGATGTGTTCGTAATAAAAACTAATTCAAATCTAACCTTATTATACAGAAATGAATTTCTTGTACATTGTCAAAATTATACTAAGCCTATGTGATAAATATTCAGAATAATAAACAAAGTTGTTTTTACGAAATAATAAAATTATTCTAAGGTTACTTGATAAATATTTAAATTAAGAAACAAAGTTATTTTCACAAAGTGTGCCACCACAATACTCCTCCCCCAGTGACAACGTTAAGTTTTAATTCTCACAGTTTTTCCTGATCGTAGAGTTCGTGAATGAGAATCATTTGGTACTGGTTGAGGTGATATGGATTTCGTTGGCATTTCGTCTTTCAAGATTAAGGCTGGCTTAAGGCGATCAACAGATATCGTCTTCCGTTTTCCATTAACATCAACTACAAATGTTTTTGCTCCTCTAGATAGAACAGGAAAAGGTCCTGTGTATGGAGGTTGTAATGAAGCTCGCACAGCGTCTTTTCGGATGAATACAAATTCTGCTTCTTTCAATGCATTTGGCTCATAAATATTTGAATCGCCAAGACGGTTAACCTTCTTTGCTTTGACGTTGTTCATATCAGCTTTAAATTGTGCAAGCCAATCAGAACGCAATTTACTAAATTTTGATTCAGTAAAGAATTCACCTGGTAATATAAGCTCCATACCATATACTGACGCAGCATGCGATACGCTTAAATCATGATTGATAGATGAACGTAATCCCAACATTATTATTGGCAAAACCATGGACCAACGTGGGTTTGCGTGACACATTAACGATGCCTTAAGTGTTCGATGCCAACGTTCGATTTGGCCATTTGACTGGGGGTGATAAGGTGTCGTATGAGTAACACGAATTCCAAGCAACTTTGAAAATTCTCGAAACAGTTCCGACTCGAACTGTCGCCCTTGGTCTGTCACCACCTGAGAAGGCACTCCAAATCTTGCTATCCATCCACTAAGAAATGCTTTAGCCACAGATTCGGCTGTTATGTCTTGCAATGGTATAGCCTCCGGCCGACGTGTAAATCTACCGATACAGGTAAGACAGTACCTATACCCTTCCGATGGCGGAAGAGGTCCAACAATATCGATGCTGACCACTTTAAATCGATCATCCGGCACTGGAAATTGGCCAATAGCACTTTTTATATGACGTCCCACCTTGGCTTGTTGACATCTAAGACAAGTTTTCGTCCAAACGGAAATATCTTTCCTCATGTTTGGTGATACAAACCTAATTGATATCATCTTAACTGTGGCTTTTGAGCCCGCATGAGAAACGTTGTGTATCATATCGAAGACGCATTTTCGAAAACGAGGTGTGATATAAGGTCTTATTTTATGAGTTGACACATCACACAGAACTTCCGTTTTCGAGTCAGAAATTTGGAAATACTTCAGCAGCAAATTTGATGATTGCGGATTTGATTGTAGTTGTTTGAGTTCTTCATCATTCTCTTGATCTTTGGAAAGTTCCGAATAATCCAGGGAAGATGGTAAAGATATTGCAAGTCGTGATAGAGCATCTGCAGTGATATTTTCTTTTCCAGGTACATGGCGAATATCCACTGTATGCTGTCCAATAAAATCTAGGTGTCTAAGCTGGCGTGGAGATGCCTTATCGTGACGTTGATTGAAAGCAAATGTTAATGGTTTATGATCGGTATAGATACAGAATTGGCGTCCCTCAAGAAAATGTTGAAAATATTTAACTCCAGAGTACGCCGCCAAAAGCTCGCGATCATAAGCGCTATACCGAGTCTGAGTATCTGATAACTTCTTTGAGTAGAATCCAAGCGGTTTCCATTCACCATCAATGAGTTGTTGAAGAACAGCTCCCATACCGATATCGGACGCATCCACCCATAAAGATGTTTCGGCAGACTCAACGGGATATGCCAAAAGTGCAGAGTTCGCTAGTTGATTCTTACATTCTTCAAATGAATTACGCAATTCTGGTGTCCACTCAATTGGTGTTTTATCATTTTTCTTCTGGCCGGACTTCAGGGAGTTTAATATTGCCTGAGTTTGAGCTGCTTTCGGGATAAACCGACGATAAAAATTGAGCATTCCAAGGAATCGACTTAACTCGTTGACAGTTTTTGGCAAATTGTATTGTTGAATGGCTAATACCCGTTCTGGACTTGGCACTAGACCACTTTGAGTTACGCAGTATCCTAAGAAAATAAGGGAATCCTTGCCAAATTCGCATTTGCTTCTATTTACAGTTACGCCATGTGATTGCAAACGGGAAAAAATCTGCCGAAGATGTATCTCGTGCTCTGCTTCGTTTTCAGACGCTACGAGTATATCATCAATATAAGCAAAACAGAAATCCAGTCCCCTTAGAACTTCGTTTATAAAACGCTGGAACGTTTGAGCAGCGTTCGTGAGACCAAACGGCATCCGTGTAAACTTGAACAAACCAAAAGGTGTAATTATAGTCGTCTTTTGAATGTCTTCTTCAGCTACAGGAATCTGAAAGTACGCCTTGACCAAATCGATTTTTATACCCTCCACCATAAGATGGGGGGTATACTAATTTCGTCATTCTGATTGTAACTACTCGAAATATTCGTCTGAGACCATATAAAGTATATATATTCTTGATCGTCGTGAAATTTTATGTCGACCTAGCCATGTCCGTCCGTCTGTCCGTCGTCCGTCCGTCCGTCTGTCTGTCGAAAGCACGCTAACTTCCGAAGGAGTAAAGCTAGCCGCTTGAAATTTTGCACAAATACTTCTTATCAGTGTAGGTCGGTTGGTATTGTAAATGGACCATATCGGTCCATGTTTTGATATAGCTGCCATATAAACCGATCTTGGGTCTTGACTTCTTGAGCCTCTAGAGTGCGCAATTCTTATCCGATTGGGATGAAATTTTGCACAACGTGTTTTGTTATGATATCCAACAACTGTGCCAAGTATGGTTCAAATCGGTCCATAACCTGATATAGCTGCCATATAAACCGATCTTGGGTCTTGACTTCTTGAGCCTCTAGAGTGCGCAATTCTTATCCGATTGGAATGAAATTTTGACGTCGTGTTTCGTTATTATATCCAACAACTGTGCCAAGTATGGTTTAAATCGGTCCATAACCTGATATAGCTGCCATATAAACCGATCTGGGGTCTTGACTTCTTGAGCCTCTAGAGTGCGCAATTCTTACCCGATTGGAATGACATTTTGCACGACGTGTTTTGTTATGATATCCAACAACTATGCCAAGTATGGTTCAAATCGGTTCATAACCTTATATAGCTACCATATAAACCGATCTTGGGTCTTGACTTCTTGAGCCTCTAGAGGGCTCAATTCTTATCCAATTTGAATGAATTTTGGCACGTAGTATTTTGTTATGATATCCAACAACTGTGCCTAATATGGTTCAAATCGGTTCATAACCTAATATAGCTGTCATATAAACAGATCTGGGGACTTGTCTTCTTGAGCTTCTAAAGGGCGCAATTCCTATCCGATTTGGCTGAAATTTCGCAAGACGTTTTTTATTGTTACTTTCAACAACTATGTCAAATAAAGTTCAAGTCGGTTCATAACCTGATATAGCTGCCATATAAACCGATCTGGGCTCTTGACTTCTTGAGCCTCTAGAGGTCACAATTATTATCCGATTTGAATTTGAAATTTTGTACGACGGATTCTCTCATTACCATTAACATACGTGTTTATTATGGTCTGAATCGGTCTATAGCCCGATACAGCTCCCATATAAATCGATCTCTCTATTTTACTTCTTGATCCCACAAAGAGCGCAATTCTTATTCGAATTGGCTGACATTTTACACAGGTCTCCCACATAAATATAATTTAATTGTGGTCCAAACCGGACCATATCTTAATATCGCTCTAAAAGCAGAGCATATCTTTTCTTATATCCTTTTTTTTTTGCCTAAGAAGAGATGCCGGGAAAAGAACTCGACAAATGCGATCCATGGTGGAGGGTATATAAGATTCAGCCCGGCCGAACTTAGCACGCTTTTACTTGTTTCACATTAGCTTCTCCCTCTCGGTATATGACGTCTTTTTTAAAGGATATTGATACTCTGACTAATAATGCCTCTGACTTTTTATACCCTCCACCATAAGATGGGCGGTATACTAATTTCGTCATTCTGATTGGAACTACTCGAAATATTCGTCTGAGACCCTAAAGTATATATATTCCTGATCGTCGTGACATTTTATGTCGATCTAGCCATATCCGTCAGTCTGTCTGTCGAAAACACGCTAACTTCCGAAGGAGTAAAGCTAGCCGCTTGAAATTTTGCACAAATACTTCTTATTAGTGTAGGTCGGTTGGTATTGTAAATGGGCCATATCGGTCAATGTTTTGATATAGCTGCCATATAAACCGATCTTGGGTCTTGACTTCTTGAGCCTCTAGAGTGCGCATTTCTAATCCGATTGGGATGAAATTTTGCACGACGTGTTTTGTTGCGATATCCAACAACTGTGCTAAGTATGGTTCAAATCGGTCCATAACCTTATATAGCTGTCATATAAACCGATCTTTGGTCTTGACTTCTTGCGCCTCTAGAGTGCGCATTTCTAATCTGATTGGGATGAAATTTTGCACGACGTGTTTTGTTATGATGTCCAACAACTGTGCCAAGTGTGGTTCAAATCGGTTCATAACCTGATATAGCTGCCATATAAACCGATCTTGGGTCTTGATTTCTTGAGCCTCTAGAAGGCGCAATTCTTATCCGATTTGAATAAAATTTTGCACGACGTGTTTTGTTACGATATCCAACAACTGTTCCAAGTAATCGGTCCATAACCTTATATAGCTGTCATATAAAAAGATCTTGTGTCATGACTTCTTGAGCCTCTAGAGTGCGCAATTCTTATCCGATTGGAATGAAATTTTGCATGACGTGTTTTGTTATGTTATCCAACAACTGTGCCAAGTATGGTTCAAATCGGTTCATAACCTGATATAGCTGCCATATAAACCGATCTGGGGTCTTGACTTCTTGAGCGTCTAGAGTGCGCAATTCTTATCCGATTGGAATGAAATTTTGCACGACGTGTTTTGTTACGATATCCAACAACTGTTCCAAGTATGGTTCAAATCGGTCCATAACCTTATATACCTGTCATATAAAAATATCTTGTGTCATGACTTCTTGAGCCTCTAGAGTGCGCATTTCTAATCCGATTGGGATGAAATTTTGCACGACGTGTTTTGTTATGTTATCCAACAACTGTGCCAAGTATGGTTCAAATCGGTTCATAACCTGATATAGCTGCCATATAAACCGATCTGGGGTCTTGACTTCTTGAGCCTCTAGAGGGCGCAATTCCTATCCGATTTGAATGAATTTTGACACTTAGTATTTTGTTATGATATTCAACAACTGTGCCAAATATGGTTCAAATCGGTTCATAACTTGATATAGCTGTCATTGCACAGATCTGGGGACTTGACTTCTTGAGCTTCTAGAGGGCACAATTCCTATCCGATTTGGCTGAAATTTCGCAAGACGTTTTTTATTGTTACTTTCAACAAATATGTCAAATAAAATACAAGTCGGTTCATAACCTGATATAGCTGCCATATAAACCGATCTGGGATCTTGACTTCTTGAGCCTCTAGAGGTCGCAATTATTATCCGATTTGCCTGAAATTTTGTACGACGGATTCCTTTATGACCATCAACATACGTGTTTATTATGGTCGGAATCGGTCCATAGCCCGATACAGCTCCCATATAAATCGATCTCTCTATTTTGCTTTTTGAGCTCACAAAGAGCGCAATTCTTATTCGAATTGGCTGACATTTTACACAGGTCTCCAACATATAATTTAATTGTGGTCCAAACCGGACCATATCTTGATATCGCTCTAATAGCAGAGCAAATCTTTTCTTAAATCCTGTTTTGCCTAAGAAGAGATGCCGGGAAAAGAACTCGACAAATGCGATCCATGGTGGAGGGTATATAAGATTCGGCCCGGCCGAACTTAGCACGCTTTTACTTGTTTATATTTGGAGACTTAAACGCTCAACGTTGCTTCTGGAATTGTCATTCACATAACATGGCAGGTAATCTTCTCTATGAACATCATTTGCAATCAGACTAATATATTTTATTTGCCCGCATGAACATTCGCGTTATGGACAATGTTCAAATTTTGTGTTCCCTTCTACAGTGGATATTGCCCTATCAAATTCAGATTTAGAGATTTCACTACTAAAAACTCATGACTTGCACTATTTTTAGTAAAGTGGAAGAATCGAGAAGGCTTCAAACTTTGTATAGTCTAGCGAACTGGCGTAATATAAGCCTCTGGGTCGAAAATGAAATTACCAGCAAGGAGCTAACTAATCCCCTTTTAACTACGGACAAGGCCGATTAAATAATTGAAACTTTAGTAAATATAGCTAAGGAAGCTCATTCCAAAAATTCCAACAAAATATCCGCGACAAGCAACCCTGTTATCGAAAATACCAGAGAAGCTCTGATCCCTTTGAAAGAATGGCTATTGATGCAATTCTTCAACATTACTTTCATCTGAATAAGGACAGGAATGACAATTGGTCAAAGTTTTAGGTAGACTTCCCTCGGGAAATAAAAAGTTTTGGTAAATATAGAAAACTAGCCGAACCGGGTCCACACCGCTGCGCCTTCTTAAACTCTCTAATATCTTTTTGGGGTGGGGACACTTCGCCCTGAATGCGGATATCGAATTCGTGCCATTTCAGCCTATGACGCTGAACGCGTTCAAATCCTGACGAGAACATCGTACAAAGCGGTGATTATCCCCTCTTAATGTTGGCGACATTTGCGAGGTACAATGCCATGCATGGTCATTTAAAAAATTTTCCCCAAAGAGGTGTCGCACAGCAGAACGCCGTTCAGACTCGGTTATAAATAAGGTCCCTTGTCATTGAGTTTAAACTAGTATCGGAAAACACTCAATAATGTGTGAGAATTTGCCCCTTCGCGGTTCCTGGTAGTAATGTTCTTCCTTAGGGTAATGTTCTCATTAAGGGAGGGATGGCATCTCAGATATTTCGACTCAAATATGGATATCAAATTCGTGCTGCACTGCCAAATCCCTTTAATTTGAGCCTCATATTGCCATGTCCGGTAAATATGAACCGTTTGGAGGGTGTTTTGGGGCAGGGGCGGCCACCGGCACTTTGCACTGACAATAGATATCAAATTCGTTCTTTATTTCCAAAGGCAATGAAGTTCTGTTTATCAAATTCGTTTTCTGCTATCAAATACCTTTCATTGGAGTCCCACATTGTCATAATGGGTCAAATAACCCATTGGGGCCCGCTGGGTACTTGAACACAAATTTTAATACCATATTCCTGTTCTGGTCTCCAATACTTTTCATTTGATACCCTTATTGTGCCCATCGGACCGCTTTCGGATATGGGTGGCATTTCTCCGGTAAAGGGGAGGGTCCGCCTCCACCTGATATCTAAAAATCCATCCTTCCAGACAAACGTACACAATCTATGAAAATGTTAAGAAAATCGGTTCAGCCAAATATCATATAGTCATAATGGGTCTAATGGTGTTTTTGAGGGGTGGCATGACCCCCTATACTTCGATCTGATTTTGTATGCCAGATTCGAAATCTACTCCCGAATACCTTTCATTTGAGTCCCATATTGAAATTAACGTCCAATATGTCTGTTTGGAACAGTTTGGGGTTGGGGCGGCCCGATGGGTACATGCCATATTCGTATTCTACTCTCCATCACCTTTCATTTGATACCTATATTGTGCCGATCGGTTCACTTTTGATTTTGGGTTGTGTTTTTGGCATAAGGGGGATAGTCCGTTTCCCATCCGATACCGAAAAATAATAAAGCCTATGTTTACTTCCAGTCCAACCTACACAATATGCGAAAATATCGAGAAAATCGGTTCTGCCGTTTTTCAGTCTATACGGAATAAACAAACCGAGTCCCATATATCCGTGATTGGCTAATGTGCCCATTTTGGGCGTTTGGTAGGGGTGGGGAGTCCCCACAAACTTCGACATAACTTTGCATGCCAGATTCGCTATCTACTCCTGCATACTTTTCATTTAATACCCATATTTTCCTTATCGGTCCACTTTTGACTTTAGGTTGTGTTTTTGGGGTAACGGTGGAGGGTCCACCCCCTTCCGTTATCAAATAATTACATTAGTCCTACTTCCTGATCATATTCGGAATCTAATCCCGAATACCTTTCATTTGAGTTCCATATTGTCATGATCGCCAAATAAACCTATTTTAAGGGGTTTTGGGGCTGAGGCGGCCCCAGGTACTTGGACCTACTTTTATTATGAAATTCGTTCTCTACGCTTAAATACCTTTCATTTGAATCCAATATTGTTCTAATCGGTCCACTTTTATTTTTGGTACTATTTAGGGTAAGGGGGTGGGTCCGATCCCCTCCCGATATCAAAAAATTATATAGCCTATGTTTCCTTCCATACCAAGCTACACAATCTGTGAAAATTTCAAGGTAAGCGGTTCATCCGTTTTTGAGTCCATAAGAAACAAATAAACAAACATACAAACAAACACAAATTGAATTTTATATATAAGACTAGCTGAGCCGACCCGCTCTGCTTCGCCCGATGACGCTATGTTGGAGAATATTACTCTTAATTTGAAAATTTCTGCCTAACTTTAGTTGAAAATGTTTTCCAATTTTCCTGTGGATTTTTCTCTCTTTAAACCCCAATAAACCCCTCTTATTTAAACCCTAATAAGTAAATGTCCTGTTTACGGGTGTGGTGGGTTCCCAGAGGCTTCGTCTCAAAAGTGGAAGTCAATATCGTGCTCTACTCCCAAAGACCTTTCATTTAAGATCCATACTACTATAGTCGGTAAATATGTCCGATCTGAGGGGTTTTTTGGGGACTGGATGACCCACGAACCACTAGTCGCTTTCTACTCTCAAATACCTTTAATTTGATACCCATATTGTAGTGATTGGTCTATAAATCCGTTTGGAGGGTTTTGGGGGTGGGCGGCCCTGCTAGGCACCCGACTTCAGATTGTGATACCAAATTTTTAATTTTAGGTTTATGTAAATGTGCCAACAAAATTTTGCTAAAATCCCCTACCCATCTCCGAGATCTGGTGTTTTTGAAAATTATTGCTAAGGCCCGTTTTAAGCGCAGTATGACGAAATTTTAGTTACCGTATAAGAAAAGCATTGACAAATCCTAAACGAAATATTCGTTACGAGTACCGTTGCCGAAATTTTTGTTTGCTGGTACGCATCGTAACAGGGTGACATAATAGGAATTGGTGAATTTTTTCTTGCAACCACGAATTACAATGTATGTTGTAACAGTTCCATGCAACATGAAATAAAGTTATTTGCAAATAAAAAGGCCAATTACAGCACACACGTAATTTATTAGCCAAATATGATTAAAATTCGTCGAAAATTATAAATCGATGATTGTCGCCATCTTGTATTTTACAGAACGATTTTTCAGTGGAGATATAAATGTCTTGGCTGCAACCGAAAATATCGCAAGAGGTGCATACCCAGCTTTAGAGTGGGAAGTTGAAAAATAATACCACAAACAACCACATCGAATTCATAACGAAGATAAATGCTGTATGATCAATTTTGACCACTCTGCCCTCTTTCTGGTCATGTTGGCTTCTCAAAATTAGCGCCATTTAGTGGCTGTTTTCAATTAGATCATCCATTTAAAAACAGCCAGTAGATGGCGCTAACTTAAATGTTAGTGCTAATACTCGCTTGGATTGGCTTAACGCCTATGACTTTGCTCATCATGTGGTAGTTGTTTATAAAGGACTAATGACTGCAAATGCAAATTTTGCCCATGAACATTCCACTAAGGAATAGGGGCAAACTTCTCACATATCAGTGAGTGCAGTCCGATTCAAGTTTTTGAACTCAATGATAAGGAGCCTCCTTTTTATAGCCGAGTCCGAATGGTGTGCCACAGTGCGACACCTCTTTGGAGAGAAGTTTTACATGCCACAGTACCTCACAAATGTTGCCAGCATTAGAAGGGGAAAACCACAGCTGCAAATTTTTCTGATGGTCTCGCCTGACACAGGCGTTCTGCGTCATAGGCGGACATGCTAACCTCTGTGCTACGGTGGCCGGTGATTCTTACTATTAAACCATGTAAAACATTTGAACAAAGAAGTGTTGCCCAGCAGCACGTCGTTTGGTCTTGTCTTTCGATGAGTTAAAAATGGTTGCAATCTTACCGTTAAGGTTTGCAACTCCTCCTATCATGCACATTATAGACATTAATCAAATCACACAGAGTCCTGTTAGGCCATTTGATTGATGGACTGTTTTGAGGTGGTCCGCTAGATATATGAGCAGTATGAAGATATCAGATTCGCAGTCCACAACCTTATCCATTTAATTTAACCCCATATTGTCATGATTGGTGTATAGAGCTTGTCTATATGAGGGTTGTGCGCCACACTCCATCTCCAGCTTGAGCATATAAAGGGTGATTTTTTTGAGGTTAGGATTTTCATGCATTAGTATTTGACAGATCACGTGAGATTTCAGACATGGTGTCAAAGAGAAAGATGCTCAGTATGCTTTGACATTTCATCATGAATAGACTTACTAACGAGCAACGCTTGCAAATCATTGAATTTTATTACCAAAATCAGTGTTCGGTTCGAAATGTGTTCATTCACCGTAACGTTGCGTCCAACAGCATCTTTGAAAAAATACGGTCCAATGATTCCACCAGCGTACAAACCACACCAAACAGTGCATTTTTCGGGATGCATGGGCAGTTCTTGAACGGCTTCTGGTTGCTCTTCACTCCAAATGCGGCAATTTTGCTTATTTACGTAGCCATTCAACCAGAAATGAGCCTCATCGCTGAACAAAATTTGTCAAAATTTGAACACATTTCGAACCGAACACTGATTTTGGTAATAAAATTCAATGATTTGCAAGCGTTGCTCGTTAGTAAGTCTATTCATGATGAAATGTCAAAGCATACTGAGCATCTTTCTCTTTGACACCATGTCTGAAATCCCACGTGATCTGTCAAATACTAATGCATGAAAATCCTAACCTCAAAAAAATCACCCTTTATTTGAATGACGCACCTCAATTAAAAAATATCTATCATTTGATCTTCATTGTTTTAATTGGTCAAATAATCTATTGGAGGCGATTTTTGGAGGTAAATCGCCACCTAGGTTCTTGGACACAAAGTTTTATGTCGTATTCGTAATTAACTCCCGAATACCTTTCATTTTAACCTTATATAGCTATGGTAGAGAAAAATTCCCATTTTGGGGACCTTTTGGGGGATGGGGCGACCCGCTAATACTTAGACATAATTTTTTATGTCATACTAGCTGACCCGGGAACGCTCCGCTGCGACTTCCTTTACTTTTTATGGAACAAAATTTTCCTTTGAGGTGGTCCCCCAGACACTTGGCCCTGAAAAAAATATCAGCATCGTGCTCTTCTCTCAAATACCATTTTTTTAAACCCAATATTGTCATTGGTTTACAGTATGAGGCGTCCCCTAAACACATGGCCCCAAAATTGGTTACCAAATTCGTTTTCTAATCTCAAATACATTTTATTTGAGCCACATAATGGCATGGGGTGTTTTGGGGAATACCAAATACAATTATTTGAGGCCCATATTGCGATGGTTTGGAAAAAGGGGTCTACCCATTTTCCAAAGAAACTTGGTCCCGGAAGTGGGTATTAATTCTTGCTCTACCCCCCAATACCTTTAAATTAAGCCCCACATTGTCATGGTCAGTGGTCCCCAAACACTAAGCCCTGAAAATATATTAGCAACGTGCTCTATTCTCATATACCCATATATCATTTATTTGAACCCCATATTGTCATTGGCCTCAAAATTGGATATCAAATTCGTTTTCTAATCTCAAATACCAGCAAATATGTCCGGTTTGGGGTATGGGCTCTAAAAACTATGAATATCTAGCTCCACTGTCTTATTTGGGGGTTGTTATGGTGGTGGGACGTCACCTAGACAGTTGGTTACGAATGTTGATATCAGATTCATGGTCTACTCCCACATACCTCTCATTTGAGCCCCATTTTTTCATAGTCGGCAATCATGACCGATTTGCGGGGTGTTTTGATTGATGGGGTGATTCGCGTTCTAATCTAAAATACCTTATATTTGAGCCTCACATTGCAATGGTCAGCAAATACTTCCCCCATAGATACTTTTGCCGAATATTGGTATCAGATTCGTGCTTTATATCCAGACACCTTTCATTTAAGCCCCATATTGCTATGGTCGTAAATTTGTCGTCTTTGGGGGATGGGCGGCCCCCAAACACTTGGTCCCACATCTGGATATCAGATTCGTATTCTACACTCAAATACCTTTCATTTAAGCCCTAAATTGCAATGGTCAGTAAATAAGTCCTGTTTGGGGAATGTTTTGGGGAAGGGGTGTACCCCCAGAAACTTGGTTCCGCATTTGGATATCATACTCGTATTGTACTCGCAACTACCTTTCATTAGAGTCCCATATTGGCATGGTCGGTAAAAATGTCCGATTTAGGGGTGTTTTGGGGGTTGGTCCGACAATTGAATATCAGATACGTTTTCTAATCTTAAATACCTTTTTATTTAAGTCCCATATTGTCGTGATTGGTGTATAAATATATTTAATATTTTTTGATATCTGATGGGGGGCGGAACCTACCCGTACTCTAATTTTCAGAAACGCCAGATCTCGGAAATGCGTTGTGCGATTTAAGCGAAATTTTGTATAAAAAATTGATACCCAAATTTCGGATGGGGTACCTAGGGAGCCGCCCCACCCTAAAACCTATCAAACATATATTTAGATAAATCACGACAATATGGGACTCAAATGAAAGGTATTTAGGATAAGAAAACGTATTTGATATGCAAATGTCGGACCAAATGTTAGGGGGACCACCCCAACCCCCAAAACACCCCCAAATCCGACATATTTACCGACCATGGCAATAGGGGACTCAAATGAATGGTATTTACACCTTACATCCAAACTTAAATTTGTAGACCAATAAAGATCATATGGGATTCAGATAAAGGCACTTATATTGTTAAACTGTTAGTCAAGCGATATAAATACTATCTTCGTAGCATGGTATTTCACTAAAAGCTCTTTAATTGTCGAAAATAAATATTCCAAATAAAGTTGTTCCATATAAAGTTAAAGAAGGCGCAGCGGAGCGCGCCCGGGTCAGTTAGCCTCTTATATAAAAATTAAATTGCTGTGCTTTATTTGTTTGTTAGTGTGTTCGGTTGTTCCGTGTAGACTCAAAAACGGCTGAACGGATTTGCATGAAATTTTAACAGATGGTAGTTTAGGCCCCCGGTGAAAATAGGTTACAAAATTTTTTGATTTCCGAAGGTCGGCGGAACCTCCCCCATACCCCAATTTTCGAAAACGCCAGATCTCGGAGATGTGTGCACCGATTTAAGCGAAATTTTGTATGTCACCTTATGGTACCCCAAAAAACACGAAATAGGTAAAAAATTCTGGGGTCAAATCCGGGGAGACGCCCCATCCCAAAACCCACCCGAACGGACATGTGCACTGATCGGGACAATATGGGTATCAAATGAAAGGTAATTACCAGTAGAGTACGAATTTAGTACGAATTGTCACATTTAGTGTCGGGTGGTCCTCCACGCCCAAAAAAGCCCCAAGAGGACACTTTCACCGCTTTGGCAACACATTAAAATGTTACCCTAAGGGTCGGGGGCCCCCAAAAACACCGCCCAACAGAACACTTTAACCACTTTGAGTTATATGAGTATCAAAAAAAAGGTATTTTAAAGTAGAATACAAAACTGACACAAAAATTCCACCCAAAACCCCCAGCAGGACAAATTTAGCGATTGGGACAATATGGGTATCAAACGAAAGATATTTGGAAGCTGTGTACAAATATGTTATAAAAATTTTGTCCAAGGTGTCTAAGGGGCCTCCCAATCCAAAAAAAAAAAAAACCAAAACGGGCATAAATGTCCAACGTCACAAAATGGGTATCGAATTAAAGGTCTTTGGGACTTGACTACGAATCTGGGATGCACAATTGGGACAGAGTCTGGGACCGGCCCACCCACTTAATACCCTTCAAGAGTTCGATCGGGGCAATATGTCAATTTAAAGAAAGGTCTGTGACAGTATATTTCGAATCTAATGTTGGTATAAGGATTCAAGTATCTGGGTCAAAAGACTCAAATAAATTGTAGTTTGGTTCTTAGCGTCAGTGGGGCCGAAACTCTCCTCCCAATAAATGCAACACCAAACTGTCATGTAGGATGACCGAGAATATATTGTACTCAAATGAAAGGACGTGTCAGAGGGCAATCCCCCTTCCCCTATCCTGCTCAAAAAAAGGAGTTAAGAATAATATATGAATAATATGAAATAATATATGAAGGCCGATTAGGATAGAATAGGACAGAAATAAAGGGTCTTTGGTAGTAGAGCACACATTTACCCTCAAATTGGGATGGACACAGAAGGACCTGCTGGTCTTAAAGAATGTAGTATCCCAAGTGGTCGCTTTGAAATATGATTTTAAATGTAGATACCCAATACAAAAAAATTAATTATTGTGAATCTGAACGAGACCCCCTAGCTCTGAATATCTTGATAACCTCCTTCAAAATGCTTGACAAACAAAATCGTGCTCTAGCACGATGCTGATATTACTTCAGAGACCGCCTCTAAACTCCCTTCAAACCGATCATGATTGCCTACTATGGCGATAAATAATAGGTATTTG
The DNA here is from genome assembly GCF_963082655.1 of Stomoxys calcitrans. Classification (NCBI taxonomy): domain Eukaryota; kingdom Metazoa; phylum Arthropoda; class Insecta; order Diptera; family Muscidae; genus Stomoxys; species Stomoxys calcitrans. The sequence goes on along the minus strand of NC_081552.1, from coordinate 111,673,915 downwards.
ATAGTAGAAAACGAATTCGATATTCAAGTTTGAGGCTAAATGTTTGGGGGTCGTGCCAACCCATAAACTCCCCCTAAACCAATGGCAATTGGGGCTCAAATTAAAGAAATTGGAGAGTAGAGAACGATGCTGAAACCCCCCTAAACCACACATATATACCGACTATAGTAATATGTAGCTCCAATGTAATTTTCGGGAGTGGCAAAGATGGGTGGGATAGCCGCCACACCTCCAAAGCCATCAGCCAAATGGAATATAAACCAATCATGACAATATGGGACTCAAACGAAAGGTAGTTTAGACCAGAGCACGAATCCGATATATGAGGATCCGCCTCACTCTCAAAACAATGCCCATACCGGACGTATTTACCGACCATAGCAATATACGGCTCCAATGAAAGGTATTTGGGAGAAGATCACCACAATAATATCCACATTGGCGCGAAATATCTAAAAGGCCGTACCAGCACCACCAAACAGGACTTTTGTCCAAACGTGACCGTATAGGGCTCAGATAAAATAAGAGAGGGAAAGAAGGCGCAGTGGAGCGGGCCCTGTCCAGCTACTTGATTTTAATATATAAAAGATTCGTAATCTCGAATACTTTTATTTTAGTCCCATATTGATATGTACATCTAATATGTTTGTTTGGGTAACTTTTGAGGATGGAGTGGCCATGGATTCCTTGGACCCAACTTTAAATACCACATTCGTATTCTACTCTCAAATGTCTTTCATTTGATTCCCATATTGTCCCGATCGGTCAACCTTGATTTTGGGAGGTGTTTTCGGGGTAACGGGAGGGGGTTCGCCCCCTTCCAACCAATCGGGACAATGTAGGTATCAAATGAAAGGTATTGGAGAGTAGAATACAAGTATGGTATTGAAATTTGAGTCTAAGTACACATCGGGCCGCCCCAACCCCAAAACTGGCCCAAACAGACATATTGAACGTTCATTTCAATATGGGGTATTAAAATTTGGGTTCAAGTACTCATGCTGAAAAATCGACCCTAAACAAGTAAAAATGCGTTAAGTTCGACTGGGCAGAACTTTGGAATCCCACCACCTCTGGTATATATGTAAACCACCTTTCGTCCTATTCCGGAGAAAAATGCATACCTTATGCCCCCATAGCAGCTATATCGAAATGTGGTCCGATTTGGGCCAGATTCGGCACGGACATTGAGTGATCTAATAATAACAAGTCGTTGTTCAATTTTGTAGAACAAACTATTGGGGTTTTTAATAGCTATATCCAAATATAGACCGATCGGAACCATAAACGACATAGATGTCGAAAAACCTGACATAAGTCACTATATCAAATTGTCGTGAAGTGGGATTATAAATGCGCCTTCTATGGGACCAAGACTTATAATCGAGAGATCGGTCTACATGCCAGATATATCCAAATCTGAACCGATCTGGGCAAATCGAAAAGGGATGTCGAAGGGCCTTACACAACTCACTGTCCCAAATTTTGACGCAATCAGACAATAAATTCACCATATATGGACCCACGACTTTAAATCGAGATATCGGTCTATATAGCAGCTATATTCAAATCTGGACCGATCTAGGCCAAATTGCAGAAAAATGTCGAGGGGCCTAACACAACTCACTGTCCCAAATTTCGGCGGCATTGGACAATAAATACGCCTTTTATGGGCCCAAAACCTTAAATCGAGATATCGGTCTACATGGCAGCTATTTCCAAATCTGGATCGATCTGGGCCAAACTGAAGAGGGAGGTCGACTGGCCTAACACAACTCACTGTCCCAAATTTCAGCAAAATCGGATATTAAATGTGGCTTTTATGGTCCTTAGACCCTAAATCGGCGGATCGGTCTATGTGGGGGCTATATCCAGACATTGTCCGATATATCCCATCTTCGAACTTGACCTGCTTATGGACAAAAAAAGAATCTGTGCAAAGTTTCAGCTCAATATCTCTATATTTAAAGACTGTAGCGTGATTTCAACAGCAGACCGACGGACATGTCTAGTTCGTCTTAGATTTTTACGCATATCAACAATATATGTACTTTATGGGGTCGGAAGTGGATATTTCGATGTGTTGCAAACGGAATGACAAAATGAATATACCCCATCCTTCGGTGGTGGGTATAAAAAGTTAAAAATTATCCAAAATAAAAATTTAAAGCTGATTTACAACTCAGACGCAGACACCCAACAATACTTCTTCACGAACAGTACAAGCACAAAACAATGTACATGACTCTCAGAGAACTGCAAGAGACTTAATTTGCACTCAAATACCACATGTGGCATGCATGCAACATCAAAACGATGTTAGCTATTGTAGAAACGGTCTTCATATGACAATAGAGCAAGAGCTGATCGAACGTTTCAGCAATCGTTCAGTGAATGTGCTTTTCAATTTGAGTGTCGGATATCGTATGTTGCTTGCGAATGAGCTTTACTCAGATGAGTGCCATGTGAAGCCAAAGAAAGCAGAGGAATGTCTCAACAGACAAAGCCACATTGATCAGGAATGTTCAGCCCTTCCCGGTAGCGTTGAGGCCAAGTCAAACGCATTCAGTGTCGCCGTTTTTTCTACCAAATTTGCTCTGATGGATTTGTCAATTTTAGGATTTGGTCGGGTGAGGGCCCAAATCGATTTTGGTAGATTTTCAATGTGATCGACAATTTTTATACCCTCCACCATAAGAAGGGGGGTATACTAATTTCGTCATTCTGTTTGTAACTACTCGAAATATTCTTCTGAGACCCCATAAAGTATTTATATTCTTGATCGTCGTGAAATTTTATGTCGATCTAGCCATGTCCGTCCGTCTGTCCGACCGTCTGTCTGTCGAAAGCACGCTAACTTCCGAAGGAGTAAAGCTAGCCGCTTGAAATTTTGCACAAATACTTCTTATTAGTGTAGGTCAGTTAGTATTGTAAATGGGCCACATCGGTCCATGTTTTGATATAGCTGTCATATAAACCGATCTTGGGTCTTGAATTCTTGAGCCTCTAGAGGGCGGAATTCTTATCCGATTTGAATGAATTTTGGCATGTGCCAAAAGTATTTAAGCCAAGTATGGCTTAAATCGGTTCATAACCTGATATAGCTGTCATATTAACCGATCTTGGGTCTTTACTTCTTGAGCCTCTAGAGTGCGCAATTCTTGTTCGATTGGAATGAAATTTCGCACGACGTGTTTTGATATGATATCCAACAACTATGCTAAGTATGGTTCAAATCGGTCCATAACCTGATATAGCTGTCATATAAACTGATCTTGGGTCTTGACTTCTTGAGCCTCTAGAGGGCGCAATTCTTATCCGATTTGAATGAATTTTGCACGACGTGTTTTGTTATGATATCCAACAACTGTGCCAAGTATGGTTCAAATCGGTTCATACTGATAAAGCTGTCATATAAACCGATCTGGGATCTTGACTTCTTGAGCCTGTAGAGGTCGCAATTATTATCCGATTTGCCTGAAATTTTGTACTACGGATTCTCTCATGACCATCAACATACGTGTTTATTATGGTCTGAATCGGTCTATAACCCGTTACAGCTCCCATATAAATCGATCTCTCTATTTTACTTCCTGAGCTCCCAAAGTGCGCAATTATTACTCGAATTGGCTGACATTTTACACAGGTCTCCAATATATAATTTAATTGTGGTCCAAACCGGACCATATCTTGATATCGCTCTAATAGCAGAGCAAATCTTTTCTTATATCCTGTTTTGCCTAAGAAGAGATGCCGGGAAAAGAACTCGACAAATGCGATCCATGGTGGAGGGTAAATAAAATTCGGCCCGGCCGAACTTAGCACGCTTTTACTTGTTTTCTGTTGTGGCAACACTGCATGCATTATTATTCTCTTTGTTTCATTCGTTTTTGAGACAGCTACGAATGAACTATGCACGGCTATACGCATAGTTTTTCAGGTTTTATCTTTATACCCTACACCACCACTGTGGTACAGGGTATTTTAGATTTGTGCATTTCTTGCAACGCCAAGAAGGCGAAGAGCTAGACGGATCGATAAGTACATGGATCGGTTTAGAATCACTTCCTGATTCGATTTAGCTATGCCCGTCTGTCTGTCTGTCCATGTATTGTTGTAATCAAGGTACAGGTCGCATTTATTGTCCGATTTTCACAAAATTTTGCATAAGTCTCTTTTTTGGTCCAAGCCCAAACGCTATCTATTTTGATCCGATATGCACTTTTAAAGCTGTAGGAGCCACAATTTTGGTCCGATCTTTACCAAATTTAGCATGAAATGTTTCGTGTGGCGTCTTAATACGTCTGCAATTTCATCAGAATCGGATCAGATTTATATTTAGCTCCCATATATATCTTTCATCCCATATGGTTTTTCAAGGCTGGAGAAGGCACAATTTTGGTCCAATCTTTACCAAATTTCGCACGAAGTGCTTTTTTGACGTCCCAATATGTGTGCAAAATTTCATAAGAATCGGATCAGATTTATATATAGCTCCCATACATATCTTTCATCGTATATGCCCTTTAAAGCTGAAGTAGCCACAATTTTGGTCGCATCCGCACAGAATTTTGCAGGATATTTTTTATTTGACGTCGCACTACATGCAAAAAATGTCATCAACATCGAACCAGATTTAGGTAAAGTTTCCATATATAATATATCTTTTATGCGTTTCGACTTTTAAGGCTGTATATAATTTTAGTCCGATAATTTTATTCCGATCTTCACAAAATTTTTCATGAGATGTTTTAATTGACATCCCAATACATGTGCAAAATTTCATCAAAATCGAATCAGATTTAGATAAAACTCCCATATTTATCTTTTATGCGTTTCGACTTTTAAGGCTATAGAAGCCACAATTTTTGTACCATCGTAAGAAAATCGTAGAAGGTTCTATTCGATATTGCAATAGGTATGCAAAATCAAAGTCTGACTAAATTTGGATAAAAGTGCTATATATTAAAAAAAATAACGTAGACTCGGAGGTGTAGGGTATTATATAGTCGGCTCCGTCCGGCTTTTGCCTTTCCTTACTGGTTTTCTGTTGGTATTGGTTGTTTTTCATCAGTGACGTACGTGTTGTTGAGCAGGAGAATAGTTTTTTTCCGTTAATTTATCTTTGCCACTATTACTGGGAATAGATTTTAGATTGCAGATTGCCATCTACAAATTTCTTTCTTTCTTGATTTAAAAAGCAGAAGCAAATAAATAAAACAAAATGCAAGATTCTTTAGATCCCAGCAGAAAATTTTAAGAAATCTAGAAGCAGTAAATATATTCTTTAAATACAGTATGCACTAATATCGGGCGCATACTTTTTACTTCCAAAAGAAACAAAAACAAAAATGGGAGATATTTGAATCGTGCTGACTCGGAAGCAAGTAAGTAAAAGACATGTCATTTGGTGCATACTATATATTTAACAAAACAGCACAAAAGTATGTTAGATTCAACATCGTTTTAAAACTGTTAAGAATTTAATGCACTTGGGTATGCGAGATGTCATTTAGTGCATCCAACCTCGTATACAAAAAATGCACAAAAGTACGTAAGTTTCAATCTCTTTTTTGCCTATTATTTCCGAATAAAATTGAAATCTTGGATGCGACAATTTTTTCAACAAAAGGGACGTTGGGTATGGTCGTCAGTTTATGTTTTGAAGTCATAGCGAGTGGTTGTGTTGTCGCGTGTGCGTTTTTTAACTGCTGAGAAATGTTTTTGTTGAGAGCTCTAAGAACATAAATTTTGGTAAGTGAATAAGCTCTGCTATATTGACCCCACTGATGGTTGGGTTGTTTTTATACCCTCCACCATAGGATAGGAACATACTAATATCGTCATTCTGTTTGTAATACCTCGAAATATGCGTCTAAGACCCCATAAATTATATATTGGGTTGCCCAAAAAGTAATTGCGGATTTTTCATATAGTCGGCGTTGACAAATTCTTTCACAGCTTGGGACTCTGTAATTGCATTCTTACTTCTGTCAGTTATCAGCTGTTACTTTTAGCTTGCTTTAGAAAAAAAATGTAAAAAAGTCTATTTGATTAAAGTTCATTCTAAGTTTTATTAAAAATGCATTTACTTTCTTTTAAAAAATCCGCAATTACTTTTTTGACAACCCAATAAATTCCCGTTCGTCATGTCATTTTAAGTCGATCTAGCCATGTCCGTCCGTCTGTCGAAAGCACGCTAACTTTCGAAGGAGTAAAGCTAGGCGCTTGAAATTTTGCACAGATACTTTATATTAGTGTAGGTCGGTTGGGATTGTAAATGGGCCAAATCGGTCCATGTTTTGATATAGCTGCAATATAAACCGATCTTGGGTCTTGATTTCTTGAGCGTCTAGCCGCCCTCTAATGCCAGAGTGGCAAGGAAGCACAACAGAAATTAGCTGACTTATGCAATCATCAATATCGACAGTGCATCTGGTAGGAGTCCACTAGATCATCGATTCCAAGTGGAGAATCTGGTTAACTTGCGGATTTTCGAGCATGTGTGCAGGGTCCAGCCATACAAATGATGAGCTGCGAATATATAGAGGACATATTTACGCTACATTTTACAGCTCGTCAGTTTGCGTGGATACCTACGCTAATCGGGAGGGCGAAAAGCTCGACCTGGTGAGAAAAATGGACATCCCTCAGCACACAAAGGCGACGATCTTCATCAAGGGATTGGAAAGTAAATTTGCAACAGAACGCATGTTGGGATTCTTGGGTAAGCAAAACCAAATTTTTGGCCGCATACAAGTGGAAGGTTTTCAACAGGGAGAAGAAGGAGGAAGGAACGAGTTACGAGTTTGGCTGCCTTTTTATAACTTCCACCATAGGATGGGGGTATACTAATTTCGTCATTCTGTTTGTGATACTCGAAATTTTAGTCTGAGACCCCATAAAGTATATATATTCATGATCGTTATGCCATTTTAAGTCGATCTAGCCATGTATGTTCGCCTGTCCGTCCGTCTGTCTGTCTGTCGAAAGCACGCTAACTTTCGAAGGAGTAAAGCTAGCCGCTTGAAATTTTGCACAAATACTTTTTATTAGTGTCGATCGGTTGGTATTGTAAATGGGTCAAACCGGTCCATGTTGTGATATAGCTGCCATATAAACCGATCTTGGGTCTTGACTTCTTGAGCGTCTAGAGGGCGCAATTCTCATCCGATTTGGCTGAAATTTTGTACAACAGCTTCTCTCATGACCTTTAATATGCGTGTCTAATATAGTCTGAATCGATCAATAGCTTGATACAGTTCCCATATAAACCTATCTCCCGATTTTGCTTCTTGAGCCCCTACAAGGCGCAATTCTTATCCGATTGAACTGAAATATTACACAATGACTTCTACAATGTTCAGCATTCATTTATGGTCCGAATCGGACTAGGGTATATAAGATTCGGCCCGGGCGACCTTAGCACGCTCTTACTTGTTATACCTGCCACCATAGGATGGGAGTATACTAATCTAGTCATTTCGTTGGTGACACATCGAAAAATGCGTCTAATACCCCGTAAAGTATATATATTTTTGATTAGCTCGGCATTCTGGGTCGATCTATACACGATAGATATCCAACACGTAAAGCTAGCTACATGAAATTTTGCACAGATACTTAATATTGATGTTGGTCGTTGGGGATTGCAAATGGGCCATATCGGTTTAGATTTAGATATATCTCCCATATAAACCGAACTTCCGATTTGACTCTTTAAGCACCTGAAAGGCACAATTACTAAATATTAATGTAGGGCATTGGGAATTGCAAATGGTTCATACCGGTACAGATTTAGGTATAGATCCCATATAAACCAGTCTCCCGATTTGACGTCTTGAGCCATTAAAAGCCGCAACTTTTGTCCGATTTGGCTGAAATTTCGCATGTGGTGTTCCGCTATGACTTAAAATAACTGTGCCAAGTACGGTTCGAATCGGTCTATAACCTGATATAGCTGCCATATAAGCCGATCTGCCGATTAGATTTCTTGAGCCTTTACCAGCCGCAATTTCTTTCAGATTTGGCTGAAATTGAGTGTAGTGTTTTATTATGAATTTCAACAACTGTGCCAAGTATGGTCTATAACCTGTTATAGCTCCCACATAAACCGATCTCCCGATTTGACGTCTAGTGCCCTTATAAACCACAACTTTCGTCCGACTTCGAAGAAATTTTGCATGTGGTGTTCCGCTATGACTTCCAACAAATGTGCGAAATTCGACCCAAATCGGTCTGTAACCTAATATAGCTCCGATATAAACCCGTCTCTCGATTATCCTTTTCGGTCCTTAAAAGCTTTAATTTTTGCTGGTTTGTCAGAAGTTTGGTATGTGGAATTAAATAATGCATTGCAACTAAATTTATTTTGTATACATATTTTTCCCAGAATCCATGGTTGTGGGTTCCCAAGATTCGGCCTGGCCGAAGTTTGAAAATATTTAATTGTTCAAGATTGGGAAGACTAGGAAAGACAAAAATCCTAATTTTGAGGCATCAGGCCGTGCAGTGGAAGGTAAGTCTTCTTGAATACTAACGGCCTAATACGGCTAAATATTGGTAACACACCTACCTTTGTTAATAGGATTAGGGAGGTGATATCAGATGTAACAATATGTTCATAAAATTTAATCGACGAGGATCAGAATTGGATTGTCTCCATGGAACACTCTTTCTCTGACCATCGCTACATTAGGTTTAGAATAGCACGGCCAGCGCCGAATCCGATAAGCTTCCGGAATAAGTTGAAAACCAACTGGACAAAATTCGGAAGGCTACTCAGAAGAAGACTTGGGCAAGATAATTTAGATTGACGAAAATATTAACAGGGTTACGGCTGCACTGGTGGGGTCCTCCGAAGATATTTGTGTTCTTCGGGAAAGGAAATCAGCCCAAGAAAAACCCTGGATGACCGGGGAGATTGGCAATATTGGAAAAGAGGTCCGCAGACTTTTTAACAGATCACGTCGTAAAAAAGTGGAAATTTATTGAAATGTGTATTACACACGGCTCAAGGAATACAATTACATTACAAGAGCGGCAAAACGTGCCTCCTGGAAGCTTTTCTGCGAACAGGTCGAAAGCGTTAATGGCGCTGCCATGATAAAAAAATTCTCAAAAACCCATGTCCAAACTGTAACTTTAATAGACGACATGGGAGTGAAATCTAATTTGTCATAAAACCCTGTAGGGTAGCTAAATAGGGTGGGTAGCTAATAGGTTAGCTAATTGGTTAGGGTAGCTAATAGGGTGCAGATATTAATTTGCCCCATGCCACTATAGACATACTCCCATGCCAGTAATCGGCTTGTTCTGCTCTCTAAAAATTGAAAAGTTATTGTTGCTGTTATTTATTAGTTGCCCAAAAAGTAATTGCGGATTTTTTAAAAGAAAGTAAATGCATTTTTAATAAAACTTAGAATGAACTTTAATCAAATATACTTTTTTTACACTTTTTTCTAAAGCAAGCTAAAAGTAACAGCTGATAACTGACAGAAGAAAGAATGCAATTACAGAGTCACAAGCTGTGAAAAAATTTGTCAACGCGGACTATATGAAAAATCCGCAATTATTTTTTGGGCAACCCAATAGTTATTAATTTTTTTGTATTTTTTTGACGGACAATTAAGTCAGACCGAGAATTTTTTAAATAAAACAAAAAGTTTTAATTTTTTTCTGTCCACTTTATTTCGACAGGGGGTATATTCATTTAGTCATTCCGTTTGCAATGCATCGAAATATCAATTTCCGACCCTACAAAGCATATATATATTTCAGATCGTTTCCTTCCAGACAAACGTACACAATCTATGGATATGTTAAAAAAAATCGGTTCAGCCAAGTATCATATAGTCATAATGGGTCTCATGGCGTTTTTGAGAGGTGGCATGACCCCCTATACTTCGATCTAAATTTGAATGCCAGATTCGAAATCTATTCCCGAATACCTTTCATTTGAACCCCATATTGAAATTAACGTCCAATATGTCTGTTTGGGGCTGTTTTGGGGTTGGGGCGGCCCGATGGGTACTAAGACTCAAATTTCAATACCATATTCGTATACTACTCTTCAATACCTTTGGGTTGTGTTTTTGGCATAAGGGGGAGGGTCCGTTCCCCTTCCGATACCGAAAAATTATATAGCCTATGTTTACTTCCAGACCAACCTACACAATATGCGAAAATTTCGAGAAAATCGGTTCTGCCCTTTTTCAGTCTATGCGGAACAAACAAACCCATATATCCGTAATTGGCTAATGTGCCCATTTTGTGCGTTTTTGTGGGGATGGGGTGACCCCATATACTTTGACATGAATTTGTATGCCAGATCCGTTATCTACTCCCGCATACTATTCATTTGATACCCATATTGTCCTTATCGGTCCACTTTTGATTTTGGGTGGTGTTTTTAGGGTAACGGTGGAGGGTCCGCCTCCTTCCGTTATCAATAAAGAATAAAACCTATTCCTGCTTACTAACTATATTCGTAATCTACTCCCGAATACCTTTCATTTGCGTCCCATATTGTCTTGATGGTCAAATAAACCTATTTTAAGGGGTTTTGGAGCTGGGGCGGCCCCCAGATACATGGACCCTACTTTTATTGTGAAATTCATACTCTACTCTTGAATACCTTTCATTTGAATCCCATGTTGTTCTGAGCGGTCCACTTTTATTTTTATACTTTTTGGGGTAAGGGGGTGGGTCCGCCCCCCCTTCCGATATCAAAAATTTAAATAGCCTATGTTTCCTTCCAGACCAACCTACACAATCTGTAAAATTGGTAATTGGTTCAGCGGTTTTTGAGTCTATACGGAACAAACAAACAAACCGACAAACAAACATACAAACAAACACAGATTAAATGTTATATATAAGACTAGCTGAGCCTGGCCCGCTCTGCTGCTTCCGATTATGCCTTGTTGGAGAGGAGTATTCTTAATTTTAAAATTTCTGCGTAATTGTAGTTGAAATTGTATTCCAATTTTCTTATGGATTTTTCTACACTCAAGTACCTTTTATTTAAACCCCACATTGCAATGGTCCGTAAAAGTTCTTCTTTGGGGAGTGGTGGACCCCCAGAGACTTGGTCCCAAAAGTAAAAGTCAATTTCGTGCTCTATTCCCAAAGACCTATCATTTAAGATCCATGTTGCTATAGTCGGTAAATATGTCCGATTTGAGGAGTTTTTCACGAAACACTTAATTCCGCAATTGGATATCAGCTTTGTATTATATTCTTAAATACCTTTAATTTGAGTCCCATATTGTAGTGATTGGTCTACAAATCCGTTTGACAGGTTTTGGGGTTGTGAGGCCGTCCTGGGCACCCCACCCCAGATTTTGACCCCAATTTTTTTGTTTTTAGGTCGATGAAAGTGTGCAAACAAAATTTCGCTTAAATCGCCTTACACAACTTATATTCTATTTTTATACCCTCCACCATAAGATGGGGGGTATACTAATTTCGTCATTCTGTTTGTAACTACTCGAAATATTCGTCTAAGACCCCATAAAGTATATATATTCTTGATCGTCGTGAAATTTTATGTCGATCTAGCCATGTCCGTCCGTCTGTCCGTCCGTCCGTCCGTCCGTCCGTCCGTCCGTCCGTCCGTCCGTCCGTCCGTCCGTCCGTCCGTCCGTCTGTCTGTCGAAAGCACGCTAACTTCCGAAGGAGTAAAGCTAGCCGCTTGAAATTTTGCACAAATACTTCTTATTAGTGTAGGTCGGTTGGTATTGTAAATGGGCCATATCGGTCCATGTTTTGATATAGCTGCCATATAAACCGATCTTGGGTCTTGACTTCTTGAGCCTCTAGAGTGCGCAATTCTTATCCGATTGGAATGAAATTTTGCATGACGTGTTTTCTTATGATATCCAACAACTGTGCAAAGTATGGTTCAAATCGGTCCATAACCTGATATAGCTGCCATATAAACCGATCTTGGGTCTTGACTTCTTGAGCCTCTAGCGTGTGCAATTCTTATCCGATTGGAATGAAATTTTGCACGACGTGTTTTGTTATGATATCCAACAACTGTGCCAAGTATGGTTCAAATCGGTCCATAACCTGATATAGCTGCCATATAAACCGATCTTGGGTCTTGACTTCTTGAGCCTCTAGAGTGCGCAATTCTTATCCGATTGAAATGAAATTTTGCACGACGTATTTTCTTATTATATCCAACAACAATGCCAAGTATGGTTCAAATCGGTCCATAACCTGATATAGCTACCATATAAACCGATCTTGGGTCTTGACTTCTTGACCCTCTAGAGGGCGCAATTCTTATCCGATTGGAATGGAATATCGCACGACGTGTTTTGTTATGATATCCAACAACTGTGCCAAGTATGGTTCAAATCGGTTTATAACCTGATATAGCTGTCATATAAACAGATCTGGGGATTTGATTTCTTGAGCTTCTAGAGGGCGCAATTCCTATCCGATTTAGCTGAAATTTTGCATGACGTATTTTATTTTTACTTTCAACAACTGTGTCAAATAAGGTTCAAATCGGTTCATAACCTGATATAGCTGCCATATAAACCGATCTGGGATCTTGACTTCTTGACCCCTAGAGGTCGCAATTATTATCCGATATGCCTGAAATTTTGTACGATGGATCCTCTCATGACCATCAACTAACGTGTTTATTATGGTCTGAATCGGTTTATAGCCCGATACAGATCCCATATAAATCGTTCTCTCTATTTTACTTCGTGAGCCCCAATGGGCGCAATTCTTATACGAATTGGCTGAAATTTTACACAGGTCTCCAACATATAATTTAATTGTGGTCCGAACCGGACCATGTCTTGATATCGTTTTAATAGCAGAGCAACTCTTTTCTTATATCCTTTTTTGCCTAAGAAGAGATGCCGGGAAAAGAACTCCACCAATCCATGGTGGAGGGTATATAAGATTCGGCCCGGCCGAACTTAGCACGCTTTTACTTGTTGTTTATTCAAAGGACCGAGAGGTTGTCATAATGAATATACATGCTGGATGATTAATTTTTATCACTCTGCCCTCACTCTTTTCATGTTGGCTTCTCCAAATTAGCGCCATTTACTGGCTGTTTTCAATTGGATCAAGTAAATCCAATTGAAGACTGGCAGATGGCGCTAATTTAAATGTAAGTGCTACTAGCTTAGATCATAATGTGGTGGTTGTCTATGAATGACTATTCATACCACTATTAAATAGTCATTATTTAGTATTTTTTAAATCAAATCAAATCGCCATATAGTCCGAACTATTAAACTTCAGTCTTCATTTCATACTGAATATTTATTGAAAATTTATAAACTACTATAATTCTTATCCTAAGTAAAAAAAGACAACTATATAACTTAAACTAGCTCTTTTCTCTTTCAATCTTAAACCTAAGCTGACCAATCGGAATACCCCATGAAACATAACCAAATATTCTACAACAGCACACCCATCAGCCTAAGCCACGATCCTAAACAAACATTAGATAGCGTTATCATGGTCTTCAAATGAGTGGCAAATTCCATTCCACAGTTTTTCCTTCCTTATCACAACTCAGTTTTAATTACCCTGATAAACTGTGTCTGCTCGATGCATCAATGTCTTGCTATCCCAAATCATAAAATACCATTGACGCTCATAGATTTATTTAACGTTACATTTTTAACGAGTAAACAAAAGCATGTTCCATAAACGTTTTCCCGGGGCCTTAAAACTACATATTACACTATTTCTGTTGGCTGATGAGGAGTGAAATCTGTCTTAACAATATTTTGCTTGCGTTTACATTTACATTTCAAATATAAGTAAATAACACTACCCATAATAAAAATAACCAATATTATGCTTAGGGATAAATGACCGCTAGCATGATGAAAGTTTAGTCCTCTTATAAGCAACTTTTCCTTTCTTAGTTCTTTGATCTGGTTCTTCAAAAGCTCCATCTCCTTTCCATGGTCAATGGTCATAGGCCCCAATGTGCTCATATTCCATCTGGTCATACTCTCCACGTCGGCATGCAAGCTCAACTTCATCTCCATATTCTTTTCTGATGTTAATTGAATTGGAGCATGCATTACTCCACCCTTTATTCGAAGAACACACCTGGCCTCCACATTCATGATACCCTGCAATGGTATCTTCAGCAGACTCTGAGCATCTGGTTTACACTGCACGTGAGCGGTTGTCTCGTTGAACATCTTGAATAACCAATGATTTCGTTGATGTAATTGTACCCAACAAATTTCAATACTCGTAGGCGCAAATCGGCACTGATGACGCCCAAGAGGTTTCACTGACGAAATTTCGCAAGAATTATCAGTCGCATCTATCCAGGGCCATCCACCATCACAAACGTATTCTTCCGCAGACATTCTTTGACAACTGCTTAATTCCAACTCCGACATCAAATGATAGGCATCCATATTAAAATTATATAGAATGAACTGTTCTCTTGCAACGACTATGTGTTTCATGCCATTATACACAATAGGCACAGGTTTTACCCTGTGTATTTGAGAGACGTGATCGTTAAATAATGGGATTTCTGCAGATATCACCAGTTGACTGCCTTTTATATGTGCTTTCGCCTTCATTAGCTTATAGATGGTGCTTAGCTGATTATGCTTCTTTCCAAACAGTTTGAGGTTTTCAGGTATATTCTCCAGCATCTGGTGTATCTCATCCTGGAGCTGAATTAGCGTGAGCAAAGAAGGATTTAATTTGCCATGGTTTATATCTATCAGCAATTTGACTATCCTCGCTTGGACCCTCTGGTTCTCATTTATGATTATGGGCAATTCTTTCGTCACCATAAAGAACTTTATGGACTCGCTGTACACCAAATATACCTCCTTCATAGCTTCCGTCATATTGTTCACCCGTTCTGTTAAACTTTTGAAGTTGCTGTTTACCTCTTCCGTCGTTTTGCGAATGACATTCACTGACGATTCCAGAATAGACGTCAGTTTTTGCACAAGGTATTTCAGGTCATGCCGATTTTCAAATAGTTTCCTCATATTTTCTTCTACAACTTTTCTGTCCTCAGCATCCATCGTACCAAAGAGGATGTGCTGTAACGAGCCAACAAACTCTAAGGGTGCTCTCTTGGACCTAGCCACACCATTATGATATAAACATCCTCATATCCACCAGCAATCGTTCGAATTTGCTAATTACCTCAAAGAACGGATCAAGCTTGAAATTAATTAGCAAATTCCATGAAGACGCTACTACATCCACCGTTCCCAAGTGATCCAGGTAAATCGCAGTAGAATTGCTTATCTCAGAGATTGAACCTCCAGTTGCAGCCACTGCTCCAATCTGACTTGTGGCAGCAAGTAGCAGCATTACTAATATACTAAAAACATGCTTGTTTATCGACTGCATATTCTCCAATCCTGATTTTGCTATCTGAGTCGACACTTCTTCCACCTTTTCATCCGAAGCTCTTATTAATGGACAGAGTTTCTGGACAAGGCGTTTTAATATACAATCTTGCAACTTCAAGGACACAACTCGATCTTTCCTATCCTTGCCCGGATGAGCCATAGGCCATTTCGCTGGATGTGTCAATTCGTTTTTAATGATGACCACGTCTCCATTTGGCAAATTCACCTCTGGCCGATTCCACCTTCTTCGCTGAGCATTTAAAGATATTCCTTTTTCCATCGATGCCAGAAATTTCTTCTCATCTTCTGTATTAGCTTCCACTTGTTGAGAGATCGTACCACTTCGTTGACATGTTCCGGTACATCCGTCGTCTGCCTCCCAATCAGAAAATGACTCGGTAACAAAAAATCAAGAGATTCCACTTCTTCATTATCCATATACACCAATGGACTTGAGTTTAAACAGTAATGTGGCCATTTCCACGTAACTTAATCTGGTCTCGCCAATAACACGTCTTGGATGATGCTTCACCGATTTCACGCCAGACTCCCAAATCCCTCCTTGATGAGGGGCTGCCGGAGGAATAAAATGCCACTCCACACCTTACTCCGCCAGCACTGGCATCACGTCTCGATTTCTTTGAATAACTGCTTTGTAGTCAGCATCAAGTCTATTTTTCGCTCCAAAAAAATTCGTCACATTGTCGCTGTACATTTTAGCACTCTTTCCTCTTCGGGAAAAGAACCGTTTCAAGGCTGCCAAAAATGCCAATGTGGACCAATCGCTCACAGCTTCCAGATGAATTGCTTTTGTTGACATGTAGACAAATATACCAATGTATCCTTTAAAACACTTTTGACCTCTAATTCTGGGACACTTCATCCATATATGACCAGCGTAGTCCCCTCCTGTATATAAGAAAGATTGCATCGCTGTAACCCTCGAATCTGGCAAGTTACCCATTATCTGCTTCGCCGTCTCTTGTTTGTAACATATATTGTACATCTTGGACACGATCGTATACACACGATCGTATACACTTATACGTATATTGCGCTGAAACTTTGCACAGATTGTTTTTTTGTCCATAAGCAGGTTAAGTTCGAAGATAGGCTATATCGGACTATATCTTGATATAGCTCCCATATAGACGGATCCGCCGATTTAGGGTCTTAGGCCAATAAAAACCACATTTATTTTCCGATTTTGCTTAAATTTAGGACAGTGAATTATGTTAGGCCCTTCAACATCCTCCGTCAATTTGGCCCAGATCGATCCAGATTTGAATATAGCTGCCATATAGACCGATCCTCCGATTTAGGGTCTTAGGCCCATAAAAGCCACATTTATTATCCGATTTTGCTGAAATTCGGGACAGTGAGTTCTCTTAGGACCTTCGACATCTTTCGTCAATATGGCTCAGATCGTTTCAGGTTTGGATATAGCTGCTATATAGACCGATCCTCCGATTTAGGGTCTTAGGCCCATAAAAGCCACATTTATTATCCGATTTTGCTGAAATTCGGGACAGTGAGTTGTCTTAGGCCCTTCGACATCTTCCGTCAATATGGCTCAGATCGGTCCAGATTTTGATATAGCTGTTATATAGACCGATCCTCCGATTTAGGGTCATAGGCCCATAAAAGCCACATTTATTATCCGATTTTGCGAAAATTTGGGACAGTGAGTTGTATTAGGCCCTTCAACATCCTCCATCAATTTGGGTCAGATTGGTCCAGATTTGGATATAGCTGCCATATAGACCGATATCTCGGTTTAGGTTTTGGGGCCATAAAAAGCGTATTTATTGTCCGATGCTGCCGAAATTTGGGACAAAGAGTTAAGTTAACCCTTCCACATATTTCTGCAATTTGGTCTAGATCGATCAAGATTTGCAAAAAGCTTCCATAAAAACCGATCTCTCGATTTAAAATCTTGGCCCATAAAAGCACATTTTTAATCCGATTGCACTGATATTTGATACACTGACTTATGTTATGCTTTTCGACATCCGTGTCGTATATAGTTAAGATCGGTTTATTTTTAGATATAACTACTAAAAAGACCAATATTTTGTTATATACAATTGAACAATAACTTTTACTTATTAGTATCTGGTCCAAATCGGAACATATATTGATATAGCTGCTATGGGGCATAAGGTATGAATTTTGCAGCGGATTTTGAGGAAAGGTGGTTCACATATATATCCGATGTGGTGGGTATCCAAAGTTCGGCCCGGCCGAACTTAACGCCTTTTTACTTGTTATAGCTGCTTTGAAGCCAATAATCCCATATCTGAGTTTTGTGGAGGTTTCAGTCCATCTGTTTCCTCTATGTAAAGTTGCCAGATGAAACGATCGCACTATTGCGGGGTAGATTTATTCAATACAATTGGATGTTTTTGATTTAAGGGCATATTTGTATTTTGCAATCGACCACCAACCCGAAGTATGCCTCTTCTCTCTAAGAAGGGATGTAGTGCAACTATTCGGATGCTTCGATCAATTAAAGATCCTCTTTTTAAAGATATAATTTCCTCAGAAAACACAAATTGCCGATGGCGTGATAGTATATGTTTTTCAGCTTCTATAAGTTCATGGACAGCTAAACCACCAGAAATTTTGGTTTTTTTCCTTGTCTTCTCGATAAATCGAATGCGTATGCCACTAAACGCCGCATTTTAGAAAACCTGGAGTATCTGGTCATTACATCATCAAAAAAATGTTCTTCTGTTGTTATCATCGTCAATGCTATCACTGCAGTCCTCTGTGGTAGTTCAGCCCAATGACTTGAAGGCTCCCGCAACCATTCAGGACCATTCCACCATAGCTTATAGTCCATTAGCCGGATTTGCCTTCGTGCCAACATATGACCATGTTGCTGTTGTTAATAGATATTGCTTTATTGGTTCCGCTCTGTTCTCTCTCCAAAGTATGTATTGATATTCTTGGTCTTCTGGCCTCACTACAATCTGCCGATATATTTTTTCCACGTCTCCTGTCAATACATACAAATTAACGCCATTTCAACATAATATCAAATATATCGCGTTGAAGTTTAGGTCCAGTGTGCATTATGTTATTCAAACTTCTTCGATTCGATGTTTTCGCTGATGCATCAAACACCACTCGCACCTTCGTTGTTCGGCTATCTTCTCTGACCACTGCTTGATGCGGTTAGTAATATTTTCCTTTCATCTCCATCGGTACTTGTACCATATGACCCAGTTCCAGATACTCTCTCATGAAGGTTATATATTCTGCCTTTAGTGATGGACATTTCTCCAACTTCTTTTCACCATTCAACAACCTGGCCATTGCTTGCGGTTTGGATTCGCTTAGCTCCATATCAGCCTTAAAAGGTAATGACAGCATAATTCGATGATTATCTCGAATAACGGTCGATTTTTCAAAATTCTGCATGCACCACTGGTTATCATTTGTACACTCATCTTCTGCTTCCACTTCCTCTACTTCCCAAAAATGTTCGAGGTTCGTCGCAGCCACCTGCACTTTTTTTACTTTGCTTATTCCATTGGAAAGAGCTCCAGATACTATCCAACCAAGTTTCGTTTGTTGTGACAACAGGTCGCTTTCTCTCTTTTGCCCTTCCTCCATTATGTTTGCGTAAATGTCTCCACCGATTATTACATCAATGCGATCGGATTTATTGAAGAATGGATCAGCCATCATACAGTTTTGCCATTGCTTCATATCTATGTCGAAGCATTCACCTGGCTGCTGGTTCATTATCGTAGGTAGTACCATAGCCTGTGAATTGAATACATGTCTGCTTAGAAATCTTGACTTTATAACTAAGTCCACTTTGTACTTAGACACACCAACCAAAGTACAACCCAAGCAGTGTATTTGCGTTTTTTCTTTTATTCTTGGCAATCCCAAAATCTACGAAGCCTCTTCCGAAATTAATGTTATATGGGGCCCTTGATCTATCATTGCCCGTAGCAACTCAAATTCTCCAGTCGCTGCCCGTACTTTCACCAATGCTGTTGCCAATAAAACTTTTTGCTGTTTTCGCTCAATTACCATAGATGATGTGGGATTAACTTGCTGATTAACGCTTCTTTAGTCATCATTGTGAAGGTGATTACCTCCACATTTGTTGCAGCGCATAACACTATTGCATTTTCTGTCTGTTCTATGTAGTAGACAAACGAAACAAATTCTTTTCGCTCCTACCGCAGGCTTTCTCTCTGCCGGTGTCATTACCAACATCTTCCTGCATTATATCACTCCGTGCCCACTTTTCTCACAAAAGTAGGAAAATTTGGTTGACACATTATTTTTGTTCCCATAATTTCTCTTCACGTTCACTTCCTGCTCTCCCGCCGCTTCTAACGCGAGGTATTGTTGTTGCAAAAATTCTAAGACATCATCCAAAGTTTGAATTTCTCTCGGCTTCCTTACTTGTTGCTCATATCGCCCCAACCCATCCTTATCAAACTTTCTCACCATTATTCTTGCAATAAATGGTTCAGCATCTGTCGTAGACACATTCATGCCCCTTAACGCCATTACACAGTTTTTGGTAGTGTCAAGCATGCGTCTTATACTTGCCGCTGAATCGCTATTCATCACTGGTTGGTCTAGAATCTTGTCACACAAATTCGTGAACATCAATTTTCTATTCTCGTACCTTTTCTTCAATAATTCAAACGCAGCTTCATAATTTGTTTCGATTATTTTTAAATGTTGAATTAGTTGAGCTGCTTCTCCTTTAATGGCTGCCTTCAGCCTGTACAATTTCTCTACTCTGGAAAAATGAGGCGAATTATGCTCCAAATTTTTAAATAAGTCATGCTTTGACTCCCAGTCTTCAATTTTGCCGCTGAACTCGCGTATCCTCACTTCAATTAACCTGATGTTGCTGCGGATATCTTTTCCCTCTGTTTTCTCCATTTTTTGCTCTCCAATGACTTTTCGTTGAATACTAAGTCTCTCCGTCATTTCTTCGTATTGTTCAAAGACTTCCTCGTCTATTTCATTCGTTGCCAGCAGCTTGTCATAGAATCCATTCAACTGCCGCAAACTATCTTCCATATCGCTCTCATCGATTTCACCACTTTCCAATCCTTTCTTTATTTTTTCGATTTTAATTGCATGACCGCTTCGTCTCCAATCGCAGTCCCAGATTTCTCTCTTCTGCGTCACTGCCATTGTTGCCTTTATCCTGAACCGTTGCCTCCCGGCTCCTTATCATCTCCTCAACCTCCTTCACCAGCCTATTGTTCGTTACTCCGTAAAAATCCTTTACGAAGTAATCATCGCTCTTGGGCTCTATTTTCATCACCACTTCATGATTACTCTTCAATTTCTTGGCTGAATCGTGAAAAGTTCTCTCCAATTGATCGAACCCTGCTCTGGTCAACCGTTCTTCACTCAACTTATTTTTTCACCATACTTTCGGCTAAATTTTTCTGAGCTTCCACGAATTTCTCCATATTAGCCACCGTTTTTATACCCACCACCGAAGGATGGGGGTATATTCATTTTGTCATTCCGTTTGCAACACATCGAAATATTCATTTCCGACCCTACAAAGTATATATATTCTTGATCAGCGTAAACATCTAAGACGATCTAGACATGTCCGTCCGTCTGTCTGTTGAAATCACGATAAAGTCTTTAAAAATAGAGATATTAAGATGAAATTTTGCACAGGTACTTTTTTTCTGTCCATAAGCAGGTTAAGTTCGAAGATGGGCTATATCGGACCATATTTTGATATAGCCCCCATATAGACCGATCGGCCGATTTAGGGTCTTAGCCCCATAAAAGCCACATTTATTATCCAATTTTGCTGAAATTTAAGACAGTGAGTTGTATTAGGCCCTTCAACATCCTTCATCAATTTGGCCTAGAACGGTTCATATTTGGATATAGCTGCCATATAGACCGATCCTCCGATTTATGTTCTTAGGGCCATAAAAGCCACATATATAATCCGATTTTGCTGAAATTTATGACTGTGAGTTGTGTAAGGCCCTTCGATATCCTTCGTCAATTTGGCCTAGAACGGTTCATATTTGGATATAGCTGCCAAATAGACCGAACCCTCGATTTAAGGTTTTGGGTCCATGAAATGCGCATTTATTGTCCGATGTCGCCGAAATTCGGGACAGTGAGTTATGCCCCTTGACATACTTCTGCAATATGGTACAGATCGGTCCATATTTGGATATAGCTGCTATATGGCCCGATCTCTCGGTTTTGGGGCCATAAAAGGCGCATTTATTGTCCGATTTCGCTGAAATTTGGGACAGTGCGTTGTGTTAGACTCTTCGATATTTTTCTGCAACTTGGCCCAAATCGGTGCAGATTTGGATATAGCTGCCATGTAGACCAATCTCTCGATTTAAAGTCTTGGCCCCATAAAAAGCGCATTTATAATCTGATTTCACTGAAATTTGACACAGTGACTTATGTTAGACTCATCGACATCTGTGTCGTACATGGTTCAGATCGGTATATTTTTAGATATAGCTACTAAAAAGACCAATATTTTGTTATACACAATTGAACAATGACTTTTACTTATTAGTATTTGGTCCAAATCGGAACATATTTCGATATAACTTCTATGGGACATAAGGTATGCAAGTTTCACCGGGTTTTGATGGAAGGTGGTTTACATATATACCCGAGGTGGTGGGTATCGAAAGTTCAGCCCGGCCGAACTTAACGCCTTTTTACTTGTTTTTTGCTAAATCAACACGTACACAAAACTGAACTTTTTCTTTTCAAACTCTCCTCTCCCGACTTTAATCCGTCACTGATTCTTTTAAATTTACTGTCGAAGGACCATAAATAGTTCCGAACTATTCAACTTCAGTCTTCATTGCACACTGAATATTTATTGAAAATTTATAAACTACAAAAGTTCTTACCCTAAGTAAAAAAGACAACTATATAACTTAAACTAGCTCTTTTCTCTTTCAATCTTAAACCTTAGCTGACAAATCGGATCATGGCTTAGATCCTAAACAAATATTAGATAGCGTTATCAAATGAGTGGAAAATTCCATTCCACAGTTTTTCCTTCCTTATCACAACTCAGTTTTAATTACCCTGATAAACTGTGTCTGCTCGATGCATCAATGTCTTGCTATCCCAAATCATAAAATACCATTGACGCTCATAGATTTATTTTACGTTACATTTTTAACGAATAAACAAAAGCATGTTCCATGAAGAAAATATTAAACGATTTTCTGCGGTAAGGAACAAATTTGCCAGTCTATATATGCCCCACACCCCTTCTGCCACTTGAGCACAAATTTGAATGACGCACTCCAAAAAATCTATAACTCGATTCCACATAGGTCAAATAACCCATTGGAAGCGAATATAGGAGGTAAAGCACCACCTAGATTCTTGGACACAAAGTTTAATGTCGTATTCATAATCCGTCTCAAATGCCTTTCATTTGAGTTTCATCAAGCTATGATGGAGCAATATTTCTATTTGGGGAGCTAATCGGTGATGGGGCGACCATCAATTACTTGGATATCGTTTTATATGTCACTAGCTGACCCGGGCCCGATCCGCTGCGCCTTCTTTTACTTTATATGGAACAAAAGTTTCCTTGGAATATTTATTTACGGCAATTAAAGAGCTTTTAGTGAAATACCATGCTACGAAAATAGTATATCGCTTGACTAACAATTTAACTATATGAGTGCCTTTGTCCGAATCCCATATGATGTTTATTGGTCTACGAATTTAAATTTGGATGTAAGGTGTATCCATTCATAAAATACTTTATTTCAGCTCGCTACTCTCATGATATCTGATTTAGGTGTGTTTTCGGGGGTGAGGTGGTCCCCCAGGCACTTTGCCCTGAGAAAATATCAGCATCGTGCTCTTCTTTCAAAAACGATTTATTTAAACCCCATATAACCATTGGTTTAGGGGAGTTTACACGATGAGGCATCCCCAAACACCTGGCCCAAAATAGTTTATCAAATTCGTTTTCTAATCTTAAATTCCACATATTGGCATTTTTTTTACCCTTTGCTTGGTGTTTTGGGGAAGCGGTGATTCCCTAAATACATGATCCTAAATTCGGATACCAAATTCGTATTCTGCTCCCAAATACCTTTATTTGAGCCCCATTTTGCTATGGTCAGTAAAAAATTGCTGTTTGTGGGGTATTTTGGGAAAGGGATAGACCCCCTAAAAAATTGGTCCCGAAAGTGGGTATCAATTCTTGCTCTACCCCCCAATACCTTTCATTTAATCTCCACATTAACATGGTCGGTATATATGGCCGATTTAGGGCTGTTTTGGGGATTGGGGTGGTCCTCCAAACACTAAGCCCGAAAAATATATCAGCAACGTGCTCTATTCTCATATCTCTATATATAATTTATTTGAACCCAATATTGCCATTGCCCTCAAAATTGGATATCAAATTGATTTTCAAATCTCATATAAACTCCTTTTTGAACAATTCAGCAAATATGTCCGGTTTGCGGTATTGGCCCTAAAAACTATAAATATTTAGTTATACTCTCTTTAAGACCCAAATTGTCTTGGTGAGCAAATTCGTCCTATTTGGGGGTTGTTATGGTGGTGGGACGTCCCCTAGACAGTTGGTCCCTTATGTTGATACGTGGTCTACTCCCAAATACCTTTAATTTGAGCCCCATATTTCCTTAGTCGGCTTGGGGGGTGTTTTAGGGGATGGGCGGCCACTCAGTGAGTTGGCCTTGAAAATAGATATCAGATTCGTGTTCTACTCTAAAAACCCTCTTATTTGATCCTCATATTGCAAAAGTCCGCAAATACTTACTATTTGGGTGGTGTTGTGGGGGTGGGGTGGCCATTTGACACTTTTCCCAAATATTGATATCAAATTCGTGTTTTACTCCCAAAGACCTTTCATTTGAGCCCCATATTGCTATGGTCGTAAATTTGTCCCCTTTGGGGGATGTTTTTGGGGAAAGGCGGCCACCCAAACACTTGGTCCCATATTTGGATATCAGATTCGAATTCCCATCCCATATTCCCATGGTCAGTAAAAAAGTCCAGTTTGGGGGGTGTTTTGGGGAAGGGGTGGACCCTCAGAAACGTGGTCCCACATTTGGATATCGGATTCGTATTCTACTCGCAAATACCTTTCATTTGAGTCCAATATTGCCATAGTCGGTAAATATGTCCGATTTAGGAGTGTTTTGGGGGTTGGGTGGTGTTGTGGGGGTGGGGTGGTGTTGTGGGGGTGGGGTGGTGTTGTGGGGGTGGGGTGGTGTTGTGGGGGTGGGGTGGTGTTTAGGGGGTGGGGTTGTGTTGTGGGCGTGGGGTGGTGTTGTGGGGGTGGGGTGGTGTTGTGGGGGTAGGGTGGCCCCATAGACACTTTTCCCGAATATTGATATCAAATTTGCGTTTTACTACCAAAGACCTTTCTTTTGAGCCCCATATGGCTATGGTCGTAATTGTATCCCCTTTGGGGGAGGTTTTTGGGGAGAGGCGGACCCCAAAACACTTGGTCTCATATTTGGATATCAGATTCTAAATCTACAATCAAACACCTTTTTAAGCCCCATATTCCCATGGTCAGTAAATAAGTCCTGTTTGGGGGGTGTTTTGGGGAAGGGGTAGACCTCCAGAAACGTGGTCCCACATTTGGATATCAGATTCGTATTCTACTCGCAAATACCTTTCATTTGAGTCCCATATTGCCATGGTCGATAAATATGTCCGATTTAGGGGTGTTTTGGGGGTTGGGGTGGTCCCCCTAGCACTTGGTTCGACAAATGGAAGTCAGATAGGTTTTCTTATCCTAAATACCTTTCATTTCAGTCCCATATTGTCCTGATTGGTCTAAATATATGTTTGGAAGGTTTTAGTGTGGGGCAGCCCCCCTAGGTACCCCATCCGAAATTTGTATACCAAATTTTTATTTTTAGGGTACTATACGAGAGCACACAAAATTTCGCTTAAATCGCACCACCCATCTCCGAGATCTGGCGTTTCTGAAAATAAGTTCAAGGGGGAGGGTCCGCCCCTCTTCAGATATCAAAAATTGTAGTACCCTATTTTCACCACGGGATCATTATGCACCATCTGTGAAAATTTGAAGAAAACCGTTTCTGAATCTATAAGGAACACACAAACATACAAACAAACAAACCTACAAACAAACACAAATTGATTTTTGTATATAAGATATTCGTAGTCTACTCCCGAATACTTCTCATGTGAGTCCTATATTTATATATACATCCAATATATCTATTTGGAGCAGTTTTTGGGGTTGGGAGACCCTTGGATACTTCAACCCAAGTTTTTATACCATACTAGCTGACCCAGGCCCGCTCTGCTGCGCCTTCTTTTACTTTATATGGAACAAAATTTGGAATATTTATTTTCGACAATTAAAGATCTTTTAGTGAAATACCATGCTAACTTGACTAACAGTTTAACAATATAGGTGCCTTTATCTGAATCCCATACGATCTTTATTGGTCTACGAATTTAAGTTTGGATGTAATGTGTACTCCATTCTTAAAATACATCATTTCAGCCCGATATTCTCATGATATCTGATTTAGTGGTGTTTTCGGGGCAGAGTTGGTTCCCCATCTCTCAAATACCATTTATTTAAACCCCATATTGCCATTGGCTTAACAGGAGTTTACAGGATGAGGCGTCCCCCAAACACATGGCCCCAAAATAGGCTATCAAATCCGTTTTCTAATCTCAAATACCTCTCATTTGAGCTACTTATTGGCATGGTCGAAAAATGTTTTCCCTTTGGGAGTGTTTTGGGAAAGGGGTGATACCCTAAATACATGGTCCTACATTTGGATATCAAATTCGTATTCTACTCCCAAATACCTTTATTTGAGCCCCATATTGCGATGGTCACTAAAAAATTGCTGCTTGTGGGGTATTTTGGGAAAGGAGTAGACCCGCTGAAAATTGGTCCCGAAAATGGGTATCAATTCATGCTCTACCCCCCAATACCTTTCATTTAAGCCCCACATTGTCATGGTCGATAAATATGCCCGATTTAGGGGTGTTTTGGGGATTGGGGTGGTCCCCAAAACACTAAGCCCGGAAAATATATCAGCAACGTGCTCTATTCTCATATATCTATATATCATTTATTTGAACACCATATTGCCATTGGCCTCAAAATGGATATCAAATTCCTTTTCTAATCTCATTTAAACTCCTTATTGCAAAAGTCAGCAAATATGTCCGGTTTGGGGTATTGGCCCTTAAAACTATAATATTAGGTTCCACTCTCTTTAAAACCCAAATTGTCTTGGTGAGCAAATACGTCCTATGTTGGGGTTGTTATTGTGGTGGGACGTCCGTTATACAGTTGGCCCCTAATGTTGATATCAGATACGTGGTCTACTCACACATACCTTTAATTTGAGCCGCCCCACATTTCCATAGTCGGCAAACATGACCGGCTTGGTGGGGTGTTTTGGGGTATGGGGGGCCAATCAGTGAGCTGGCCTTGAAAATATATATCAGATTCGTGTTCCACTTTAAAAACCCTCTTATTTCAGCCTCACTATTTGGGTAGTGTTGTGGGGGTGGCGTGGCCCCATGGACACTTTTCTCGAATATTGACATCAAATTCGTGCTTTACTTCCAAAGGCCTATCATTTGAGCCCCATATTGCTATGGTCGTAAATTTGTCCCCTTTCGGGGATGTTTTTGGTGAGAGGCGGCCCCCCAAACACTTGGTCCCATATTTGGATATCAGATTCGTATTCTATACTTAAATACCTTTTATTTAAGCCCCATATTCCCATGGTCAGTAAATAAGCCATGTTTGGGGGGTGTTTTGGGAAAGGGGTGGACCCCCAGAAACGTGGTCCCATATTCGGATATCAGATTCGTATTCTACTCGCAAATTCCTTTCATTTGAGTCCCATATTGCCATGGTCGGTAAATATGTCCGATTTAGGGGTGTTTTGGGGCTTAGGGTGGTCCCCCGAGCACTTGGTCCGACAATTGGATATCAGATACGTTTTCTTATCCTTAATACCTTTCATTTGAGTCCCATATTGTCGTGATTGTTCGACATATATATGTTTGGTAGGTTTTAGGGTGGGGCAGCCCCCCTAGGTACCCCATTCGAAATTTGTATACCAAATTTTTATTTTTAGGGTTCTATATGAAAGCACAAAAAAATTCGCTTTAATCGCACCACCCATCTCCGAGATCTGGCGTTTCTGAAAAGGGTGAGGGGGAGGGTCCGCCCCCACTTCAGATCATAAAATGTAGTACCATATTCAATGTAGTACCATGGTCAATGTGCACCATCTGTAAAAATTTCAAGAAAATCGGTTCAGCCGTTTCTGAGTCTATAAGGAACACACAAACATACAAACAAACAAACAAACCTACAAACAAACACATATTGATTTTCATATATATGATTCGTTTTCTACTCCCTCATATCATTCTCTTGATACCCATATTGTGCTTATAGGTCCACTTTTGATTTATGTGGTGTTTTTGAGGTAACAGGGGATGGTCCGCCCCTTTCCAACATCAACAAGTTACATTCGTCATACCTCCTTCCCGAGCATATTCGTTATCCACTCCCGTATACCTTTCATTCGAGTCCCATATTGACATTACCGCCCAATACACCTATTTTGGGGTTTTTTGGGGTCGGGGCGGCCCCTCAATTACTTGAACCCAATTTTGATATACGGTATTCGTACTCTACTCTCGAATACCTTTCATTTAAGTCCCATATTGTCCCAATCGATCCACTTTCATTTTTGGGTGGTACTCTTGTGGTAAGGGGGAGGGTCAGCGCCCTATGTAGCCTATTGCTCCTTCCGGACCACTCCCCACAATCTGTGAAAATTTCAAAGAAATCGGTTCAGCCGTTTTTGAGTCTATACGGAACAAACAAATTTACAAACCCACAAACAAACAAACAAACAAACAAACAAACATACAAACAAAAATTCATTTTTAAATGTATAGACTAGCTGAACCCGGCCCGTTTCGCTGCGCTTCCTTTTACACCAAATGAATTATAACTTTCTTTTCAATTACTCTTCTTTGCATTCACTAAGTTACGTATATATTTTATGGTCATGTTTTTATAGAACTTTTAGACTATTGTGGAAGCTTGTCCCAGGGTAGGAGGTTAAAAAAATAATAACGAAACAGTCAAAGGTTAGTTCCTATATTTTCTTATTCGAAGAACAGAATACTTGTGATAACAGTAGTGAAAAGCATATGATCAATATGAATATACTCTCCTATACCTCTCGCTCTCTTTTTATACCCTCCACTATAGGATGGGTTATACTAATTTCGTCATTCTGTTTGTAACTACTCGAAATATTCGTCTGAGACCCCATAAAGTATATATATTCTTGATCGTCGTGAAATTTTATGTCGATCTAGCCATGTCCGTCCGTCTGTATGTCGAAAGCACGCTAACTTCCGAAGGAGTAAAGATAGCTGCTTGAAATTTTGCACAAATACTTCTTATTAGTGTAGGTCAGTTGGTATTGAAAATGGGCTATATCGGTTCATGTTTTGATATAGATGCCATATAAACCGATCTTGGGTCTTGACTTTTTGAGCCTCTAGAGTGCGCAATTCTTATCCGATTTGAATGAATTTTGGCACGACGCGTTTTGTTGTGATATCCAACAACTGTGCCAAGTTCGGTTCAAATCGGTGTATAACCTGATATAGCTGCCATATAAACCGATCATGGTTCTTGACTTCTTGAGCCTCTAGAGTGCGCAATTCTTATCCGATTGGAATTAATTGTGGCACGTAGCATTTTTTATGATATCCAACAACTGTGCCAAGAATGGTTCAAATCGGTTCATAACCTGATATAGCTGTCATATAAACAGATATGAGGATTTGACATCTTGAGCTTATGGAGGGCGCAATTCTTATCCGATTTGGCTGAAATTTTGCACGACGTATTTTATTCTTACTTTCAACTACTGT
This sequence comes from Stomoxys calcitrans, assembly GCF_963082655.1. Classification (NCBI taxonomy): domain Eukaryota; kingdom Metazoa; phylum Arthropoda; class Insecta; order Diptera; family Muscidae; genus Stomoxys; species Stomoxys calcitrans. Next base: position 111,644,540 of record NC_081552.1, on the reverse strand, counting down.
GTCAAATAAGGTTCAAATCGGTTCATAACCTGATATAGCTGCCATATAAACTGATCTGGGATCTTGACTTCTTGAGCCTCTAGAGGTCGCAATTATTATCCGATTTGCCTAAAATTTTGTACGAAGGATTCTATCATGAGCACCAACATACGTGTTTATTATGGTCTGAATCGGTCTATAGCCCGATACAGCTCCCATATAAATCGATCTCTCTATTTTACTTCTTGAGCCCCTAAAGGGCGCAATTCTTATTCGAATTGGCTGACATTTTACACAGGTCTCCAATATATAATTTAATTGTGGTCCAAACCTGACCAAATTTTTTTTTATACCCTGTTGTGCCTAAGAAGAGATGCTGGGAAAAGAAATCGACAAATGCGATCAATGGTGGAGGGTATATAAGATTCTGCCCGGCCGCACTTAGCACGCTTTTACTTGTTCTTTGTTCGGGTTTGCTTGGCTATTCAAATAGTTTCTATCTGCCCTGAACTAGTTGTTGGTGATGCTCGCTTTTGATTCCCATCACATTGTCATAATTTTGTCTATTTTTGAATTCAATCGAATTTCCAGTTTTGTCGGCATATCTAATGTCACCGTTGCGCATGGGTAAGCATCTTCGGCTTACCCATACCAAAAATATCAAAAAAAAAATTCTGCACTGGATATTTCTTCAATAATAGTTGCGACAATAATCATTATCCATTTGAGACTTCAGTACAACACTCACGGCCTAGACCACTAAATTAGTTTTTTCTTTTTATACCCTCCATCATAATCTAATTTCGTCATTCCGTTTGTATATCATCGAAATATTCACCTGAGACCCGACAAAGTATATATGTATATTTTTGATCGTATTGACATTCTAAGCCGATTTAGCCATGTTGGTCCGTCCATCTGTCGAAAGCACGCTTACTTTCGAAAGGATAAAGCTAGGCGCACGAAATTTTGCAAAAATACTTCCTTTTAGTGTAGGTCAGTTGGGATTTTAATTGGTTTAGTCATATTGGTCTATGTTTTGATATAGCTGTCATATAAACCGATTTTCGGATCTTGACTTCTTGAGCCCCTAAACGCCACAATTCTTATCCGATTTGTCTCTAATTTTGTAGAAGAAATTTTGTTATGACTTCCAACATCTGTGCTAAGTATGGTTCAAACCGGTTTAAATCTTGATGTAGCTCCCATATAAACCCATATAAATTTGACTCTCTGAGCATCTAGAGGGCGCAATGGAAGGATATCCAGTGCAGAAATTTTTTGTTTTTGATATTTTTGGCATGGGTAAGACGAAGATGCTTACCGATGTGCAACGGTGACATTAGATATGCCGACAAAACTGGAAATTCGATTGAATTCAAAAATAGACAAAATTATGACAATGTGATGGGAATCAACAGGGAGCATCACCAACAACAAGTTCAGCGCCATTTATTGGGAGATAGAAACTTTTTAAATAGCCAAGCAAACCCGAACAAAGAAAAAGAGAGCGAAAGGTATAGGAGAGTGTGTTCATATCGATCATATGCTTTTCACTACTGTTATCACAAGTATTCTGTTCTTCGAATAAAAAAAAATATAGGAACTAACCTTTGACTGTTTCGGTATTATTTTTTTAACCTCCTACCCTGGGACAAGCTTCCACAATAGTCTAAAAGTTCTATAAAAACATGACCGCAAAATATGTACGTAACTTTGTGAATGCAAAGAAGAGTAATTGAAAAGAAAGTTATAATGCATATGGTATAAAAGGAAGCGCAGCGCAGCGGGCTGGGTTCAGCTAGCCTATACATATAAAAATGAATTTTTGTTTGTATGTTTGTTTGTTTGTGGGTTTGTAAATTTGTTTATTCCGTATAGACTCAAAAACGGCTGAATTTGTAAGGGGGGCGGACCCTCCCCCTAACAATAAAAGTACCACTTAAAAATAAAAGTGGACCGATCGGGGCAATATGGGTCTTAAATGAAAGGACGATAATGACAATATGGGGCTCGACTGAAAGGTTTTTGGGAGTAGATTAGGAATATGGTCAGGAAGAAGGTAAAGGCTTTATAATTTATTGATATTGGAAGGGGGCGGACCCTCCCCCGTTACCCTAAAAACGCCACCTAAAATCAAAAGTGGACCGATAAGCACAATATGGATATCAAATGAATGATATGGGAGAGAAGAATGCGAATATGGTGTAAAAATTTGGATTCAAATATCGATGGGTCGCCCAGCCCCAAAAACTGGTTCAAACAAACGCCTCCAATAGGTTATTTGACCCATTAAAACAATGGGGAATCAAGTGATAGATTTTTTTGAGTAGAGTCCGTCATTCAAATTTGTGCTCATGTGGCCCTTCACCAAACAGCTGTATACACCAATCACGACAACATGGGGTTAAATTAAAGGTATAAGGTTGTGGACTGCGAATCTGATATCTTCATTCTGCTCATATATATAGCGGACCACCTCACCCCAAAACAGTCAATCAATCATAATGACCTAACAGGATACTGTGTGATTTAAAAAATGCGTGGGGACACAAATATATGTAGGCTGCCATGCCCCCAAAATTATAACGTTCAGCGTGATAAGAGGAGTTGCAAACCTTAACGTTAAAATTGCAACCATTTTTAGCTCATCGATAGACAAGACCGAACGACGTTCCGCTGGCCAACACTTTTTTGTTCAAAAGTTTTACATGGTTTAATAGTTAGAACTATCGCCATCGCACTAAAAATATATATAGAGCGGTAAGTTAGTTCTTTACCACAAAAAATCGTTTAATGATTTCATTAAAAAAAAAAATAAATTATGGCTATTTAATAGGTAGTCATGTAGTCAATTATAGAAAACCACCACATGATGATCCACTCCAAGCGAGTAGCACTAACATTTAATCAATTGGATACAGTTTATCCAATTGAAAACAGATGGCGATAATTTGGAGAAGCCAACATGAACAGAGAGAGGGCTGTGTGGCAGGAATTTCGTTGCTGTTGTTTTCGGTATAATTTTTTAACTTTCCCATCCAAGACGGTGTTTAAGTGCCAATACAAACATTTCGATAGATAAAAGAATTTTTTGAGAGTAGAAACGAATTTGAAATCCAATTGTGGGACTAAGTGTTTCGTGCGTCAGCCCACCCAAAAAAAAACCCTAAAATCGGAGATATTTACCGACCATGGCAATATGGATCTTGAATGAAAGGTCTTTGGGAGTAGACCACGAAATTGACTTTTATTTTTGGGACCAAGTCTCTGGGGATCCAAATTTACTGGGCACTGCAGTATGGGGTTTAAATAAGAGGTATTTGAGAGTAGAAAAATCCACAGCAAAATTGGAATACATTTCAACTGAAATTAGGCAGATATGTCCAAATTTTGAGTACCTTTCCAGCATAGCATTATCGGGCGCAGCGAAGCGGGCCGGGCTCAGCTAGTCTATATATATAAAAATTAATTTGTGTTTGTAGGTTTGTAAATTTGTTTGTTCCGTATAGACTCAAAAACGGCTAAACCGATTTCTTTGCAATTTTCACAGATTGTGGAGGGTGGTCCGGAAGGAGTAATAGGCTACATAGGGCGCGGACTCTCCCCCTTACCCCAAAAGTACCACCCAAAAAAAAAGTGGACCGATCGCGACAATATTGGACTTTAATGAAATATACTCATGAGTAGAGTACGAATCCCATATTAAAAATTGGGCCGCCCCGACACCAAAACCCCCCCCCCCCCCCCCCCAAAAATAGGTTTATTGGACGAAAATGACATTATGGGGCTCGAATCAAAGGTATTCGTGAGTAGATTAAGAATATGGTCAGGAAGGAGGTATAACGTATGTAACTTGTTGATGTTGGAAAGGGGCGGACCATCCCCCGTTACCAGAAAAAACGCCACCCAAAATCAAAAGTGGACCGATAGGAACAATATGGGTATTAAATGAAAGACATTGGAGATTAGAATACGGACGTAATATCAAATCTTGGGTTGAAGTATCCAAGGGTCTCCCAACCCTAAAAAACTGCTCCAAATAGACATATTGGACGTATATATCAATATAGGACTCACATGAAAGGTATTTGGGAGTAGACTACGAATATGACATATAAAACGATGTCCAAGTAATTGATGGTCACCCCATCCCCGATAAGCTCCCCAAATGGGAATATTGCTCGATCATAGCTTGATGAAACTCAAATGAAAAGTATTTGAGAGCAGATTACGAATACGACATTTAACTTTGTGTCCAAGAATCTAGGTGGTGCTTTGGCTCCTATATTCGCTTCCATTGCGTTATTTGACATATTAAACAATGTGGAATCAAGTGATAGATTTTTTTGAGTGCGTCATTCAAATTTGTGCTCAAGTGGCAGACGCCCTCCACCAAACGGCTGTATACACCAATGATGACAATATGAGGTTAAATTAAAGGTATAAGGTTGTGAAATGCGAATCTGATATCATTATTCTGCTCATATCTAGCGGACAACCTAACCCCACAACAGTCGATCAATTAAAGTGACCTAACGGGGCACTGTGTGGTTTAATTGATGTGTGGGGACACAAATAAATGTAGGACGCCAAAGCCCCGAAATTATATCGTTCAGCGTGATAGCAGGAGTTGCAAACTTGATCATTAAGGTTGCAACCATTTTTAGCTTATCGATAGACAAGACCAAACGACGTGTTGCTTGGCAACACTTTTTTGTTCAAAATTTTAAATGCTTTAATAGTAAGAACTATCGCCGCCGCACCAAATATATAGACAGGCAAATTTGTTCATTATCGCAGAAAATCGTTTAATATTTTCTTCATGGAACATGCTTTTGTTTATTCGTTAAAAATGTAACGTAAAATAAATCTATGAGCGTCAATGGTATTTTATGATATGGGATAGCAAGACATTGATGCATCGAGCAGACACAGTTTATCAGGTAATTAAAACTGAGTTGTGATAAGGAAGGACAAACAAGTAAAAAGGCGTTAAGTTCGGTCGGGCCGAACTTTGGATACCCACTACCTCGGATATATATGTGAACCACCTTTCCTCACAATCCGGTCGAAAATTCATAATCGGTTTTTATGGCAGCTATATACAAATCTTGATCGATCTAGACCAAATTGCAGAAATATGTGGAGTGGCTTAACTTAACTCTTTGTCCCAAATTTCTTCAACATCGGACAATAAATGCGCTTTTTATGGCCCCAAAACCTAAAACCGAGAGATCGGTCTATATGCAGCTATATCCAAATCTGGACTGATCTGAGCCAAATTGACGTAGGATGTTGAAGGGCCTAATACAACTCACTGTCCCAAATTTTTGCAAAATCGGATAATAAATGTGGCTTTTATGGGCCTAAGACCCTGAATTGGAGAATCGGTCTATATGGCAGCTATATCCAAATCTGAACCGATCTGAGCCATATTGACGGAGAATGTCGAACGGCCTAGCACAACTCACTGTCCCAAATTTCAGCGAAATCGGATTATAAATGTAGCTTTTATGAGCCTATGACCTTAATCGGAGGATCGGTCTATATGGCAGCTATATCCAAATCTGGACCGATCTGAGCCAAATTGACGAAGGATATCGAAGGGCCTAACACAACTCACTGTCCCGAATTTCAGCAATATCGGATAATAAATGTGGTTTTTATGGACCTAAGACCCTAATCTGAAGATCGGTCTATATGGCAGCTATATCCAAATCTGAAACGATCTGAGCCATATTGACGGAGGATGTCGAACGGCCTAACACAACTCACTGTCCTAAATTTCAGCAAAATCGGATAATAAATGTGGCTTTTGTTCGCTTAAGACCCTAAATCGGCGGATCGGTCTATATGGGGGCTATATCAAGATATAGTCCGATATAGCCCATCTTCGAACTTAACCTGCTTATGGACAAAAAAAGACTTTGTGCAAAGTTTCAGCTCAATATCTCCATTTTTAAAGACTGTAGCGTGATTTCAACAGACAGACGGACGGACATGTCTAGATCGTCTTAGATTTTTACGCTGATCAAGAATATATATACTTTATAGGATCGCAAATGGATATTTCGATGTGTTGCAAACGGAATGACAAAATGAATATAACCCCATCCGTCGGTGGTGGGTATAAAAATGGAATAGAATTTTTCCCACATTTGAAGACCATGATAACGCTATCTAATGTTTGTTTAGGATCGTGGCTTAGGCTGCCCTCTCTCTGTTCGTGGTGGCGTCTCCATTCAGTTGATCTATTTGCAAACAGAAAAGAATCGATAAGGGAAAGGTTTAGACTTTAATACCCAAAATAACTTAAAAGTTCTCCGTTCCATGTCGCCCCGGATGCTTGCGCAATCACATAAAACGACTGAGAATTTTACATTTCTCCCATCTGTTAGAGCCTTTTTGAACATATGTTATGAGTCTATAAATTTCCTTTGCCTATGCTGCTACTCGCTTTGAGCGGCTTAGCGCCTTTAATAACGTGGTAGTTGTCTATAGCATACTATATGGCTACCTGTTGAATGGTCATAATTTAGTCTTTTTTGAATCAAACCAATTTGCCATATTAAACGATTCTCAGTGGTAAAGAACCAATTTGCCGGTCTTTATATTAGGTGCGGTGGCGACAGTTCTTAGTAATTAAACCATGTAGAATTTTGAACATAGAAATGTTGCCCAGCAGCACGTTGTTTGGACTTGTCTATGAGAAGAAGGCCCCTTGTTGATGAGCTAAAAATGGCGGCCACCTTGACATTAAGGTTTGCAACTGCTCCTATCACACTGAAAGTCATAACTTTGGAGGTACGGCGGCAGTGTCCTGTTAGGTCATTATAATTGATCAACTGTTTTGAGGTGAGGTGGTCCGCTAGATATATGAGTAGAATAAAGATATCATATTCGCAGTTCACAACCCCATATTGTCAAAATTGGTGAATACAGCCGTTTAGTGGTGGGTGCCTCACTCCATCTGCCACTTGAGCACAAATTTGAATGACGCACTCCACTTAAAAATATCTATCTATGGGGGATCACCACATTGTTTTAATAGGGAGGTAAAGCACCACCTAGACACAAAGTTTAATGTCATATTCGTAATCTGCTACCAAATGCCTTTAATTTGAGGCTCATCTAGCTAGGATCGAATGATATTCCCATTTGAGGGTGGGGCGACCCCCAATTACTTGGACCTCATTTTTTATGTCATATTCTTAGTCTAGTCTCGAATACCTTTCATTTGAGTCCCATATTGATATTTACGTCCAATATGTTTGTTTGGGGCAGTTTGTGGGGTTGGACGACCCCTCGTATACTTCATCCCAATTTTGTATATCATATTCGTATTCTACTCCCCAATACCTTTCATTTGATCCCTATCGGTCCACTTTTGTTTTTAGGTGGTGTTTTAGGGTAACGGGGGAAGGTCCGCCCCCTTCCAATATCAACAAACTAATAAGCCTTTTCCTTCTTCCTCACCATTTTCGTAATCTACTCCCAAATGCCTTTCATTCGAGTCCCATATTGACATTATCGTCCTATAAACCTATTTTAGGGGGTTTTAGGGTCGAAGCGGCCCCCAGTTACTTGGATCCAATTTTTAACATGAAATTCATAGTCTACTCTTGAATACCTTTCATTTGAATCCCAAATTGTCCCGATCGGTTCACTTTTATTTTGGGGTCGTACTTTTAGGGTAAGTGGGAGGGTCCGCCCCCCTACCAATGTCAATAAATTATATAGCCTATTGCTCCTTCTGCACCACTCCCCACAATCTGTGAAAATTTGAAAGAAATCGGTTCAGCCGTTTAAGAGTCTATACGGAACAAACTAATTTACAAACCCACAATCAAACAAACACAAATTCATTTATATATATATATAGATAGAATAGAATAGATATTAATAATTGATATTAATAATTGCACATTTGGGGGAAAGAAATAAAATTTAAACTCATTAATAATTAGCTGACCCGGGCCCGCTCCGCTGCACCTTCTTTTACTTTATATGGAATAAAAGTTTCCTTGGAATATTTATTTTCGACAATTAAAGAGCTTTTAGTGAAATACCATGCTACGAAAATAGTATATCGCTTGACTAACAGTTTAACAATATAAGTGCCTTTATCTGAACCCCATATGATCTTTATTGGTCTACGAATTTAAGTTTGGATGTAAGGTGTACTCCATTCTTAAAATAGTTTATTTCAGCCCGATATTCTCATGATATCTGATTTAGGGGTGTTTTCGGGGATGAGGTGGTCCCCCCAGGCACTTAGCCATGAAGAATATAAGCATCGTGCTTTTCTTTCAAATACCATTTATTTTAACCCCATATTGCCATTGGTTTAGGGGAGTTTACACGATGAGGCGTCCGCCAAACACATGGCCCCAAAATAGGCTATCAAAATAAATCAACATCGTGCTCTCTTCTCATATAAGTATATATCATTTATTTCAACCCCATATTGCCATTAGCCTCCAAATTGGATATCAAATTTGTTTTCTAATCTCATTTGAACTTCTTATTGCAAAAGTCAGCAAATATTCCACTCTCTTTAAGATGGGCGGCCACTCAGCGAGTTGGCCTTGAAAATATATATCGGATTCGTGTTCAACTCTAAAAACCCTCTTATTTGAGCCTTATATTGCAATAGCCAGCAATTACTTACTACAATATTTGGCCGGTGTTGTGTGGGTGGGGTGGCCCCATAGACAGTTTTCCCTAATATTAATATCAGATTCGTGCTTTACTCTCAAAGACCTTTCATTTGAGCCCCATATTGCTATTGTCGTAAATTGGTCCCCTTAGGGGACCAATCGCACAACCCATCTCCGAGATCTGGTGTTTCTGAAATTAGGGTAAGGGGGAGGGTTACCTTTGCGTTATTGTATTGGGTAATTGCGGATTTTTCATATAGTCGTCGTTGACAAATTTTTTCACAGCTTGTGACTCTGTAATTGCATTCTTTCTTCTGTCAGTTATCAGCTGTGACTTTTAGCTTGCTTTAGAAAGAAAGTGGAAAAAAGTATATTTGATTAAAGTTCAAAAGGCAAAAGGTTATCGAACAAAATGGCAATTATATATTAGATTAAAGTTCATTCTAAGTTCTATTAAAGATGCATTTACTTTCTTTTAAAAAATCCGCAATTACTTTTTGGGCAACCCAATAGTTGAAAATGTATTCCAATTTTATTGTGGATTTTTCTACACTGAAGTTCCTTTTATTTAAACCCCAAATTGCAATGGTTAGTAAAAGTCCTCCTTGGGGTGTGGTAGACCCCAGAAACTTGGTCCCAAAAGTGAAAGTCAATTTCGTGCTCTATTCCCAAAGACCTTTCATTTAAGAGATTCATTTAAGATTTCCGATTTGAGGGGTTTTGTAGCGGTGGGGTGACCCACGAATTACTTAGTTTCGCTATATCAGATTCGTTTTCTACTCTCAAATACCTTTATTTGTGTCCCATATTGTAGTGGTGTATAAATCCGTTTGCCGGGTTTGGGTTTGGGCGGCTCTCCTGGGCATCCCACCCCAGAATTTGATACCAAATTTTTTGCTTTTAGGTCCTTCCTATATTCTTATATTTTATTTTTCTTTATTCAAAGGACCGATAGGTTGTCATAACAAAGATACATTCTGATGTATTTGAGTCCTATATTGATATATATTGGGTTGCCTAAAAAGTAATTGCGGATTTTTTAAAAGAAAGTAAATGCATCTTTAATAGAACTTAGAATGAACTCTAATATATAATTGCCATTTTGTTCGATAACCTTTTGCCATCTTCCTGGCAAATTTAGTATTCCACGCTCATAGAACTTCTGGCCTTTATCTGCCAAAAACTGAACCAAGTGCGATTTTATAACCTAATCATTGCCGAAAGTTTTACCATTTAAGGAGTTCTGCAAAGATCGAAATAAATGGTAGTCTGATGGTGCAAGGTCAGGGCTATATGGTGGATGCATCAAAAGTTCCCAGCCAAGCTCACTCAGTTTTTGGCGAGTGACCAAAGATGTGTGCGGTCTAGCGTTGTCCTGGTGGAATATGACACCTTTACGATTGACCAATTCTGGTCGCTTCTCCTTGATGGCTGTATTAAATTTGTCCAATTGTTGACAGTAAACATCCAAATTAATCGTTTGGTTCCTTGGAAGCAGCTCAAAATATACCACACCCTTCCAATCCCACCAAACAGACAGCATAACCTTCTTTTGGTGGATATCAGCCTTTGAAGTGGTTTGAGCTAGTTCAGCATGCTTGGACCATGGTCGTTTTCTACTAACGTTGTTGTAAACAATCCATTTTTCATATCCAGTTATGATTCGTTTTAAAAACGGATCGAATTCATTGCGTTTAAGGTGCATATCACAAGCGTTGATTCGGTTTGTTAAATGAATTTCTTTCAATACATGTGGTGCCCATATTAAAATTGACGCCAAACAAATAAATGTAAACAACATTTCGCGCACTTTTTTTTCTAAAGCAAGCTAAAAGTAACAGCTGATAACTGTTCTGTTCAGCCAAATCCGAGACTGGAAACTTTCGTAACGCAGATTGTGTCCAAGGTGTAAAAACCAAACTAAATTGAATGCGACCTTCAAAGAGAAAAGGGAGCCTTTAATTTGCTAGCTCGTAGTCGGGCGGGGGGGTTCGGTTCTCCGAGATCACAAAAGGAACAATCATTAACATATATAAAAATTGTATAGACTCCCGAGTCACACGAAAAGAATTAACCAACAAGGTAAACTACTACTCTGAAACTATCATTAAATGGACCATGACTAACCATACTAAAAATCAACAATTGCCCAAAATGGTTAGAAACGATGAAAACTAACACGCAAAAGTATCGACCATGAAATAATCATCAGTCATGTAGGTTCTCCAGATGTTAGCGGAGCCTACTGCCTCTTTACCCTATCCCTACCATGATCTTATAGGCAAATGAAATTTTATAAGATCCCAAACACTGTGCCCCTACATTTCCCTACCCCACATACGAAAGAAATAACAAAAGACTTAAGCCATCATGCAATTACATTTCAAATCGCTCATTTATTTCATGGATACTTTAATCATGGAAATACTTAAGTATAGATACAATTGCTCATCTAAATGAACATGCTCGTTTCGACCTCATACCGGTCGTATAGTAACACTAAAGAAATACGAAACTGATTTCAATTGCTTCGAATATTCAAACAACAACAAAAAATAGGTTTGAGATAATCCCAGAAAAGGGTTTTAATCGAACATTGGTTTAATTTAAATTTTTTTCGAAACAGAAACAAAATCATAGCATTGTTAAACCAAAAAAAAAAGAGATGATTCTTTTTGAAATTGGGAATCTAAACCGAATGTACTTATACGTAGGAAATGCTAAGTGGAGTTGAATGTATAAATGCCTTAACGTGCTAGTAAATTCATTTTTCTTTTCTTATTTCTTAAAAATGATTTTATGCTACTTAATGATTAAACTTGGGGGTTGTTTTTCTTCGTTTAAGTTTTGTCTTTTAGCGTTTTACTATTAGCCTATGGTTTTAAATTGTTAATAAAAAATAAATAAAAAGCTACATTTGCAAAGATTTCAAGTTTTGTTCCCCATTGAATTCAATTGATATTTAAGCAAAATATTTTGTGTATATTTCGTAGATAAAATTTGTTTAAAATAACATGGTTACCACTTACCGGACTCCAGAAGGCATATGTTGAACTCCGAGGCCTCGTTGTGCAGAATACTTTCTGTTGTCGATGGTTTCGTCAAAGTAGATTTTGTTTTATCGCTTTCTTGAGCGACAGATTGTTTTGCGTTGGGTGAATATCAACTTTTGCTCTGTGAAAAATACCAAAAGACTTTGCTCGCTATGAGGTTAAGTTGAAAACTTTGCGATAATTCCTCCTAACGAGAAGAAAATTAATTAATTCCGAAAAATAATTAAATCTAAAGGTACTATTAATAAAATCTTTTGCTGATAGGCTTGGGCCTCTTCCTATACCGCTCCCAGAATCGATTGATGTAGTCTCCTGTAGGTCTCTTAGAGCTCCGCAAAAAGTAAATGAGGTTAGAGGGAAAGGTGACGTAACCAGGTTATGAACTGCGTCCATATAACCTATCTCAGCGAAATTTCGAGGAAATATTGCAGAAAAAAAAATTCCTCTAGCGTTATGGAGGTCCTGTCAACGTTCTGGTCGCGATGATGGTGAATCGTACTAGACACCCACGAAACTTGCTCCACAACGCTTTTTGCCGTCTCCGTAGGGAACGAAACCCTTCCCCTAAAAGGTAACAAGGCTTTGTTCTCTAGCAGGCCTCTCGTAAATGGAAGGAGTGTTAGCAGCTACTCCCTTTCTCCACAAATGTCAAAATATATCCTTTTAATAAAGGACTGGAAAAAAAATTGGGAACCGGCCACAATGTGCCCTGCAAAATTTTGAAACTATTTTCACTTCGATCTCAGAAAAAAAAACATTATCACAAAAAAAAACTTACAAGGTGGTTGATCAATATGATAAGAAAACAATTAATTCGATCCGAAAATCACTAGTTATTTGAAATAATATTTTACTTAGGCCTTTGCCTTAATTATTTCTTCTTCAAAGGAAAAAACCACTAAACTTCATCTGGCACTGTTATCAAACGTCGGAAAATGATATGTTGTGTATTGGTTCAAAGATCAAAATTAAAAGAATAATCCTAAGCCATGCTGCCCTTGATGAAGCCTAAATGTGATGGAAGATGGACTTCCAATATTTACACACCACTAACGAAAATAATGCAAAAACGAGTTAACAAAAAAAAAAAAAATCGTCTAATGATCATTAACTTCCATTAATTCAAGGCCACATAAAAATTAGATAATAAGAATATAAACAAGTAAAAAGGCGTTAAGTTCGGCCGGGCCGAACTTTGGTTACCCACCACCTTGGGAATATATGTAAACCACCTTTCATCAAAATTCGGTGGAAATTTCATACCTTATGTCCCATATCAGTTATATCAAAATATGTTCCGATTTGGACCAAATACTAAAAGTACACTAGCTATATCTAAAAATAAACCGATCTGAACCATATACGACACGGATGTCGAAAAGCCTAACATAAGTTACTGTGTCAAATTTCAGTGAAATCGGATTATAAATGAGCCTTTTATGGGGCCAAGACCTTAAATCGCGATATCGGTCTATATGGCAGCTATATTCAAATCTCGACCGATCTGGGCAAAATTGAAGAAGGACTTCGTAGAGCCTAACCACACTCACTGTCTCAAATTTCAGCGACATCGGACAATAATTGCGTCTTTTATGGCCCCAAAACCTAAAACGTAGATATCGGTCAATATGGCAGCTATATCCAAATCTGAACCGATCTGTGCGATATTGCAGAAGTATGTCAAGGGGTTTAACTTAAATCACTGTCCCAAATTTCAGCAAGATTGGATAATAAATGTGGCTTTTATGGGACTTAGACCCTAAATCGGACCGATCTGAGCCAAATTCACGGAGGGTGTCGAAGGGCCTAACACAACTCACTGTCCCAAATTTCAGCAAAATCGGATAATAAGTGTGGCTTTTATGGGCCTAAGACCCTAAATTGGCATATCGGTCTATATGGCAGCTATATCCAAATCTGGACCGATCTGAGCCAAATTGACGGAGGATGTCGAAGGGCCTAACACAACTCACTGTCCCAAATTTCAGCAAAATCGGATAATAAATGTGGCTTTTATGGGCCTAAGACCCTAAATCGGCCGATCGGTCTATATGGGGGCTATATCAAGGTATAGTCCGATATAGCCCATCTTCGAACTTAACCTGCTTATGGACAAAAAAAGAGTCTGTGCAAAGTTTCAGCTCAATATCTCTATTTTTAAAGGCTGTAGCGTGATTTCAACAGACAGACGGACAGACGGACGGACATGTCTAGATCGTCTTAGATTTTTTCGCTGATCAAGAATATATATACTTTATAGGGTCGGAAATGGATATTTCGATGTGTTGCAAACGGAATGACAAAATGAATATACCCCCATCCTTCGGTGGTGGGTATAAAAATGAATTTAAATGAAAGAAAAACAAAAAAAAAAACTTAAATATTAAAATAAACATTTCTCCCACGCCGGGGCTTGAACCATCATCCTCTGTCATACTAGTCTGACACACTCCCACTGAGCTATGCCACACTTGCTTAAACCTCAACGAAACGAATACTTATAACACATCCCTGTAATACCCCCCAACATGGGGAAATAAGCAAATAGATGAAATCGTTGTTGTAAGTCAAGTCTAGCTTGTCGCAATCCAGACTCAGATAAAATGTTCAAGAGATAGTAAGATAGTTCAGGAGTAAGAAAGATACATTGTTTCAAAAGAGAAAAAAGAAAGAAAAACAAGTAAAAGCGTGCTAAGTTCGGCCGGGCCGAATCTTATATACCCTCCACCATGGATCGCATTTGTCGAGTTCTTTTCCCGGCATCTCTTCTTAGGCAGAAAAGGATATAAGAAAAGAGTTGCTCTGCTATTAAAACGATATCAAAATATGGTCCGGTTCGGACCACAATTAAATTATATGTTGGAGACCTGTGTAAAATTTCAGCCAATTCGTATAAGAATTGCGCCCATTGGGGCTCACGAAGTAAAATAGAGAGAACGATTTATATGGGGTCTGTATCGGGCTATAGACCGATTCAGACCATGAGAGAATCCATCGTACAAAATTTCAGGCATATCGGATAATAATTGCGACCTCTAGGGGTCAAGAAGTCAAGATCCCAGATCGGTTTATATGGCAGCTATATCAGGTTATGAACCGATTTGAACCTTATTTGACACAGTTGTTGAAAGTAAAAATAAAATACGTCATGCAAAATTTCAGCCAAATCGGATAGGAATTGCGCCCTCTAAAAGCTCAAGAAGTCAAATCCCCAGATCTGTTTGTATGACAGCTATATCAGGTTATAGACCGATTTCAACCATACTTGACACAGTTGTTGGATATCATAACGAAATACTTCGGGCAAAAATTCATTCAAATCGGATAAGAATTGTTCCCTCTAGAGGCTCAAGAAGTCAAGACCCAAGATCGGTTTATATGGCAGCTATATCAGGTTATGAACCGATTTCAACCATACTTGGCACAGTTGTTGGGTATCATAACAAAACACGTCGTGCGAAATTCCATTCCATTTGGATAAGAATTGCGCTCTCTAGAGGCTCAAGAAGTCAAGACCCCAAGATCGGTTTATATGGCAGCTATATCAGGTTATGGGCCGATTTGAACCATACTTGGCACAGTTGTTGGATATAATAAGAAAACACGTCGTGCAAAATTTCATTCTGATCGGATAAGAATTGCGCACGATAGAGGCTCAAGAAGTCAAGACCCAAGATCGGTTTATATGGCAGCTATATCAGGTTATGGACCGATTTGAACTATACTTCGCGCAGTTGTTGGACATAATAACAAAACACGTCGTGCAAAATTTCATTCCAATCGGATAAGAATTGCGCAATCTAGAGGCTCAAGAAATCAAGACCCAAGATCGGTTTATATGGCAGCTATATCAAAACATGGACCGATATGGCCCATTTACAATACCAACCGACCTACACTAATAAGAAGTATTTGTGCAAAATTTCAAGCGGCTAGCTTAACTCCTTCGGAAGTTAGCGTGCTTTCGACAGACAGACGGACGGACGGACGGACGGACGGACAGACGGACAGACGGACGGACATGGCTAGATCGACATAAAATGTCGCGACGATCAAGAATATATATACTTTATGGGGTCTCAGACGAATATTTCGAGTAGTTACAAACAGAATGACGAAATTAGTATACCCCCCATCTTATGGTGGAGGGTATAAAAAAATACAAAATCAAACCTGCGTCCCAGCAAACATCGTATATATCAGCGACAGGGAAAAGCAATCATGTCCCTGGAGATGGCCCTCACAACTGACAGAAGAAAGAATGCAATAACAGAGTCACAAGCCGTTGAAAAAATTTGTCAACGCCGACTATATTACCGACAATTACTTTTTGGGCAACCCAATACGTCCAATATGTCTATTTAGAGCAGTTTTCGGGCTTGGGCTACCCCTTTGATACTTGAACCCAAGTTTTTATATCACATTCGTTTTCTACTCTCCAATATCTTTCATTTGGTACCCATATTGTCCCTTTCGGTCAACTTTTGATTTTGGGTGGCGTTTTTGGGGTAACGGGGGAGAATTCGCCCCCTTCCAACAAATTACATAGGCTATACCTCTCTCCTGACCATATTTATAATCTACTCGCGATCACTTTTCATTCGAGCCCCATATTGTCATTATCGTCCAATAAACCAATTTGGGGGATTTTCGGGTCGGGGCGGCCCCCCAATTACTTGGACTAAATTTTTATACCCTCCACCATAAGATGGGGGGTATACTAATTTCGTCATTCTGATTGTAACTACTCGAAATATTCATCTGAGACCCCATAAAGTATATATATTCTTGATCGTCGTGAAATTTTATGTCGATCTAACCATGTCCGTCCGTCTGTCCGTCCGTCTGTCCGTCCGTCCGTCCATCCGTCCGTCCGTCTGTCTGTCGAAAGCACGCTAACTTCCGAAGGAGTAAAGCTAGCCGCTTGAAATTTTGCACAAATATTTCTTATTAGCATAGGTCGGTTGGTATTGTAAATGGGCCATATCGGTCCATGTTTTGATATAGCTCCCATATAAACCGATCTTGGGTCTTGAATTTTTGAGCCTCTAGAGTGCGCAATTCTTATCCGATTGGAAGGAAATTTTGCACGACGTGTTTTGTTATGATATCCAACAACTGTGCCAAGTATGGCTCAAATCGGTTCATAACCTGTTATAGCTGCCATATAAACCGATCTGGGGTCTTGACTTCTTGAGCCTCTAGAGTGCTCAATTCTTATCCGATTGGAATGAAATTTTGCACGACGTGTTTTGTTACGATATCTAACAACTGTGTCAAATAAGGTTCAAATCGGCTCATAACCTGATATAGCTGCCATATAAACCGATCTTGGGTCTTGACTTCTTGAGCCTCTAGAGTGCGCAATTCTTATCCGATTGGAATGAAATTTTGCACGACGTGTTTTGTTATTATATCCAGCAACTGTGCCAAGTTTGGTTCAAATCGGTCCATAACCTGATACAGCTGCCATATAAACCGATTTTGGGTCTTGATTCTTGAGCCTCTAGAGGGCGCAATTCTTATCCGATTTGAATGAATTTTGGCACGTAGTATTTTGTTATGATATTCAACAACTGTGCCAGATATGGTTCAAATCGGTTCATAACCTGATATAGCTGTCATATAAACAGTTCTGGGGACTTGACTTCTTGAGCTTCTAGAGGGCTCAATTTCTATCTGATTTGAATGAAATTTTGCACGACGTTTTTTATACCCTCCACCATAAGATGGGGGGTATACTAATTTCGTCATTCTGATTGTAACTACTCAAAATATTCGTCTGAGACCCCATAAAGTATATATATTCTTGATCGTCGTGAAATTTTATGTCGATCTAGCCATGTCCGTCCGTCCGTCTGTCTGTCGAAAGCACGCTAACTTCCGAAGGAGTAAAGCTAGCCGCTTGAAATTTTGCACAAATATTTCTTATTAGCGTAGGTCGGTTCATATTGTAAATGGGCCATATCGGTACATGTTTTGATATAGCTCCCATATAAACCGATCTTGGGTCTTGACTTCTTGAGCCTCTAGAGTGCGCAATTCTTATCCGATTGGAATGAAATTTTGCACGACGTGTTTTGTTATTATATCCAACAACTGTGTTAAGTATGGTTCAAATCGGTTCATAACCTGATATAGCTGCCATATAAACCGATCTTGGGTCTTGACTTCTTGAGCCTCTAGAGTGCGCAATTCTTATCCGATTTGAATGAAATTTTGCACGACGTGTTTTGTTATTATGTCCAACAACTGTGCCAAGTATGGTTCAAATCGGTCCATAACCTGATATAGCTGCCATATAAACCGATCTTGGGTCTTGACTTCATGAGCCTCTAGAGTGGGCAATTCTTATCCGATTGGAATGAAATTTTGCACGACGTGTTTTGTTATTATATCCAACAACTGTGCCAAGTATGGCTCAAATCGGTTCATAACCTGATATAGCTGCCATATAAACCGATCTGGGGTCTTGACTTCAAATCGGTTCATAACCTGATATAGCTGTCATATAAACCGATCTGGGATCTTGACTTCTTGAGCCTGAGCCTTGAGGTCGCAATTATTATCCGATTTGCCTGAAATTTTGTACGACGTATTCTCTCATGACCATCAACATACGCGTTTATTATGGTCTGAATCGGTCTATAGCCCGATACAGCTCCCATATAAATCGATCTCTCTATTTTACTTCTTGAGCCCTCAAAGGGCGCAATTCTTATTCAAATTTGCTGACATTTTACACAGGTCTCCGACATATAATTTAATTGTGGTCCAAACCGGACCATATCTTGGTATCGTTTTAATAGCAGAGCAAATCTTTTCTTATATCCTTTTTTGCCTAAGAAGAGATGCCGGGAAAAGAACTCTACAAATGCGATCCATGGTGGAGGGTATATAAGATTCGGCCCGGCCGAACTTAGCACGCTTTTACTTGTTAATATGGAAATCGTACTCTACTCTTGAATACCTTTTATTTAAGTCCCATATTGTCCCAATCGGTCCAATTTTAGTTTTGGGTGGTACTCTTGGGGGAAGTAGGAGGGTCCGCCCCCCTTGCGATATCAAAAACTTATATAGCCTATTGCTTCTGCCGGACCATATTCGTAATCTACTACCGTATACCTATCATTCGATTCCCATTTTGTCATTATCGTCCAATAATCCTATTTTAGGGGGTTTTTGGGGTTGGGGCAGCACCCCAATTACTTGGACGCATTGGGGGTCTGCCCCCAATGCGATATCAAAAAATTATATAGCCTCCTTCCGGACCACTCCCCACAATCTGTGAAAATTTCAAAGAAAACGGTTTAGCCGTTTTTGGGTCTATACGGAGCAAACAAATTTACAAACCCACAAACAAAAAAAACAAACAAACATTCATACAAACAAACAAACAGACAAATACAAATACATTTTTACATATATATATAGATATCACAGAACGTTTTCAAGTTATTGCTATAGAATGCTCTTTTGTTATTATAGAATAAAAATTGATAAAACATTTTGAATTCGTGCATTCACAATAGTTTCATGATGACAAGTTTAAATTTATAATTCGGACCCATACTTTGCCATCATCATTTCATGCGAGAAACTCTATACAAGAATCGTGCATGTCGTTCAAAACTTTGCGCCAGCTCTGACTAGGACTAACCGATTGACGTCTTTCATAAGCACAACGATTGGGTGTGTGTATAATTTAATTTTAAGTCTCCCTTGTAAGCACTGCACTCTCCTAACGGCCGTTGAACAGTCATCCAGGCAGCTCGCATGGACTACTGACACGAAAACTTACCACATAAATTATAGCAGGGTCTCGAAACGAATCGCCAACGCTGTTACCTCTCCATGTTTGTGGTTTGTTTGTCTTTCTAGAGTCGTATGTAAATTTCATAATACTCGAACTAAAACGTAATTAATCATTAGCTTGTTGTCATTATTTTGTTCGTAAATTTTCAAAAATAGTAATTTGTCACCCATGTTTCGTCTCAGCGTCATCCTATGTGGACAACATTGAGACATTAAACGCCTTTGTCTTCCTTTATTATACCCACCACCATAGGATATATTCATTTAGTCATTCCGTTTGCAACACGTCGAAATATCAGTTTCCGACACTACAAAGTATATATTGGGTTGCCCAAAAAGTAATTGCGGATTTTTCATATAGTCGGCGTTGACAAATTTTTTCACAGCTTGCGACTCTATAATTGCATTCTTTCTTCTGTCAGTTATCAGTTGTTACTTTTAGCTTGCTTTAGAAAAAAAGTGTAAAAAAAGTATATTTGATTAAAGTTCATTCTATGTTTTATTAAAAATGCATTTACTTTCTTTTAAAAAAATCCGCAATTACTTTTTGGGCAACCCAATATATTTCGGATCATCGTAAAATTCTAAGATGATTTGACGATGTGTGTCTGTCCATCTATCCGTCTGCCCGTCCGTCTGTTGTAATCATTCTACAGCTTTGAAAATTTTAAATATTGGGCTGAAATTTGGCACAGATACGTCTTTTTGATACACGCTGGTTAAGTTCTTGAACGGGCCAAAGCGGACCATATTTGGATATAGCTGCTATATAGGCCGATCTGCCGATAAAAGGTTTAATGCCCATGAATGCTTCATTTTTTACACGATTTCGCTGAAATTGGCAACAGTGGGTAGTTTAGGACTCCCAACATCAGAACTTAATATGGTTCAGATCGGACTATATTTATATATAGCTGCCATATAGACCGATCTTCCGATAAAGGGTCTAAAGCTTATAAAAGCTTTATTTATTACCCGATTTCGCTTGAATCAGTGAGTTGTTTCGAGCCTCCCGATGTCGGACCTAAATAAGGTTCAGATCGGGCTATATTTAGATATAGCTGCCATACAGACCGATCTGCCGATAAAGGGTCTGGAACCCATAAAGGCTGCATTTATACGCCAATTTCGCTAAAATTTAAATCAGTGAGTTGTTCTACCACCCGCCATCTGACTCAAATCTGGTAAAGATCGAAATGTATTTAGATATAGCTGTCATATAGACCGATATGCCGATAAAGGGTCTGAAGCTCATAAAAGCTTTATTTATTGCCCGATTTCGTTGAAATTTTAAACAGTGAGTTGTTCTAAGCCTTCCAAAACCAAATATGAGTCAGATCAGACTATAAAGATATAGTTGTCATATTGACCGATCTTTCAATTTAGGGTCTTAATCTAATAAAAAGCAGATTTATTATCTGAAAATGTTACTTGTTTATGAGTTCTCGGGTCCTGAAAAAAATATGATGGAGACCAGCCCCTATTAAGATTAAGGGCTGGAGTTATAATAAAATAGGATTTTATAGATTTGGTTATATATGCCATATAGAACGATCTCTTGATTTAAAGTCTTGACCCTATAGAGAGAACATTTATTATCCGATTTCGTTGATATTTGACGCAGTGACTTATGTGAAGCTTTCGACATCCGTGTACTATATGGTTCAGATCGCTTTATATTTGGATATAGTTGTCAAAAAGACCAATTGTACAGTGACTTATATTTATTAGACCACTCAATGTCCGTGCTGAGTTTGGGTGCAAAATTTATTCAATTTTCACCGAATTTTGACGAAAGGGGGTTAACATATATACCCGAGGTGGTGGGTATCTAAAGCTCGGCCCAGCCGAACATAATGCCTTTTTATACCACCACCGTAGGATAGGGGGTACATTAATTTAGTCATTCCCTTTGCAACACATCGAAATATCGATTTCCGGCCCTACAATCTATATCTATATTTCGGATCGTTGTAAAATTCTAAGACAATTTAATGATGTCCGTGTGTCTGTCCGTCCGTCTGTTGTAATCACTCCACAGCCTTCAAAAATTGAGGTATTGAGCTGAAATTTTGATGCACGGTGATTAAGCTCTTGAACGGGCCAAATCGGACCATATTTGGATATAGCTGCTATATAGACCGATCTGATAATAAAGGGTCTAATGCCCATAAATGCTTTAATTTTTATCCGATTTCGCTAAAATTTGAAACAGTGAGTAGTTTAAGACCTCCCGATATCTGACCTAAATATGGTCCAGATCGGACTATATTTAGATATAGCTGCCATATAGACCCATTAAAACTTTATTTATTACCTGATTTCGCTGAAATTTTAAACAGTGGTTTAGTTTAAGCCTTCCGATATCTGACCTAAATATGGTTTAGATCGGACTATGGAAATGGAAGTTACATATATACCCGAGGTGGTGGGTATCCAAAATTCGGCCCGACCGATCTTGATGCCGTTTAACTTGTTACTTATTCAAATGTAATTCAATAAACATTCAAAATATGCTTCTGTAGTTTGACAAGCATAGCGTCGCTTTGTATTTGGCATTCTGCTTAATGTGCCCGGAGGGAAAGTTGAGAAGCGTTCCAAAAATCAGGGTTCCTTATTAAAGATTGACAACACCATCCGCCACACCTTCTCATGGGAAGCATGATAGAAACACTCTTTCTTTATTTGTAAAAAATCCAAAAGACATTACTCATTCCTTTCCTTTTGGGAAGTTGTCAAGAATTGTTTCTAATAATTTTTTAAAAACAAGTATCAAATATGTCGACTAGTATTCACAAGAAGTTCTATTTATTCACTTTTTGAATACTTTGGACTGAATTTAATTTGTTTATGGCCGGGTTTTGCTCATATTTCCCCCAATATTATTGTATTTTACAGAATCTTTAACGAAATTGTCAAAAAATTTATTCCATATAGACTCTAACACAGCTCAACTTATTTTCGTGAGATTTTCACAGTTTGTGTAGGATGGTCTTGGAGAAAAGACTAGACATAATAATTTTTTGATATCAGAAACACATTACCCCAGAACAACAACCAAACTGAAGAGTGGACCGATCAAGACAATGTTGGATCAAACGTAAGGTATTTGGGAGAAATGAAGACTGTATGGAATCAGAATGCGAATCTGACCGAGAATTGTTCATATCCAAACAGAAAAGAAGACCAGTCGCGACAATATGGGACACAATTGAATGGTATTCAGGCGTGGAGTAAAAAGCTGGCTTCAAATTCAGGACCAAGTGAGGAGAAACGCTCCACCACTAGGAGTGGCTTAACGCACATTGATCATGATGTGGTAGTTGTCCTTAAATGACTATGTGACTATCTATTAAATATTCATTATTTACTTTTTTTTAATCAAATCATATATTATTATTAAACGATTTTCTGGTTTTAACAACTAATTTGTCAGTCTATATATTTGTATCTCTGAACGCCTTTTGAACAAAAAAGTATTGCCCAGCGGCACGTTGCCTAAAAGAAAGGTCCCTTATCGATGAATTTGAATCATAAAATCTGATATGTGAGATATAACCTTACTGTTAGTGTAGTGGTGCTAAGGTTTGCATCTTCCGAACGAAGAGCCATCATTTTTGCGGGAAAGCGGCCTACATTGTCCATTCTACCTAAGTAATTAAATCATAAATGTCCTGTTAGATAGGTCAGTATGATTGATAGACTGTTTTGGGGTGAGGTGGTCCTCTAGATATATTACCGCTTTTAGAACTTAAAACGCTATCTGAATACTTGGACACAAATTTTAGGGTCATACTCGTAATCTACTCCCAAATACCTTTCATTTGAACTCCACATAGCCATGATAGGCTAATATGCGAATTTGAGGGACTTTTTTGGTGGTGGGGCGACACCTAATTACGTGGACCTCATTTTTTTTGTCATATTCGAAAAACTTCCATTTGAGTCCCATATTTTAATTTTGCCTATTTAAAGGGGTTTTGGGCTCGGGGCAGCCCCCTAGGTTCTTGGACCCATCTTTTAATATCAAATTTGTATTCTACTCTCGAATACCTTTCATTTGAGTCCCATATTGTCCCGATCAGTCCACTTTTATTTTGGGTGGTCCTTTTGGGGTAAGGGTCCTTTGCGATATTAACAAATGATATAGTCTATTGCTTCGTCCGGCGTTTTTGAGTACACAAACAAACAAACAAACCAACACAAATTCATTTTTAAATATATATAGATGAGTATCCCGGGAGACATAAGACATTAAGAACTTTGGTTACCCACCACCTCGGGAATATCGTAAGTTAACCACTTTTCGTCATAATCCGGAGGAAAATGCATCATCTATGAACTCATTGCAGCTATATCTGGTTCGATTTGAACCTAACTCGGCACGGACTTCGAGTGGTCTAATAAATACTATTCACTGTTCAAGTTGTTAAAACAGAATATTGGCCAATATGGCGCTATATGAAAATATATTGGGTTGCTCAAAAAGTAATTGCGGATTTTTCATATAGTCGGCGTTGACAAATTTTTTCAACGGCTTGTGACTCTGTAAATGCATTCTTTCTTCTGTCAGTTATCAGCTGTTACTTTTAGCTTGCTTTAGAAAAAAGTGCGCGCGTTAAATATACCAAAATCAACCGTTCATTATCACATAAAAAGTCTTGGACTGGCGAAAATGCTTGATATTTGGGTACCACATGGTCAATCGTAAAGGTGTCATATCCAGAATTGGTCAATCGTAAAGGTGTCATATTCCACCAGGACAACGCTAGACCGCACACATCTTTGGTCACTCGTCGAAAACTGAGTGAGCTTGGCTGGGAACTTTTGATGCATCCACCATATAGCCATGACCTTGCACCATCAGACTACCATTTATTTCAATCTTTGCAGAACTCCTTAAATGGTAAAACTTTCGGCAATGATGAGGCTATAAAATCACACTTGGTTCAGTTTTTTGCAGATAAAGGCCAGAAGTTCTATGAGCGTGGAATACTAAATTTGCCAGGAAGATGGCAAAAGGTTATCGAACAAAATGGCAATTATATATTTGATTAAAGTTCATTCTAACTTTAATAAAAAATGCATTTACTTTCTTTTAAAAAATCCGCAATTACTTTTTAGGCAACCCAATAGATAGATCTGAATCATTTAGGGCACTGATGTCGAAAAGGTCACTACGCCAAATTTTAGCGAAATCGGATAAAAAATGCCCCTTTTATGAGCTCAAACCTTAGATCGGATGATCGGCTTATATGGCAGCTATGTCGAAATATACGCCAATGTTGGCCATATTGAATGTGGATGTCGTAGAGCCTAACACAGCTCACTGTGTAACATTTCAGCGCAATCAGGTAGCAAACGCTGCCTTTGTGGGTCCAAGGACTTTAATCGGGAGATCAGTCCATATGGCAGCTATGTCCAAGTATAGACGCATCTTGACCACACTCAATACGAATGTCGAGGAGCCTAACGCAAAACATTGTGTCAAATTTCAGCGAAATCGAATCATAAAGATGGCTTTAATGGGCCTAAAATCTTAAATCGAAAGATCGTTCTATTGGGTTGCCCAAAAAGTAATTGCGGATTTTTTAAAAGAAAGTAAATGCATTTTTAATAAAACTTAGAATGAACTTTAATCAAATATACTTTTTTTCCACTTTTTTTCTGAAGCAAGCTAAAAGTCACAGCTGATAACTGACAGAAGAAAGAATGCAATTACAGAGTCACAAGCTGTGGAAAAATTTGTCAACGCCGACTATTTGAAAAATCCGCAATTACTTTTTGGGCAACCCAATATATTGGGGCTATACCTAGATATAGTCCGATATAACCAATCTTCGTACTTAACCTGCCATTGAAAAAAAGAATCTGTGAAAAGTTTCAGTTAATTATCTTAAATTTTAAAGCCTGTAGCGTGTTTTCAACGGACGGACGGATATGGCTAGATCGTCATAAGTTTTTACCATGATCAAGAATATATATACTTTATAGGATCGGAAATGGATATGTTAAACGAAACGATAAAATGGATATACCCCCATCCTTAGGTGATGGGTACAAAAAAGCGGAAGTTTATTGGGATTATATTACACACGTCTCAAGGAATACAATAAGATTATCAGATTGGCAAAACGTTTCTCCTGGAAGCTTTGCTGCTAACAGGTCGATAGTGTTAATGACGCCGACAAGATGAAAAAGTTTTCTTAAAAACCCATGACCAAACTGAGACATAAGCAAACGATATGGGAGTGAGAACAGAGATAACGGAGGACGTGATGATTATTTTGATGAAATCTCATTTTCCACAGGATACGGCGGAATCTTGGAATAATGCCTTAAGGAGCTCACGGCGTTACTTCAGAAGGAGACCGACAGTCTGGCGCCTCTTCTGTCCACTATTTTCACAGGCATATCCTCTGAAATCCTGGCAGGAGGCAAGTATTTATACCCAAGTGTTAGCATAAAATAATTGGTAGAAACCCTAGATGACCGGGGAGATTCGCAATATTGGAAAAGAGGTCCCCAGACTTTTTAACAGAGCACGTCGTAAAAAAGCGAAAGTTTATTGGGATGTGTATTACATACGGCTCATGGAATACAATGAGATTACCACAGCAGCTGCATACTGGAATCTTTTCTGCGAACAGATCGATAGCGTTAATGACGCCGCCATGATAAAAAAGTTTCTCTCAAAAACACATGTCCAAACTGAAGCTTTAGTAGACGACATGGGAGTGAGAGCAGAGGCAACGGAGGACATGTTGAGGCTTTTGATGAAAACCCATTTTCCACTAGAAACGAAGGAAATACCGGAATCTTGAAATATTGACGTTGATCGAAGATTTATTATTACGGAATTTATGGTGAAGGAATTCTTGAGCAGCTTCAAACCATTTAAGTCACCCGGGCCTGATGCAATATTTCCGGCGTTGCTACAGAAAGAGGCAGACGATCTGGCGCCTCATCTGGCCAAATTTTTCACAGCGTGCCTAGGACTTGCATATACTCCGAAAGCCTGGCAGGAGGCAAGGGTGGTGTTTGTACCCAAGCGCGGCAAGGCAAGTTATGCGACACCAAAGGCATACAGACCCATAAGCCTTACATCCTTTCTACTCAAAACCATGGAACGTATTGTGGACACCATGATAAAGAGTATGACATCCAGCGAACTGCTCAAATTCAAACAGCATGTCTATGTCAAGGGAAGGTCGGTGGAGACTGACCTGCACAAGGTTATGCATAACATAGAAGAATCCTTCGATGCCAAAACGTACACACTGGCGGTATGCATTATCATCGAGGGGGCTTTTAACAATGTGCGGAGCGACACACTGATCCAATCCTTAGACCAGACACGGTCCTTAGAGACTGGATAAACCATATGCTAAGGAACAGGTGGATAAATTGTGTGTCCAATGGCATAAACATAAGGGAGAAAGTGGCACAGGGCACGCCACAGGGGGGCATTTTATCGTCACTCCAATGGGTGATCAATATAAATTACCTATTACGGATGCTGACTGAGGAGGGATTTGAACCCGTCTGCTACGCAGACGATGTTATAATACTTCTAAGGATCCGAACGAGCTATGCAGAAGGGCCGAAAGGGTCTTGCATATGGCATATGACTGGGCTATCTTAATGTTAACCCAGAGAAGACTGAAATATGCCTGTTCACTAGGAAGACGAAGGTGTGCCAATTTAACGCACCACGTTGCCTCAATAAGACGATTCTAATACCTGACAAGGTCAAATACTAAGGTGTGATCTGAAACTGAATTGGAAGTATCACATTCAGGAGCGTACTTAGAAGGCTCACAGATGTTGGGCATAATGTAGACGGGCCGTAGGCTCAAAATGGGGCCTGAATCCGAAGATAGTCCACTGGCTCTACAGGAGCGTGATTAGACCAATACTTACTTACGCCTCAGCAGTTTGTTGGACTGCTATGGAGAAAAAGTGCAACATAAGGACCATACAACCGGTTCAGAGAACATTTTGTCTTGGAATAGGCGGAGCGATGAGGACCACGACCTCTAGGACACTGGAGACTATTCTAGATATCCGACCCATTGACATACGGATTAAGAATAAGGCAGCCACTGCGGCTATGAGCCACTGCGGCGATGGGAGAATGGAGTGAGGATGGGACCAACTCATACCATCGGGGTATAATCGAGGCGACGATAGGAAATCTGGAAGGAAGGGAAGAGTTTTCCGATTGAATACCTGAGATGAACCTTGAAGCCGAGTGCGACGCCTGCTGCCATCGGCACAGTCTTGGATTGACGGAACACAAGTATTGCCATCTGGAAGATCATGTTACACGGATAGATTAAAGCTAGAGGACAGAGTGGGCCTGGGGATTTACATTGAGAACCCAGGGACTGAGATCTGTTTTAGACTGCCTGACCATAATACGGTCCTGCAAATGGAGATCCGGACGATCACGGAATGTCTGAAGTGGTGTGGAGCTAACGCGAGGACGTCGAGTGGGAATATCTTTACCGACAGTAAAATTGCCATAAGGGCATCAACAACCAGGACGGTAAGGTCACGAACAGTCTTGCAGTGTAAGGAGGAGATTAACACCTTCTCTAAGGATAGGAAAATCCGATCGCTATTGGTATCATAACAGGATCCGATCGCTATTGGTATCATAACGGGACACATAGGACTACGTGCTCACTTATGTAAAATCGGTGCGGCAAGTAATAGCATGTGTAGTGCAAGCGGGGAAGAGCATTTCAGTCCGAGTTATGGGAGTGGGCGACGAATGCGCATGCAACATTGTGGAAAAGCGAAATGGTCGGGAGGACGGCGAAAATCCTTTGGGGGGATACAGATCTTGAGAAGAGGAGGCTATTACTGAAAGGAAGCAAGAACTGACCTCCTTCTTGCTTCCTTTCAGTAATAGCTATATCTATTATCTATATATAGCTATTAGTATCATAACGGTACACATGGGACTACGAGCTCAAAATTGCAAATTTTGCCCATGAACATTCCACTAAGGAACAGAGGCAAACTTCTCACATATCAATGAGTGCAGTCCGATTCAAGTTTTAAGCGCAATGATAAGGGGCCTCCCTTTTATAGCCGAGTCCGAACGGCGTGCCGCAGTGCGACACCTCTTGCGGCAAGTGATATCATGTGTAGTGCATGCGGGGAGATGATGAGACGTTGGAGCATTTCCTTAGTCATTGCCCGGCTTTCGCGTCTACCTGATACCGGCTTTTAGTTGGAGACACAATACCAGACATGAACCAACTTAGGGGAGTGGCATTGAAAACAATTAAGGATTTTGTAAGTAGCACGGAATTCCTAACTTAAAATTTTCTTTTTAGAGGTTACTTTATAGTTCTTAGAGCGCACAACAAGCCGATTACTGGCTTAGGTGTATGTCCATAGTGGTATGGGGCCGATTAAAATCTGCACCCTCTTTTCATCCTAACCTATACCCAAGCCCGTCAAGGCTCAATATGCGATACCAAAAACCCCTTTTTATACCCACAAACTTAGGATACGGGTAAACTATTCTAGTTATTCCGTTGTAACACCTCTAAATATTGATCTAAGACCCCATTAAGTATATATATTCTTGATCGCCTCGACATTCTAAGTTCTAGCCATGTCCGTCTGTCAAAATCACGACAGCGGTCCAGCTCATCAGTCAGTCATCAATATCGGCAGTGCATCCAGTAGATTTCCACCAGATCATCGGTCCCAAGTGGAGGATCTGGTTGATGAGCAGATTTTCGAACATGTTTGGGACTCTGTAGAGGGTCCACCCATACAAATGATGAGCTGCGAGCATAGAGGGGACATTTTTATGCTGCGTTTTGCGTCGGTGGAACTTATTGATACCTTTAAAAAGCTCGTCCTTTCTGGGAGGGTGAAAGCTCGACCTAGTAAGAAAGATGGACATCCCCAAGCTCACAAGGGCGATGATCTTCATTAAGGGATGGAGCAGTGAATTTGCGACGGAACACATGTTGGGATTCTTGGCAAGCAAAACCAATGTTTGGTCGCAGAGAAGTGGGAGGTCTTCCACAGGAAGGAGAAGGAGTTGGTTGGCATTGATCAAGTCTCCGTGACAAGTTTAGCTAAGACAAAAGGCATGGCGCACTACGAGAGCACGTCTGTCTTTTTCAAGATTGAGAAGACTAGGGTAGACAAAAATCCTCATATTGAGATATCGACCCGTGCAGTGGCAGGGGACTATATGACGCCTTAAAAACAGGGGGCTGACGACGAGACCATCACTGACGGCCCCAATAATATGAAGACTAGGATTAGCATAGATCCTGATATGAAACAGCAGGCAGTGCAGGGTCGAGAGACTCAACACAGCCTAACAAACAGGGACCCGACGATGGAATCATAACCGACTTTATCAAGATTCGGAAGACTGGAATAGGCAAAAATCCTTATACTGAAACATCAGGCAGTGCAGTGACAGAAAAGGCAATGCAACGTGAATAACAGAGAGCGGACGATGGGAAAATACCCTACTCCCAAGAAGCCCATTTACTCAAGATTTGGAAGACTAAGATAGGCAAAGACCCTGAAACATCAGGCAGTGCAGTGACAGGAAAGTCAATCCAACCTAAAGAAGGTATAATGAGAATAAATAAAAGTAAGACTTTACTTGCATTGGGTAGTTGAAATAACTAGTTCCCATGGATTCTTCAACCAAGGTTTCCCATGGATTCGTCACCCAAGGTTTTATATTGGGGAACAAATTGCGGTATTATTAGTTTAAAAATTTATTATAGTTCATTATTATATTATATGCAAATTTATAATTGTTTTCGTAAACAAAAAAAGTAAATTTTGAAGAATGATTATTAATTTTTAAGTTTTAGTCAGTTAAAAATAGCAATTTGATTGATTAATAATACTTGGTAGCACAGAGGTTAGCATGTCCGCCTACGACGCTGAACGCCTGGGTTCGAATCCTGGCGAGATCATCAGAAAAAATATTCAACGGTGGTTGTCCCCTTCTGATGCTGGCAACATTTGTGAGGTACTTTGCCATGTAAAAGTCTCTCCAAAAAGGTATCGCACTGGGGCACGCCATTCGGACTCGGCTTTAAAAAAGAGGCCCCTTATCATTGAGCTTAAAACTTGAATCAGATTGCACCCATTGATATGTGAGAAGTTTGCCCCATGTTCCTTAGTGGAATGTTCATGGGTAAAATTTGCAATAATACTTGCACTTTACTTTTCATTCGCATTTATAAAATGGACAGGAGCCGCTCCGCTGCGCCTTCTTTCACTCTCTTGTTTTATTTGAGCCCTATACTAGCACGGTCAGGAAATAAGTTCTGTTTTGGGGTTGTGGTACGGGCTTTCAGATACTTCGTCCCAATGCGAATATCATTTTCGTGCTTTACTCCCAAACACCTTTAGTATGACCCTTATATTGCTGTGGTCGGTAAATATATTCGGTATGGGGGTATTTTTGGGTGTGAGCTGGACGCCTATATATCCGATTCGTGCTCTAGTCTCAAATATCTTTCATTTGAGCCCCATATAGTCATTATTGGTTTATATTTCTATTTGACGGGCTTTGGAGGTAAAACGGCCCCTTGGATATTCGACCCTAAATACGAATACCAAGTTTCTGTTTTTGTGTTATTATACAAAAACTAGATTTCGCCTAAATCGGCCCACCCAACGCCGAGATCTGGCGTTTTTTGAAAAAAAAGTGTGGAGAGGGGCCGCCGATTTAATTTTACATGTTAAATCAACCACATTCTTAAGGTTTTGGTGGTGGACTGGACATCAGATTAGAACCTCTTAATATGTCCAGTTTGAGGGATATGTAGGGTGGGTCGGCCACCCACGCACTTGGCCCTAAAAAAATAACAGCATCGTGATCTACTCTCAAATTTCTTTTATTTTAGGTCCAATTGCCAATGAATTAGGGGGAGTTTATGGGGTAATATCAAATTCATTTTCTACTATCAAATACCTACAATATTATTTATTGTCATAGTAGGTAAACATGGGCGGTTTGATGGGAGTGTGGGGGGCGGACCCTGAAATAATATCAGCATTATGCTAGAGAACGATTTTGTTTGAGCCCTACAATGTGAAGCATTTTGAAGGTACATTTACCCAAATTTGTTATTCAAAACACCAAAAATGTTTGGTAAAACAGCAGTTTTTGTCTGCTAAAAATGGTAAAACCGATATTACTGCTGTTTCAGCAAACACAGGGTTGCTGCATTAGCAAATACTTCGGTCAGCTAAATCAGCAAACAAAATCTGCTGTTTAAATTACAAAAATCTGTTGAAAAATGTATTAAATTTTTTAAGTTTGCGTTATATTTGTTTTGATTACTGTAGATTTTTTTAGATATTTTGTTGAAAGAGATGGTTTTAATTTGTGGAATATTACCGTAAAGAAACTACCTAAACCATCCATTGGTATATTCGAAACGGGGCTGATCAAGCTCGCATTTCTTGTTGTCGCTCTACTAATATGTACATGATTGACATGGTCTTTTGTATCTAAATTAAAACAAGTAAAAGCGTGCTAAGTTCGGCCGGGCCGAATCTTATATACCCTCCACCATGGATCGTATTTGTCGAGAACTTTTCCCTGCATCTCTTCTTAGGCAAAAAAAAAGGATTTAAGAAAAGATTTGCTCTGCTATTAGAGCGATATCAAGATATGGTCCGGTTTGGATTATGTGTTAGAGACCTGTGTAAAATGTCAGCTAATTCGATTAAGAATTGCGCCCTTTGGGGGCTCAAGAAGTAAAATAGAGAGATCGATTTATATGGGAGCTGTATCGGGCAATAGACAGATTCAGACCATAATAAACACGTATGTTGATGGTCATGAGAGAATCCGTCGTACAAAATTTCAGCC
Source organism: Stomoxys calcitrans (assembly GCF_963082655.1). NCBI lineage: Eukaryota > Metazoa > Arthropoda > Insecta > Diptera > Muscidae > Stomoxys > Stomoxys calcitrans. The sequence continues at coordinate 111,612,141 of NC_081552.1, read as the reverse complement.
AAATCGGATAATAATTGCGACCTCTAGAGGCTCAAGAAGTCAAGATCCGAGATCGGTTTATATGGCAGCTATATCAGGTTATGAACCGATTTGAACCTTATTTGATACAGTTGTTGAAAGTAAGAATAAAATACGTCTTGCAAAATTTCAGCCAAATCGGATAGGAATTGCGCCTTCTATAAGCTCAAGAAGTTAAGTCACCAGATCTGTTTATATGACAGCTATATCAGGCTATGGACCGATTTGAACCATACTTGGCACAGTTGTTGGATATCATAACAAAATACTACGTGCAAAATTTCATTCGAATCGGATAAGAATTGCGCACTCTAGAGGCTCAAGAAATCAAGACCCAAGATCGGTTTATATGGCAGCTATATCAGGTTATGAACCGATTTAAACCATACTTGGATATCATAACAAAACACCTCATGCAAAATTTCCGCCAAATCGGATAAGAATTGCGCACTCTAGATGCTCAAGAAGTCAAGACCCAAGATCGGTTTATATGGCAGCTAAATCAGGTTATGGACCGATTTGAACCATACTTGGCATAATTGTTGGATATAATAACGAAACACGTCGTGCAAATTTTCATTCCAACCGGATAAGAATTGCGCACTCTAGAGGCTCAAGAAGTCAAGACCCAAGATGGGTTTATATGGCAGCTATATCAAAACATGGACTGATATGGCCCATTTACAATACCAACCGACCTACACTAATAAGATGTATTTGTGCAAAATTTCAAGCGGCTAGCTATACTCCTTCGGAAGTTAGCGTGCTTTCGACAGACAGACGGATGGACGGACGGACAGACGGACGGACGGACAGACAGTCGGAGGGACATGGATAGATCGACATAAAATGTCGCGACGATCAAGAATATATATACTTTATGGGGTCTCAGACGAATATTTCGAGTAGTTACAGAATGACGAAATTAGTATACCACCCATCCATATGGTGGAGGGTATAAAAATTTGGTATCTAAATTTCGGATGGGGTACCTAGCTCCCCTAGGTACCCTAAAACCTACTAAACATATATTTAGACCAATCACGACAATATGGGACTCAAATTAAAGGTATTTAGGATAAGAAAATGTATCTGATATACAATTGTCGGACCAAGTGCTACGGGGACCACCCCAAGCCCCAAAACACCCCTAAATCGGACAAACTTACCGACCATGGCAATATGGAACTCAAATTAAAGGTATTTGAATGCAGAATACGAATCTGATATCCAAATATTGGACCTCTCACCAAAAACATCCCCCAAAGGGGACAAATTTATGACCATTGCAATATGGGGCTCAAATGAAAGGTCTTTGGGAGTAAAGCACGAATTTGATATCAATATTCGGGAAAAGTGTCTATGGGGCTACCCCACCCCCATAACACCACCCAAATAGGAAGTATTTTCTGACTATATCAATATGAGGCTCAAATAAGAGGGTTTTTAAGTGGAACACGAATCCGATATATGTTTTCAAGGCCAACTCACTGAGTGGCCGCCCATCCCCCAAAACACCCCAAGCCGGTCATGTTTGCCGACTATGGAAATATGGGGCTCAAATTAAAGGTATATGGGAGTAGACCACGTATTTGATATCAACATTAGTAGCCAACTGTCTAGCGGACGTCCCACCGCTCATCAAGACTTAAAGAGAGTGGAAATAAATATTCATAGTTTTTAGGGTCAATACCTTAATCTGGACCGATTTTTATCAAAATCAATAGTGTTGTCCTTGGACAAAAAAATAGACTTATGCTAAATTTTACAACAATACATGTACAGACAGACAGACGGGCAGATGGACATAGCTAAATCGAATCAGGAAGTGATTCTAAGCCGATTCGTATACTTATCGATGGGTCTAGCTCTTCTCTTTTTTAGCGTTGCAAACAAATGCGCAAATCTATAATACCCTGTACCACAGTGGTGGTGTAGGGTATAAAAATGCATAAAACATATTATCGAATACTTTACACTTTGCACAACACCAACGAAATCCTTTGTCTTCCCTAATGTTATCGGCAGTTTTTGCAGAAAGTTGGACGTACTTTGCGTGATATTTCGAAATTTTTGATTGGCCATTTCGATTTCGCACAGATCATGTGGATAAATGATCCAATTGGGATACACTTTATTTCAAATAATGTTAATTTTAGTCGCAATTGGTTTGGGTCGCAACAAATGTTTACTGGAAAGCTCTACTTTTAGTACTCTCTATTTTTTTGTGAGAGAATTACAGCAGTTTCACTTGAAACAGGCTGAACCGATTACCTCGAAATTTTCACAGATTGTTGAGGTTGGTCTGGAAGGAAACATAGGCTATATAATTTTTTGATATCGAGAGGGGGGCCGACCCACCCCCTTACCCCAATAGTAGTACCCAAAAATAAAAGAGGACCGATCAGAACAATATGGGATTCAAATGAAAGGTATTCAAGAGTAGAATACGAATTTCGTAATAAAAGTCGGGTCCAAGTACCAGGAGCGCCGCCCCAGCCCCAAAACCCCCTAAAATAAGTTCATTTGACGATCATGACAATACCATCGGACCATCCACCGTTACCCCAAAAACACCACCCAAAATCAAAAGTGGACCGATAAGGACAATATGGGTATCAAATGAATAGTATGCGGAAGTAAATAACGAATCTGACATACAAGGGGGTTACCCCCTATACTTCGACATGAAAAACGCCCAAAATGGGCACATTAACCAACCACGGATATATGGGCTCGGTTTGTTTATTCCGTATAGACTGAAAAACGGCAGAACCGATGTTCTTGAAATTTTCGCATATTGTGTAGGTTGGTCTGGTAAAAAACATAGGCTTATTTATGCCAAAAACACAACCCAAAATCAAAAGTGGACCGATCGGGACAATATAAGTATCAAATGAAAGGTATTGGAGAGTAGAATACAAATATGTTATTAAAATTTGAGTCTAAGTACCCATCGGACCGCCCCAACCCCAAAATTGCCCCAAACAGACATATTGGACGTTAGTTTCAATATGGGGCTCAAATGAAATAGAGTAGAGTAGATTTCGAATCTGGCATACAAAATCAGATCGAAGAATAGAGGGTGATACCGCCAAAAACGCCATTAAACACATTATGACTATATGATACTTAGCAAATCGATTTTCTTAACATTTTCATAGATTATGTACGTTTGTCTGGAAGGAAATATAGGCTATACTATTTTTAGATATCGGATGGAGGCGGACCCTTCCCTTAACCGCAAAAACGCCACCCATATCCAAAAGTGGTCCGATGGGCACAATAAAGGTGTTAAATGAAAGGTATTGGAGACCAGAACACGAGTATGGTTTTAATATTTGGGTTCAAGTACCCAGCGGTCAGGTAAGGTATGAATACGACATTAAAATTTGCGTTAAAGTCTAGGTGGCGCTTTTCCTCCTAAAGATAAGTCAAATGGGTTATTTGTCCCATTATGGCAATATGGGACTCAAATGAAAGATATTTGAGAGTAAGAAGAAATTTGATATCCAATTTTGGAGCCAAGTGTTTTTGGCTACGCCCTAAAGCAACCCCTAAACTGAACTTCATTTTCGTTTGGAATAAAGAACGAATTTGATATCTATTCCAGTGGAAGTACCGGTAGTCGCCCCAGCCCCAATATAATCTTCAAGCGGTTCATATTTACCGGCAATGGCAATATGGGGCTCAAATTAAAGGGATTAGGAAGGGCAGCACGAATTTGATATCTATATTTGAGTCGAAATGTCTGAGATGCCATTCCTCCGCTAATGAGAATATTACCCTAAGAAAGAACATTACCACCAGGAACCGATAATGGGCAAATTCTCACACTTAAATAAGTGCTTTCCGATTCAAGTCTAAACTCAATGATAAGGGACCTTTTTTATAGCGGAATCCCAACGCCGTCCCGTAGTGCTACACCTCTTTGGGGAACATTTTTTAAAAGTCCATGCATGACATTGTATATCGCAAATGTCGCCAACATTAAGAGGGGATAAACACCGCTTTGTTCGATGTTCTCGCCGGAATTCTTTCTAACGCGTTCACTATCATAGGCTACAATGGCATGAATTTTATATCCGCATTCAGGGCGTAGTGTCACCACCCTAAAAAGATATTAAAGAGTTAAAGAAGGCGTAGCGGAGCGGGCCCGGTTCAGCTAGTACAAATATAAATGTGTGTCTCAGCGGATGTTTAGAATCACCACTGAATGTATTCTTTCCATTTTTTTATACAATCCACCATAGGATGGGGGGGTATACTAATTTCGTCATTCTGTTTGTAACTACTCGAAATATTCGTCTGAGACCCCATAAAGTATATATATTCTTGATCGTCGCGACATTTTATGTCGATCTATCCATGTCCGTCCGTCTGTCTGTCCGTCTGTCTCTCGAAAGCACGCTAACCTCCGAAGGAGTATAGCTAGCCGCTTGAAATTTTGCCCAAATACATCTTATTAGTGTAGGTCGGTTGGTATTGTAAATGGGCCATATCGGTCCATGTTTTGATATAGCTGCCATATAAACCGATCTTGGGTCTTGATTTCTTGAGCCTCTAGAATGCGCAATTCTTATCCGATTAGAATGAAATTTTTCACGACGTGTTTTGTTATAATATCCAATAACTGTGCCAAGTATGGTTCAAATCGGTCCATAACCTGATATAGCTGCCATATAAACCCATCTTGGGTCTTGACTTCTTGAGCCTCTAGAGTGCGCAATTCTTATCCGATTGAAATGAAATTTTGCACGACGTGTTTAGTTATGATATCCAACAAGTGTGCCAAGTATGGTTCAAATCGGTCCATAACCTTATATAGCTGCCATAAAAACCGATCTTGGGTCTTGACTTCTTGAGCATCTGGAGTGCGCAATTCCTATCCGATTTGGCTGAAATTTTGCATGAGGTGTTTTGTTATGATATCCAAGTATGGTTTAAATCGGTTCATAACCTGATATAGCTGCCATATAAACCGATCTGGGGTCTTGATTTCTTGAGCCTCTAGAGTGCGCAACTCTTATCCGATTCGAATGAAATTTTGCACGAAGTATTTTGTTATGATATCCAACAACTGTGCCAAGTATGGTTCAAATCGTTTCACAGCCTGTTATAGCTGTCATATAAACAGATCTGGTGACTTCTTGATCTTAAAGAAGGCGCAATTCCTATCCGATTTGGCTGAAATTTTGCAAGACGTATTTTATTCTTACTTTCAACAACTGTATCAAATAAGGCTCAAATCGGTTCATAACCTGATATAGCTGCCATATAAACCGATCTCGGATCTTGACTTCTTGAGCCTCTAGAGGTCGTAATTATTATCCGATTTGCCTGAAATTTTGTACGACGGATTCTCTCATGACCATCAACATACGTGTTTATTATGGTCTGAATCTGTCTATAGCCCGATACAGTTCCCATATAAATCGATCTCTCTATTTTACTTCTTGAGCCCCCAAAGGGCGAAATTCTTATTCGAATTGGCTGACATTTTACACAGGTCTCCAACACATAATTTAATTGTGGTCCAAACCGGACCATATCTTGATATCGCTCTAATAGCAGAGCAAATCTTTTCTTAAATCCTCTTTATACCCTCCACCATAAGATGGGGGGTATACTAATTTCATCATTCTGTTTGTAACTACTCGAAATATTCGTCTGAGACCCCATAAATTATATATATTCTTGATCGTCGTGAAATTTTATGTCGATCTAGCCATGTCCGTCCGTCTGTCCGTCCGTCCGTCCGTCCGTCTGTCTGTCGAAAGCACGCTAACTTCCGAAGGAGTAAAGCTAGCCGCTTGAAATTTTGCACAAATACTTCTTATTAGTGTAGGTCGGTTGGTATTATAAATGGGCCATATCGGTCCATGTTTTGATATAGCTGCCATATAAACTGATCTTAGGTCTTGACTTCTTGAGCCTCTAGAGTGCGCAATTCTTATCCGATTGGAATGAAATTTTGCACGACGTGTTTTGTTATGATATTCAACAACTTTGCCAAGTATGGTTCAAATCGGCCTATAACCTGATATAGCCGCCATATAAACCGATCTGGGGTCTTGACTTCTTGATCCTCTAGAGTGCGCAATTCTTATCCGATTGGAATGAAATTTTGCACGACGTGTTTTGTTATGATATTCAACAACTGTTCCAAGTATGGTTCAAATCGGTCCATAACCTGATATAGTTGCCATATAAACCGATCTTGGGTCTTGACTTCTTGAGCCTCTAGAGTGCGCAATTCTTATCCGATTGGAATGAAATTTTGCACGACGTGTTTTGTTATGATATCCAATAACTGTGCCAAGTATGATTCAAATCGGTTCATAACCTGATATAGCTGCCATATAAACCGATCTTGGGTCTTGACTTCTTGAGCCTCTAGAGTGCGCAATTCTTATCCGATTGGAATGAAATTTTGCACGACGTGTTTTGTTATTATATACGATAAATGTGCTAAGTATGGTTCAAATCGGTCCATAGCCTGATATAGCTGCCATATGAACCGATCTGGGTCTTGACTTCTTGAGCCTCTTGAGTGCGCAATTCTTATCCGATTGGAATGAAATTTTGCACGACGTGTTTTGTTATGATATCCAACAACTGTGCCAAGTATGGGTCAAATCGGTCCATAACCTGATATAGCTGCCATATAAACCTATCTGGGATCTTGACTTCTTGAGCCTCTAGAGGTCGCAATTATTATCCGATTTACCTGAAATTATGCACTACGGATCCTCTTATGACCATCAACATGCGTGATTATTATGATCTGAATCGGTCTATAGCCCATACAGCTCCCATATAAATCGATCTCTCTATTTTACTTCTTGAGCCCCCAAAGGGCGCAATTCTTATTCGAATTGGCTGAAATTTTACACAGGTCTCCAACATGTTATAATAAAATAATAGCAGAGCAAATCTTTTCTTATATCCTTTTTTGCCTAAGAAGAGATGCCGGGAGAAGAACTCGGCAAATGCGATCCATGGTGGAGGGTATGTAAGATTCGGCCCGGCCGAACTTAGCACGCTTTTACTTGTTTTTGCCTAAGAAGAGATGCCGGGAAAAGTTCTATGAGAGCTATATGAGAGCACACCAAATTTCGCTTAAATCGCACCACCCATCTCCGAGATCTGGCGTTTTTGAAAATTAAACATATTGGACGTTAATAACAAAATCGGGCACAAATGAAAGGTATTCGGGAGTAGATTTCGAATCTGGCATACAAAATCACATGGAAATATAAGTGGTCATGACAACCCTCAAAAACGCCATTAGACCCATTATGACTATATGATACTAGGCTGAACCGATTTTCTTAACATTTCCATAAATTATGTACGTTTGTCTGAAAGGAAACATAGGCTATACTATTTTTATACCCACCACCGAAGAATGGGGTATATTCATTTTGTCATTCCGTTTGCAACACATCGAAATATCCATTTCCGACCCTATAAAGTATATATATTCTTGATCAGCGTAAAAATCTAAGACGATCTAGACATGTCCGTCCGTCTGTCCGTCTGTCTGTTGAAATCACGCTACAGTCTTCAAAAATATAGATATTGAGCTGAAACTTTGCACAGATTCTTTTTTGTCCATAAGCAGGTTAAGTTCGAAGATGGGCTATATCGGAATATATCTTGATATAGCCCCCATATAGACCGATCCGCCGATTTAGGGTCTAAGGACCTTAAAAGCCACATTTATTATCCGATTTTGCTGAAATTTGGGACAGTGAGTTGTGTTAGGCCCTCCGACATTCTTCGTCAATTTGGCCCAGATCGGTTCAGATTTGGATATAGCTGCCATATAGACCGATCCCCCGATTTAGGGTTTTAGGCCCATAAAAGCCACATTTATTATCCGATTTTGCTGAAATTTGGGACAGTGAGTTGTGTTAAGCTCTTCGACATTCTTCGTCAATTTGGCTCAGATCGATCAAGATTTGGATTTAGCTGCCATATAGAGCGATCCTCCGATTTAGGGTCTTAGGCGCATAAAAGCCACATTTATTATTCGATTTTTCTGAAATTTGGGACGGTGAATTGTGTTAGGCCCTTCGACACTCTTCGTTAATTTGGCCCAGATCGGTCCAGATTTGGATATAGCTGCCATATAGACCGATCCTCCGGTTTAGTGTCTTAGGCCCATAAAAGCCGCATTTATTATCCGATTTTGCTGCAATTTGACACAGTAAGTTGCGTTAGGCCCTTCGGCACTCTTCATCAATTTGGTTCAGATCGGTCCAGATTTGGATATAGCTGCCATATAGACCGATCCTCCGATTTAGGGACTTAGGCCCATAAAATCCACATTTATTATTCGATTTTGCTGAAATTTGGGACAGTGAGTTGTGTTAGGCCCTCCGACATTCTTCGTCAATTTGGCCCAGATCGGTCCAGATTTGGATATAGCTGCCATATAGACCGATCCTCCGATTTAGGGTCTTAGGCCCATAAAAGCCACATTTATTATCCGATTTTGCTGAAATTTGGGACTGTGAGTTGTGTTAGGCTCTTCGACATTCTTCGTCAATTTGGCCCAGATCGATCAAGATTTGGATTTAGCTGCCATATAGAGCGATCCTCCGATTTAGGGTCTTAGGCGCATAAAAGCCGCATTTATTATCCGATTTTGCTGAAATTTGACACAGTAAGTTGCGTTAGGCCCTTCGACACTCTTCGTCAATTTGGTTCAGATCGGTCCAGATTTGGATATAGCTGCCATATAGACCGATCCTCCGTCTAAGGGTCTTAGGCCCATAAAAGCCACATTTATTATCCGATTTTGCTGAAATTTGGGATAGTAAGATGTGTTAGACCCTTCGACATCCTTCGTCAATTTGGTCCAAATCGGTGTAGATTTGGATATAGCTGCCATATAGACCGATCCTCCGATTTAGGGACTTGGCCCATAAAATCCACATTTATTATTCGATTTTGCTGAAATTTGGGACAGTGAGTTGTGTTAGGCCCTTCGATATCCTTCGTCAATTTGGCTCAGATCGGTCCAGATTTGGATATAGCTGCCATATAGACCGATCTTCCGATTTAGGGTCTTAGGCCCAAAAGAGCCACATTTAGTATCCGATTTTGATGAAATTTGGGACAGTGATTTGTGTAAAGCCCTTCGACTTCCTTCGTAAATTTGGTCCAGATCGGTCGAGATTCGGAATGAAAGGTTGTTTACATATATACCCGAGGTGGTGGGTATCCAAAGTTCGGCCCGGCCGAACTTAACGCCTTTTTACTTGTTAGATATCGGAGGGAGGCGGACCCTTCCCTTTACCGCAAAAACGCCACCCATATCCAAAAGTGGTCCGATGGGCACAATAAAGGTATCAAATGAAAGGTATTGGAGACCAGAACACGAAAATGGTATTAAAATTTGGGTTCAAGTACCCAGCGGGCCAAGTAATGGGAGGTCGCCCACCCCCAAATGGGCATATTAGCCGAGCATGGGATTCAAATGAAAGATACTTGGGAGTAGATTACGAATATGACATGAAAATTTGCGTTCAAGTCTAAGTGGTGCTTTTCCTCCCAAAGATACGTCAAATGGGTTATTTGTCCCATTATGACTATATGGGACTCAAATGAAAGGTATTTGAGAGTAAACAAGTAAAAAGGCGTTAAGTTCGGCTGGGCCGAACTTTGGATACCCACCACCTCGGGTATATATGTAAACCACCTTTCATCAAAATTCGGTGAAAATTTCATACCTTATACTCATATACCTCATACCGATCTGAACTATATACGACACCGATGTCGAAAAGCCGAACATAAATCGCTGTGTCAAAATTCAGTGAAATCGGATTATAAATGCGCCTTTTATGGGGCAAGACTTTAAATCGAGATATTGGTCTACATGGCAGCTATATCCAAATCTGAAACGATTTGGGTCAAGTTGCATAAACATGTCGAAAAGCCTAACACAAAGCACTGTCCCAAATTTCGGCGAAATCGGACAATAAATGCCTCTTTTATGGGCCCTAAACCTTAAATCGAGAGATCGGTCTATATGGCAGCTATATTCAAATCCGGACTGATCTGGGCAAAATTTAAGAATGACGTCGAAGAGCCTAACCAAACTCACTGTGCCAAATTTCAGAGACATCGGACAATAAATGCGTCTTTTATGGCCCCAAAACCTAAAACCTAGATATTGGTCTATATGGCAGCTATATCCAAATCTGGACCGATCTGTGCGATATTGCAGAAGTATGTCAAGGGGCTTAACTTAACTCACTGTTCCAAATTTCGGGGACATCGGACAATAAATGAGCATTTAATGGGTCCAAAACCATAAATCAAAAAATCGGTCTATATGGCAGCTATATCTAAATCTTTAGCGATCTGGACGAAATTGAAGAAATATGCCAAAAGGCCTAACACATATCACTGTCCCAAATTTCAGCACAATCGGATAATGAATGTGGGTTTTATGGGCCTTACACCATAAATCGGAGGATCGATCTATATGGCAGCTATATCCAAATCTGGACCGATCTGAGCCAAATTAACGAAGGATGTCGACGGACCTTACACAATCCACTGTCCCGAATTTCATCAAAATCGGATATTAATGTGGCTTTTGTGGGCCTAAGACCCTTAACCGGAGGATCCGTCTATATGGCAGCTATATCCAAATCTGAACCGATCTGGGCCAATTTAACGAAGGAAGTCGAAGGGCCTAAGACAACTCACTGTCCCAAATTTCAGCGAAATCAGATAATGAATGTGGCTTTTATGGGCCTTACACCATAAATCGGAGGATCGATCTATATGGCAGCTATATCCAAATCTGGACCCATCTGAGCCAAATTAACGAAGGATATCGACGGGCCTTACACAATCCACTGTCTCAAATTTCAGCAAAATCGGATAATAAATGTGGCTTTTGTGGGCCTTACACCCTTAACCGGAGGATCGGTCTATATGGCAGCTATATCCAAATCTGAACCGATCTGGGCCAATTTAACGAAGGAAGTCGAAGGGCTTAACACAACTCACCGCCCCAAATTTCAACAAAATCGGGTAATAAATGTGGCTTTTATGGGCCTAAGACCCTAAATCGGCGGATCGGTCTATATGGGGGCTATATCAAGATATAGTCCGATTTAGCCCATCTTCGAACTTAACCTGCTTATGGACAAAAAAAGAATCTGTGCAAAATTTCAGCTCAATATCTCTATTTTTAAAGACTGTTGCGTGATTTCAACAGACAGACGGACGGACTGACGGACATGTCTAGGTCGTCTTAGATTTTTACGCTGATCAAGAATATATATACTTTATAGGGTTGGAAATTGATATTTCGATGTGTTGCAAACGGTATGACAAAATAAATATACCCCCATCCTTCGGTGGTGGGTATAAAAATACAATAGTGTGGATCTAAACGAGACTCGTAGCCCTGAATATTTTGATCGCCATCTTCAAAATGCTTGACATTAAGAGGCTCAAAATGCTTGACAATATGGAGCTCAAACAAAATCGTGCCCTAGCACAATGCTGATATTATTTTCGTCCAATAAACACCCTTCAAACAGGCCGTCTTTGCCAAGTATGGTAATTAGTAGAAAATGAATTTGATATCAAATTTTGAGGCCAAGTGTTTGGGGGTTGTCTCGCCCCATAAACTCCCCCTAATCCAGTTGCAATTAGGGCTCAAATTAATGGTATTATAGAGTAGATCGCGATGCTGATATCTTTTCAGTGCTAAATGCGTGGATGGCCGCCCCTCCTACATATCCCTCAAACTGGACACATTTGTGGACTTCTCAAAAAAGAGCTCAAATCTGATATAATTTTTATTGGCAGGTGTTTCATGGGAGCCCGACCTCATAAACCACACAAATATATATAGCTCAAATGTGGTTTTTGGGAGTTATTATGAATCTGATATCCAATTTCTGGACAAAGGGTTCCGCTACTCTAATCCACCACAAAAACCAAGAGAATGAGGTAGATCTAACACCCAAACTTTAATGAGCTGGTCCTCCCCTTTTTCTATTTTCAAAAAAAGCCACATCTCGGGAATGGGTTGGGCGATTCAAGCGAAATTTAGTTTGTTTATAATAACTCATGAGCACCACACAGGCTGGAACTTTGAGCTCCGACTTGTGTGGTATCCAACGTTACCACTGGAATTTAGCTGAAAGCTAGCGTCCACAGGTTGCGGATGGTGGAAAGCTCCGTTTTTATGCTGAGTATCTGCAAATGCGGCTGCGGACAGTCAGCTATTTCCGAGAGGAGAGTCTCAGTGGCTCTGACTCCTTATTAAATACTGTTCCCAGGTTAGGGGCGGCTGGAGGCGAGCGTCGGATCTTAGAGCAAGCGGCTCGCCACAGCGAGGGATACATATTCAATCCCGAAACACCCATGTGGTAGGGGCGCTGGGCCACTAACCCGCTCAAGGAAAACTATGAGAAACAAAACGGACCCCCAACGATGACGACCCACGCAAACAAAAAAAGGACCATGATTTGCAGATCTGTACCTGGAATGTCCGCACTCTTTATAGACAGGGTGGAGTATACGCGCTGGAGGATATATTAGAGTAGTACAAGCAGATATTACCGCCCTAGAGGAAGTGCGGAGGACTGGGAATGGCGTCACTTCAACACCAAACGGTGACGAACTATACTATAGCTGCCATAACATGAGGCATGAATTTGGCTGTGGATTTGTGATTAGTCGGAGACTAAAACACCTTGTCTCCAATTTTACTCCGGTGGATGAGAGGCTAACCACAATCCGCATAAAAGCCAAATTCTTCATCAGCCTTATTTGTGCCCCTTCCCCGACGGAAGACAAAGACGAGCAGATCAAGGATATTTTCTACGAGCGCTTAGAGAGAGAATATGACCGCTGCCCCTCCCATGATATTAAAATCGCTCTGGGAGATTTTAATGCAAAGCTGCAAACACAACAGATGGCAGCGGCATACTCCACTCGACTGACCTAATTGCTTGATGAAAACACTCCTTGTTCCGATGATATAATGGCGCAGTGGCAAACTATTGCCCACTCCATGGAAAATGCCGCGAAATTCGTACTTGGGTACCGGAAGGCTCCCCCAAGAAAGCCAAGAGTGTCGAGATGCTACTGAAGCCAAGAATGCGGCATATAGAGCAACCCTGCAATCAGAAGCAATGCGCTAGATGAAGGAGAGGTATCGGGAGAAACAAAACCGAGCAGATAAAGAAAATGGAGAAAGTTGGGAACCACAACTTTGAGATAGTCAATAACTTTATCAACCTCGCCACCGCCGTAAACGAAACAAATGACACCAGTTTTCAGATTAAGCGAAGAATAATACTGGCAAACAGATGCTACTTTGGACTAAGTAAGCAGTTTAGAAACAAGGCTACCTCTCGACAGACGAAGATTCCACTATACAAGACACTGATACCACCCGTGCTGTTATATGTTTCTGAAGCATGGGTACTTGTGAAAGATGATGAGGCAGTGCTTGGAGTATTGGAGAGGAAAAGTCTTTTCAAAAAATATATGGAACAGTTTGCGTTAATGGGGAATATAGGCGACGTATGAACCACGAGCTGTATGAGCTGTATGACGACGATAACATAATTACACGCATTAAAAGACAACGGCTGCATTGGCTAGGTCATGTTGTCAGAATGGATGAAGAAGCTCCAGCAAAGAAGTCTTTTGAAGGCAAATACGGTGGTACACTCAAACCGGGAAGACCAAACGCCCGATGGAAATATCAAGTGGTGGGAGACACCTCGCAATTTGGGGTCAGAGATTTTAGAATGAGCGCATTAGATCAAGGCGCATGGGGCGCTATTTTACGTTCGGCTAGTGGAACAAATGTTCTGTCATAGCCAATTAAAGTAAGTAAGTAATAACTCACCTCCAAAACCCGCCAAATGGAAATATACATCAATAATGACAATATGGGCTCAAATGAAAGGTAGTTGAGACAAATCTGATATATATGGGGGTCCACTTCACCCCCAGAAATATCCCCATACAAGATATATTTATCGACCATAGCAACATAAAGCTCAAATGGAAGGTTTTTGGGAGTAGAGCACCAATATGAAATCCACATTAGGGCGAAATATCTGAAAGCCCGTACCAGCACTCCCAAACAGCACTTATTTGCTGTCCGTGCTAGTATAGGCCTCAGATAAAATAAGAGAGTGAAAAAAGGGGCAGCGGAGCGGGCCCTGTCCAGCAAGTCTTATATATGACAAGTAAAAGCGTGCTAAGTTCGGCCAGGCCGAATCGTATATACCCTCCGCCATGGATCACATTTGTCAAGTTCTTTAAATGATTTTTTCAAATATATATGAGTTATATCAAGTTATTGAACGATAGGGATCATACTTGTCATACCTAACCGATATGTGCCTAATTTCAGCAAAATCAGATAAGAATTGCGCCCTCTATACGTTCAAGAAGTCAAGACCCAAGATCGGTTTATATGACAGCTATATCAAAACATGGACCGATTTGACCCATTTACAATCCTTACCGACATATTTGTGCAAAATTTCAAGTGACTAGCTTTACTCCTTCGAAAGTTAGCCTGCTTTCGACAGACGGACTGACATATGTAGATCGACTTAAAATGTCATGACGATCAAGAATATATATACTACTAGCCGAACCAGGCCCGCTCCACTACGCCTTGTTTAACTCTCTAATATCTTTTTAGGGTGGTGGCACTTCGAACTGAATGTGGATATCGAATTCGTGCCATTATAGCCTCGAATCCTAGCGAAAACATTAAACAAAGAGGTGTTTATCCCTCTTAAATTTGACGACATTTGCGAGGTACAATGCCATGCATGGTCTTTTAAAAAATTATCCCCAAAGAGGGGTAGCACTGCGGGACGCCGTTGGGATTCGTCAATAAAAAAAAAGTTCTCTTATCATTAAGTTTGAACTTGTATCGGAAAGCACTCATTCATGTGTGAGAATTTGCCCCTTCTCGGTTCCTGGTCGTAATGTTCTTCCTTAGGGTAATGTTCTCAGGGGAGGGATGGCATATCAGACATTTCGACTCAAATATGGATATCAAATTCGTGCCAAATCCCTTTAATTTAAGCCCCCCCCCCCCATGGCCTGTAAATCTGAACCGTTTGAAGGGTGTTTTGGGGCTGGGGCGACTACCGGCACTTTGCACTGAAATAGATATCAAATTCGTTCTTTGTTCCCAACGGAAATGAAGTTCAGCTTAGAGGGTGCTTTAGGGAGCTCCCCAAAATATGGCTCTAAAATTGGATATCAAATTCGTTTTTATACCCACCACCGAAGGATGGGGGTATATTCATTTTCTCATTCCGTTTGCAACACATCGAAATATCAATTTTCGACCCTATAAAGTATATATATTCTTGATCAGCGTAAAAATCTAAGACGATCTAGACATGTCCGTCCGTCTGTCCGTCTGTCTGTTGAAATCACGCTACAGTCTTTAAAAATAGAGATATTGAGCTGAAATTTTGCGCAGATTCTTTTTTTGTCCATTAGCAGGTTAAGTTCGAAAATGGGCTATATCGGACTATATCTTGATATAGCCTCCATATAGACCGATCCGCCGATTTAGGGTCTTAGGCCCATAAAAGCCACATTTATTACCCGATTTTGTTGAAATTTGGGGCGGTGAGTTGTGTTAGGCCCTTTGACTTCCTTCGTTAAATTGGCCCAGATCGGTTCAGATTTGGATATAGCTGCCATATAGACCGATCCTCCGGTTAAGGGTCTTAGGCCCACAAAAGCCACATTAATATCCGATTTTGATGAAATTCGGGACAGTGGATTGTGTAAGGTCCGTCGACATCCTTCGTTAATTTGGCTCAGATCGGTCCAGATTTGGATATAGCTGCCATATAGATCGATCCTCCGATTTATGGTGTAAGACCCATAAAAGCCACATTCATTATCCGATTTTGTTGAAATTTGGGACAGTGAGTTGTGTTAGGCCCTTTGACATATTTCTTCAATTTGGTTCAGATCGCTTCAGATTAAGATATAGCTGCCATATAGACCGATTTCTTTATTATTTATGGTTTTGGGCCCATAAAATGCTCACAGTGAGTTTAGTTAAGCCCCTTGACATACTTCTGCAATAGGCTGGTTCTGGTTCTGGTTAGGCTCTTCGACGTCCTTCTTAAATTTTGCCCAGATCAGTCCAGATTTGAATATAGCTGCCATATAGACCGATCTCTCGATTTAAGGTTTAGGGCCCATAAAAGAGGCATTTATTGTCCGATTTCGCCGAAATTTGGGACAGTGCTTTGTGTTAGGCTTTTCGACATGTTTATGCAACTTGACCCAAATCGTTTCAGATTTGGATATAGCTGCCATGTAGACCAATATCTCGATTTAAAGTCTTGCCCCATAAAAGGCGCATTTATAATCCGATTTCACTGAAATTTGACACAGCGATTTATGTTCGGCTTTTCGACATCCGTGTCGTATATAGTTCAGATCGGTATGAGGTATATGAGTATAAGGTATGAAATTTTCACCGAATTTTGATGAAAGGTGGTTTACATATATACCCGAGGTGGTGGGTATCCAAAGTTCGGCCCAGCCGAACTTAACGGTTTTTACTTTTTTTTATTACTTATCTACATTTAAAATCATATTTCAAAGATACCACTTGGGATACCACATTTTTACTGATCCGTAAGTCCCGATGTGTCTATCCCACTTTGAGGGTAAAAAGTGTACTCTTCTACAAAAGACCTTTTATTGCTGTCCTATTCTATCCTGATCGGCCTTCATATGTGTTTTGTATACCCACCACTGAAGGAAAGGGCTATATTCATTTTGTCATTCCGTTTGCAACACATCGAAATATCCATTTCCGACCCTATAAAGTATATATATTCTTGATCAGCATAAAAATCTAAGACGATCTAGCCATGTCCGTCCGTCTGACCGTCCATCTGTCAATTGACATCACGCTACAGTCTTTAAAAATAGAGATATTGAGCTGAAACTTTGCACAGATTCTTTTTTGGCCATAAGCAGGTTAAGTTCGAAGATATCGGACTATATCTTGATATAGCCCCCATATAGACCGATCCGCCGCTTTGGGGTCTTAGGCCCGTAAAAGCCACATTTTTTATTCGATTTTGCTGAAATTTGGGACAGTGAGTTGTATTAGGCCCTTCTACATCTTTCTTCAATTTGGCCCAGATCGGTGCAGATTTAAATATAGCTGTCATATAGACCGATCTCTCGATTTAAGGTTTTGGTGCCATAAAAACATATTTATTGTCCAATGTCGCCGAAATTTAGGACAGTGCGTGTAGTTAAGCCCCTCGACATATTTCTGCAATTTGGCTTGGTCGATCAAGATTTGGATAAACCTGCCATAGAGAATGATCTCTCGATTTAGGGTTTTGGGCCTATAAATGGCGCATTTATTGTCCGATGTCACCGAAATTTGGAACAGTGAGTTGTGTTAGGCTCTTCGAGATTTTTCTGCAACTTGACTCAAATCGGTGCAGATTTGGATATAGCTGCCATGTAGACCGATCTCTCGATTTAAAATCTTGGCCCCATAAGAGGCGCATTTATAATCTGATTTTACTGAAATTTGACACAATGACTTATGTTAGGCTTTTCGACATCCGTGTCATATGTGGTTCAGATCGGTTTATTATACCCTCCACCATAAGATGGGGGGTATACTAATTTCGTCATTCTGTTTGTAACTACTCGAAATATTCGTCTGAGACCCCATAAAGTATATATATTCTTGATCGTCGCGACATTATATGTCGATCTAGCCATGTCCGTCCGTCTGTCCGTCCGTCCGTCCGTCCGTCTGTCTGTCGAAAGCACGCTAACTTCCGAAGGAGTTAAGCTAGCCGCTTGAAATTTTGCACAAATACTTCCTATTAGTGTAGGTCGGTTGGTATTGTAAATGGGCCATATCGGTCCATGTTTTGATATAGCTGCCATATAAACCGATCTGGGGTCTTGACTTCTTGAGCCTCTAGAGTGCGCAATTCTTATCCGATTGGAATGAAATTTTGCACGACGTGTTTTGTTACTATGTCCAACAACTGCGCGAAGTATAGTTCAAATCGGTTCATAACCTGATATAGCTGCCACATAAACCGATCTTGGGTCTTGACTTCTTGAGCCTCTATCGTGCGCAATTCTTATCCGATCAGAATGAAATTTTGCACGACGTGTTTTGTTATTATGTCCAACAGCTGTGCCAAGTATGGTTCAAATCGGTTCATAACCTGATATAGCTGCCATATAAACAGATCTTGGGTCTTGACTTTTTGAGCCTCTAGAGTGCGCAATTCTTATCCGATTGAAATGAAATTTTGCACGACGTGTTTTGTTATTATATCCAACAACTGTGCCAAGTATGGTTCAAATCGGCCCATAACCTGATATAGCTGCCATATAAACCGATCTTGGGTCTTGACTTCTTGAGCCTCTAGAGAGCGCAATTCTTATCCGAATGGAATGAAATTTCGCACGACGTGTTTTGTTATGATACCCAACAACTGTGCCAAGTATGGTTGAAATCGGTTCATGACCTGATATAGCTGACATATAAACCGATCTTGGGTCTTGACTTCTTGAGCCTCTAGAGGGAACAATTCTTATCCGATTTGAATGAATTTTTGCCCGAAGTATTTCGTTATGATATCCAACAACTGTGCCAAGTATGGTTGAAATCGGTCCATCACCTGATATAGCTGTCATACAAACAGATCTGGGGATTTGACTTCTTGAGCTTTTAGAGGGCGCAATTCCTATCCGATTTGGCTGAAATTTTGCATGACGTATTTTTATACCCTCCACCATAAGATGGGGGGTATACTAATTTCGTCATTCTGTTTGTAACTACTCGAAATATTCGTCTGAGACCCCATAAAGTATATATATTCTTGATCGTCGTGACATTTTATGTCGATCTAGCCATGTCCGTCCGTCTGTCCGTCCGTCTGTCCGTCTGTCCGTCTGTCCGTCCGTCCGTCCGTCCGTCCGTTCGTCCGTCTGTCTGTCGAAAGCACGCTAACTTCCGAAGGAGTAAAGCTAGCCACTTGAAATTTTGCACAAATACTTCTTATTATTGTAGGTCGGTTGGTATTGTAAATGGGCCATATCAGTCTATGTTTTGATATAGCTGCCATATAAACCGATCTTGGGTCTTGACTTCTTGAGCCTGTAGAGTGCGCAATTCTTATCCGATTGGAATGAAATTTTGCACTACGTGTTTTGCTCTGATATCCAACAACTGTGCCAAGTATGGCTCAAATCGGTTCATAACCTGATATAGCTGCCATATAAACCGATCTTGGGTCTTGACTTCTTGAGCCTCTAGCGTGCGCAATTCTTATCCGATCAGAATGAAATTTTGCACGACGTGTTTTGTTATGATATCCAACAACTGTGCCAAGTATGGTTGAAATCGGTCCATAACCTGATATAGCTGCCATATAAACCGATCTTGGGTCTAGACTTCTTGAGCCTCTAGAGTGCGCAATTCTTATCAGATTGAAATGAAATTTTGCACGACGTGTTTTCTTATTATATCCAACAACAGTGTCAAGTATGGTTCAAATCGGTCCATAACCTGATATAGCTACCATATAAACCGATCTTGGGTCTTGACTTCTTGACCTTCTAGAGTGCGCAATTCTTATCCGATTGGAATGGAATTTCGCACGACGTGTTTTGTTATGATACCCAACAACTGTGCCAAGTATGCTTCAAATCGGTCCATAACCTGATATAGCTACCATATAAACCGATCTTGGGCCTTGACTTCTTGACCCTCTAGAGGGCACAATTCTTATCCGATTTGAATGAATTTTTGCACAAGGTATTTTGTTATGATATCCAACAAGTGTGCCAAGTTTGGTTGAAATCGGTCCATAACCTGATATAGCTGTCATATAAACAGATCTGGGGATTTTACTTCTTGAGTTTTTAGAGGGCGCAATTCCTATCCGATTTGCCTGAAATTTTGCATGACGTATTTTATTTTTACTTTCAACAACTGTGTCAAATAAGGTTCAAATCGGTTCATAACCTGATATAGCTGCCATATAAACCGATCTGGGATCTTGATTTCTTGACCTCTAGAGGTCGCAATTATTATCCGATATGCCTGAAATTTTGTACGATGGATCCTCTCATGACCATCAACAAACGTTGTTTATTATGGTCTGAATCGGTCTATAGCCCGATACAGATCCCATATAAATCGTTCTCTCTATTTTACTTCGTGAGCCCCAATGGGCGCAATTCTTATACGAATTGGCTGAAATTTTACACAGGTCTCCAACATATAATTTAATTGTGGTCCGAACCGGACCATATCTTGATATCGTTTTAATAGCAGAGCAACTCTTTTCTTATATCCTTTTTTGCCTAAGAAGAGATGCCGGGAAAAGAACTCGACAAATGCGATCCATGGTGGAGGGTATATAAGATTCGGCCCGGCCGAACTTAGCACGCTTTTACTTGTTTTTTTTACTTTCAACAACTGTGTCAAATAAGGTTCAAATCGGTTCATAACCTGATATAGCTTCCATATAAACCGATCTGGGATCTTGACTTCTTGACCCCTAGAGGTCGCAATTATTATCCGATATGCCTCAAATTTTGTACGATGGATCCTCTCATGACCATCAACAAACGTATTTATTATGGTCTGAATCGGTCTATAGCCCGATACAGACCCCATAGAAATCGTTCTCTCTATTTTACTTCGTGAGCCCCAATGGGCGCAATTCTTATACGAATTGGCTGAAATTTTACACAGGTCTCCAACATATAATTTAATTGTGGTCCGAACCGGACCATATCTTGATATCGTTTTAATAGCAGAGCAACTCTTTTCTTATATCCTTTTCTGCCTAAGAAGAGATGCCGGGAAAAGAACTCGACAAATGCGATCCATGGTGGAGGGTATATAAGATTCGGCCCGGCCGAACTTAGCACGCTTTTACTTGTTTAGATATAGCTACTAAAAAGAACAATATTTTGTTATACACAATTGAACAATGACTTCTACTTATAAGTATTTGGTCCAAATCAAACATATTTCGATATAGCTGCTATGGGGCATTAGTTATGCACTTTTTATCGGATTTTGATGGAAGGTGGTTTACATATATACCCGAAGTGGTGGGTATCCAAAGTTGGGCCCGGCCGAACTGAACACTTTTTTAATTGTTTTTATTCCTTTTTATACCCACCACCATAGCATGGGGAATGCTAATCATTCTTTCCGTTTGTAACACATCAAAATATTGATCTAGTATATATATTCTTAAAGTATATATATTCTTAATCGTCTAGACTTTCTGAGTCGATCCATCCATGTCCGTCCGGCCTGGCCAAACTTAGCACGCTTATACTTGTTTTGGGTAGGAAAGTTAAGGGGATTGCCCTCTGACACATCCCTTCATTTGCGTTTAATATATTCTCGGTGGTCCTACATGACTGTTTGGTGTTGTTTATATTGGCAGGAGGGGGTCGGTCCCGACGCTATGACCCAAAAGACAAATTATATGAGTCCTTTACTGTCGCGATCTACATGTTCTACTGAACGGCAGGGCGTGGCCCAGATACTTGAATCTTTATATCAACATTAGATACGAACTCTACTGCCATACACCTTTCTTTTATTTCCCATATTATCCCGATAGAACTAAACGTCGTACTGAAGGGTATTTAGTGGGTGGGCCGATCCCAGTAGTCAGCTCACAAAGACCATTCATTTGATATGTAATGTTGGACATTCACGCCTGTTTACTGGGTTTTTGGGGTTGGGGAGGCCCCGTAGACACTTTGGACCAAATCCGTATAACAGATGTGTACTCAACTTATAAACACCTTTCATTTGATATTCATATTGTCCCAATCGGTAAATATGCCGTGCTGAGGAGTTTTAGGGGGTGGGGAGGTGCTTCAAACATCAAGGAATATTATACCCACCACCGAAGGATGGGGGTATAATCATTTTATCATTCCGTTTGGAACACATCGAAATATCTATTTCCGACCCAGATTTGGATATAGCTGCCATATAGCCCGATCTCTCGATTTAAGGTTTTGGGGCCATAAAAGACGCATTTATCGTCCGATTTAGCTGAAATTTGGGATAGTGAGTTGTGTTAGGTTCTTCGATAATTTTCTGTAACTTGGCCAAAATCGGTTCAGAATTGGATATAGCTTCCATATAGACCGATATCTCGATTTAAAGTTTTGTTTTTTATATCAGATTCTAACACTTATACTTTTCATTTGATATCCATGTTGTCCCAATCGGCAAACATGTCCTTTTGGGGGGTTTTGAGATGAGCTGTCCCCCAGGTTATTTGACCCAAAAATTGTATATCAATTTCGTGGTTTACCATAAGGTGGAATGGGAAAATTTCGATAAATCGGTGCATCCACCTCTCAGATATGGTGTTTTTAAAAATAGGGGTTAGGAGAAGGGTCCGCCGTCCCTTCGGTGATCAAAAAATTTAGTGCTCTATTTTCACCGGGGGTTGAGTTTGAACCCATCTGTGAAAATTTCATGAAAAACGATTCAGCCGTTTTTGAGTCTATACGGAACAGACGCACAAACTAACAAATAAACCAACTAACGAACAAAGCGCAACAATTTTATTTTTATACCCACCACCATAGAATAGGGGTATACTAATCTATTCATTCCGTTTGCAACACCTCGAAATACTCGTCTTAGACCGCATAAAGTATATATTCTTGATGGTCTCCATGTTCTAAATCGATCTAGCCATGTCCGTCCGTCTGTCGAAATTACAATAGCGGTCGAACGCGTAAAGCTAGCCGCTTGAAATTTTGCACATATACTTATTATTGACGCAGGTCAGATTTAAATATAGCGCCCAAGCCAATCTCCGGATTTGTCTTCTTGATCCCCTGGAATCCGCAATTTTTGTACGATTTGGCTGAAAATGCCAAGTACTGTCCGAATCGGTGTATAACCTGATATAGCTCCCATATAAACCGATCTCCCGATTTGACTTCTTGAACACTTACAAGCCGCAAATTTTCCCAAATTGGCTGAAATTTTGGATGAAGTGTTCTGTTACAACTTACAACAACTGTGCCAATTACGATACAAATCAGTCGTCTAAAACCTGGTATAGCTCCCATATGAACTTAGCGCGGTTTTACTTGTTATATAATATTGTAGATTAGATAAATTCTTACATTTAGGGTGATTCGATAAAAAATCTCACCACAAAATGATTTATATACCCTCCACCATAGGGTAGGGGTATACTTATTTCCTCATTCTGTTTGTTACACCTCGATATACTCGTCTAAGGCCCCATAGAGTATATACATTCTTGATCGTTATGCCATTTTAAGCCGTTCTTGCCATGTCCGTCCGTCTTTCCGACCCTCCGGGCGCATTGTTTGTTTGGGCTGATATCTTTCATGAAATGTGTCGTTTTATCTTTCAATAACTGTGTCATGTATGGTTAAAATCGGTTCGTTACCTGATATAGGCCCCATATAAACCGACCTAGGATCTTGACTTCTTGAGATGCTAGAGGGCGCAATTATTAATCGATTTGGTTTAATTTTGCATGAGCTGTTCTGTTATGACTTCCAACAACTGTGCTAAGTATGGTTTACATCGGCTTATAGCCTTATACAGCAGCCATTTAAACCGATCTGGTATCTTGACTTCTGGATCCTCTAGAGGGCGCAATTATTATCCGATTTGGCTGATATTTTGCATGAAGTGTTTCGTTTTAACTTCCCAGAATTGTGTCAATTAAGGTCTAAATCGGTTCATTATCTGATGTAGCTCCCATATAAACCGATTTCGGATCTTGACTTCTTGAGATGCTACAGGGCACAATTATTAACCAGTTTTGCTATGAATGTTTTGTTATGGGTTCCAACAACTGTGCTTGGTATGGTTCAAATCGGTCTATTACCTCATATAGCTGCCATATAAACCTATCTTGGATCTTGATTTCTAGCGCCACTAGAAAGCGCAATGCATATCCGATTTTATTGAAATTTTATTCAACGACTTCTTCTATGACCCTCAATATACTTGCCAAATTTGGTGTGAAACCGTTCATAACCTGATATGGATCCCATATAAACAGCTCTCTTGATTTTACTTGTTGAGCCATTTTAGGGCGCAATTCTTATCCTCTTTGGCTGAAATTTTGAACAATGACTTCTACTTCGGTCTCCAACACACCAAGTATGGCCCCAATATGTTCATAACTTGGTATTGCTCCAATAGGATAGCAACTATTATCCATTATCTTTTGTTTGCCTATAAAGATTAATCGGGCAAAGAACTTGACAAATGCGATTCATGGTGGAGGGTATATCAGATTCGGCCGGGACGAAGTTACCACTTTTTAATTTGATTTTATATGAAGAGACTAGCATATCCGCCTCGCTAACCCCTTTTTAGTGTAGTACTTCCAAAAACCTAGGTAGTAACTCAGTTTATAATACGTATTATGAAATTTTGTAACAAATGCGTAAAAATTTTTAGAAATCTGTCTCCATTTGTAAAGAACGTACCAAATAGTACCAAGAATAACAATACATCGGAAAAATCATCAAGTCTCCCAATATAGCTCAATTCGTTAAGAATGTACCATACTGCCCAATATTTCTTCGAGGTACCAATTACACTACAATTAGTACGATGTCTTTCATATATCGCCACAACTGCGACAATGTTATAATGTTTGTCAAATTGCTTAATTTTCACATTCCCTGTTCGCCGTAGGCGAAGACAAGCAATTTCGTACTATTTTGCGCTTTTGGCACCAAAATTTACGAATTTTGAATGCAAATCCCGATACGGGAAACCAGTCAAATGCTTCTAGCAACTACACACTTTTGCTGACATTTAAATGTTTTTGTACCCTCCACCATAAGATGGGGGGTATACTAATTTCGTCATTCTGATTGTAACTACTCGAAATATTAGCCTGAGACCCTATAAAGTATATATATTCTTGATCGTCGTGACATTTTATGTCGATATAGCCATGTCTGTCCGTCCGTCCGTCTGTCTGTGGAAAGCACGCTAACTTCCGAAGGAGTAAAGCTAGCCGCTTGAAATTTTGCACAAATACTTCTTATTAGTGTAGATCGGTTGGTGTTGTAAATGGGCCATATCGGTCCATGTTTTGATATAGCTGCCATATAAACCGATCTATGGTCTTGACTTCTTGAGCCTCTAGAGTGCGCAATTCTTATCCGATTGGGATGAAATTTTGCACGACGTGTTTTGTTATGATATCCAACAACCGTGCCAATTATGGTTCAAATCGGTTTATAACCTGATATAGCTGCCATATAAACCGATCTTGGGTCCTGACTTCTTGAGCCTCTAGAGTGCGCAATTCTTATCCGATTGGAATGAAATTTTGCACGACGTGTTTCGTTATTATATCTAACAGTTGTGCCAAGTATGGTTGAAATCGGTCCATAACCTGATATAGCTGCCATATAAACCGATCTGGGGTCTTGACTTCTTGAGCCTGTAGAGTGCGCAATTCTTATCCGATTGGGATGAAATTTTGCACGACGTGTTTTGTTATGATATTCAACAACTGTGCCCAGTATGGTTCAAATCGGTCCATAACCTGATATAGCTGTCATATAAACCGATCTTGGGTCTTGACTTCTTGAACCTCTAGAGTGCGCAATTCTTATCCAATTTGAATGAATTTTGGCACGTAGTATTTTGTTATGATATCCAACAACTGTGCCCAATATGGTTCAAATCGGTTTATAACCTAATATAGCTGTCATATAAACAGATCTGGGGACTTGTCTTCTTGAGCTTCTAAAGGGCGCAATTCCTATCCGATTTGGCTGAAATTTCGCAAGACGTTTTTTATTGTTACTTTCAACAACTATGTCAAATAAAGTTCAAGTCGGTTCATAACCTGATATAGCTGCCATATAAACCGATCTGGGCTCTAGACTTCTTGAGCCTCTAGAGGTCACAATTATTATCCGATTTGCCTGAAATTTTGTACGACGGATTCTCTCATGACCATTAACATACGTGTTTAGTATAATCGATCTATAGCCTGATACAGCTCCCATATAAATCGATCTCTCTATTTTACTTCTTGAGGCCACAAAGAGCGCAATGCTTATTCGAATTGGCTGATATTTTACACAGGTCTCCAACATAAATATAATTTAAATGTGGTCCAAACCGGACCATATCTTAATATCGCTCTAATAGCAGAGCAAATATTTTCTTATAGCTTTTTTATACCCTCCACCATAAGATGGGGGGTATACTAATTTCGTCATTCTGTTTGTAACTACTCGAAATATTCGTCTGAGACCCCATAAAGTATATATATTCTTGATCGTCGCGACATTTTATGTCGATCTAGCCATGTCCGTCCGTCTGTCCGTCCGTCCGTCCGTCCGTCCGTCCGTCTGTCTGTCGAAAGCACGCTAACTTCCGAAGGAGTTAAGCTAGCCGCTTGAAATTTTGCACAAATACTTCTTATTAGTGTAGGTCGGTTGGTATTTGCACGACGTGTTTTGTTATTATATCCAACAACTGTGCCAAGTATGGTTCAAATCGGCCCATAACCTTATATAGCTGCCATATAAACCGATCTTGGGGTCTTGACTTCTTGAGCCTCTAGAGAGCGCAATTCTTATCCAAATGGAATGTTATGATACCCAACAACTGTGCCAAGTATGGTTGAAATCGGTTCATAACCTGATATAGCTGCCATATAAACCGATCTTGGGTCTTGACTTCTTGAGCCTCTAGAGTGCGCAATTCTTATCCGATTTGAATGAATTTTTGCCCGAAGTATTTCGTTATGATATCCAACAACTGTGTCAAGTATGGTTGAAATCGGTCTATAACCTGATATAGCTGTCATACAAACAGATCTGGGGATTTGACTTCTTGAGCTTTTAGAGGGCGCAATTCCTATCCGATTTGGCTGAAATTTTGCATGACGTATTTTATTTTTACTTTCAACAACTGTGTCAAATAAGGTTCAAATCGGTTCATAACCTGATATAGCTGCCATATAAACCGATCTGGGATCTTGACTTCTTGACCCCTAGAGGTCGCAATTATTATCCGATATGCCTGAAATTTTGTACGATGGATCCTCTCATGGTCTGAATCGGTCTATAGCCCGATACAGACCCCATATAAATCGTTCTCTCTATTTTACTTCGTGAGCCCCAATGGGCGCAATTCTTATACGAATTGGCTGAAATTTTACACAGGTCTCCAACATATAATTTAATTGTGGTCCGAACCGGACCATATCTTGATATCGTTTTAATAGCAGAGCAACTCTTTTCTTATATCCTTTTCTGCCTAAGAAGAGATGCCGGGAAAAGAACTCGACAAATGCGATCCATGGTGGAGGGTATATAAGATTCGGCCCGGCCGAACTTAGCACGCTTTTACTTGTTTTTGCCTAAGAAGGGATGCCGGGAAAAGAACTCGACAAATGCGATCCATGTTGGAGGGTATATAAGATTCGGCCCGGCCGAACTTAGCACGCTTTTACTTGTTTAGTCTATACGGAACAAACAAAGCGAGTCCCATATATACGTGATTGGCTAATGTGCCCATTTTGAGCGTTTTTGTTGGGGTGGGGTAACCCCCTATACTTCGTCATGAATTTGTATGCCAGATTCGTTATCTACTCCCGCAAACTTTTCATTTGATACCCATCTTGTCCTTATCGGTTTTTTTTTTGGGTGGTGTTTTTTGTCTTTCGATTTTGGGTAGTGTTTTTGGGGTAACGTTGGAGGGTCCGCCCCGTTTCGTTATCAATAAATTATAAAGCCTATTCCTACTTCCTGACCATATTCGTAATCTACTCCCGAATACCTTTCATTTGAGTCCCATATTGTCATGATCGTCAAATAAACCTATTTTAAGGAGTTTTGGGTCTGGGGCGACCCACAGGTACTTGCACCCTACTTTTATTATGAAATTAGTATTCTACTCTTAAATACTTTTCATTTGAATCCCTTATTGTCCCGATCGGTCCACTTTTATTTTTGGGTAGTACTCTTGGGGTAAGGGGGAGGGTCCGCGCCCCTCCCGATATCAAAAAATTATAAAGCCTATGTTTCCATCCAGACCAACCTACACAATCTGTGAAAATTTCAAGGTAATCGATTCAGCCGTTTTTGAGTCTATACGGAACAAACAAACAAACACAAATTGAATTTTATATATAAGATAATTTTTTCGAGATGCCCTTCAATTTGAGCCCAAGAACACAATTTTAGCCCTTTTCGATAGCGTTGGGCAAATATGCACCATTGCGTACTTTTTAGTACCTAAACGTATGAATATCACCAAAGCCGGCCTTATCTCTTATCCTAGACAAACATTCGTGCAAAATTGCTTTAGCCGTTTTAGCTGGGCGATAATCAGTCTGTCATGTTGATCCTCTCTCGTCTCTTTTATATATTGAGACTAGCATACGACCGGTCGCTTCGCTGCTCCCAATGTCAAGGTGTAGCTGTATCGCAATTTAAGAGATTTTGCCAAATCCGTAAATAAAGTAAAGTTTTGTAAGTTTTATTGCCCAAATGTATGAATTTCAAAAAAACTCTAGTTAATGGAACTGTCAAGTACAATTTTGTACGTTTTTATACCTGAATGAACGAGAAAACTTTCTAGTCGGACATTCTGTATCCCACATTTTCAGGCTCTAGCTCAATCCGTAAATACGTTATAGTACCTAAAGTCGTACTAAATGTACCTTTTCCCATTCTCCGTACGATTTTTTCTTTCATATTGTTAAGGATGCCATTTGTGCCATTGTGGACAAAGATAAATCATAATGTCCAATTTTGTACAATATATTACCTAAGGGTACGAATTTCGCAAAACTCTTCTAGTTGCACGGGTTTGTGCGATTAAGTACCTAGATGCACTGATTTCAAAAATATCCTAGTCGCCCAATAAATACTGTGGCGGTGTAATTGTATCCAAATTTGGAGAGCTTTAGCTCAATCCGTAAGAGGGTACTTTTGTATATTTTAGGTCCTACATGTACAAATTTTAAAACAATCTTCAAGTCGCTCGATATATTCTATTTAGGAAAAACTGTACCCTGAGAGCCGTTGCTTAATCCGTAATGAAGATACCAATGTGTACGTTTTAGTACGCATAAAAAATAAAAAACTTGGATCAATTAAGAATATGTCCATTCAATTAAAAAATTCGCTGAAATTGGGCCTATAAACGATATTGTATTATTGATTATCAATTTTATAATTTGGATTTATGACATGCTCAAAAATTCAATTAAGGCAGTTATAAACTCAATAAAATAATTTATTTGAAAGTTGTCCCTTCTCTCTCTCCAAATAACATTTATATCAATTAAATAGAAGGAAACAATTGATATTTTTTGCCTTATTAAAAAATATATTATTTAATTGGATAAGTTGCTGATGAAACATGTAATACACTGATTTAAAATATTTAATTTTTTATTTATATTTTTTATAAGAAAGAAGAAAATATTGCCTTTCCTTTATGAGCCTCTCTTCAGTGTCGTGGATATCGTCTGTAAAAATTATATTGAACTATATAATTTATATATATATATTAATGTGAATCGTAATAAATATCAATCTTAGCATTTTGCCTACAATACCACGAAATCTAGGTTCACATGAAAGAATACTGCATTTGATATCTTCCGTCATCAGCGTCGTTTTCCACGCGTGCTTTCGACAGACAGACGGACGGACGGACATGGCTAGATCGACATAAAATGTCGCGACGATCAAGAATGTATATACTTTATGGGGTCTCAGATGAATATTTCGAGTAGTTACAAACAGAATGACGAAATTAGTATACCCCCCATCTTATAGTGGAGGGTATAAAAAGAACAAGTAAAAGCGTGCTAAGTTCGGCCGGGCCGAATCTTATATACCCTCCACCATGGATCGCATTTGTCGAGTTCTTTTCCTAACATCCCTTCTTAGGCAAAACAAGATATAAGAAAAGATGTGCTCTGCTATTAGAGCGATATGAAGATATGGTCCGGTTTGGACCACAATTAAATTATATATTGGAGACCTGTGTAACATGTCAGCCAATTCGAATAAGAATTGCGCCCTTTGGGGGCTCAAGAAGTAAAATAGAGAGATCGATTTATATGGGAGCTGTAACGGGTTATAGACCGATTCAGACCATAATAAATACGTATGTTAATGGTCATGAGAGAATCCGTCGTACAAAATTTCAGGCAAATCGGATAATAATTGCGACCTCTAGAGGCTCAAGAATTCAAAATCGCAGATCGGTTATATGACAGCTATATCAGGTTATGAACCGATTTGAACCTTCTTTGACACAGTTGTTAAATGTAAGAATAGAATGCGTCATGCAACATTTCAGCCAAATCGGATAGGAATTGCGCCCTCTAGAAGCCCAAGAAGTCAAGTCCCCAGATCTGTTTATATGACAGCAATATCAGGTTATGAACCGATTTGAATCATACTAAGCACAGTTGTTGGGTATTATAACAAAATACTACGTGCCAAAATTCATTCAAATCGGATAAGAATTGCGCACTCTAGAGGCTCAAGAAGTCAAGACCCAAGATCGGTTTATATGGCAGCTATATCAGGTTATGGACCGATTTGAACCATACTTGGCAGGCACAGTTATTGGATATCATAACAAAACACGTCGTGCAAAAATTCATTCGAATCGGATAAGAATTGCGCCCTCTAGAGGCTCAAGAAGTCAAGACCCAAGATCGGTTAATATGACAGCTATATCAGGTTATGACAGCTATATCAGGTTATGACAGCTATATCAGGTTATGGACCGAATTAAACCATACTTGGCACACTTGTTGGATATTATAGCAAAACACGTTGTGAAAAAATTCATTCCAATCGGATAAGAATTGCGCACTCTAGAGGCTCAAGAAGTCAAGACCCAAGATCGGTTTATATTACAGCTATATCAAAACATGGACCGATATAGCCCATTTACAATACCAACCGACCTACACTAATAAGAAGTATTTGTGCAAAATTTCAAGCGGCTAGCTTTACTCCTTCGGAAGTAAGCGTGCTTTCGACAGACAGACGGACGGACAGACGGACGGACATGGCTATATCGACATAAAATGTCACAACGATCAAGAATATATATACTTTATGGGGTCTCAGACGAGTATTTCGAGTAGTTACAAACAGAATAACGAAATTAGTATACCCGCCTTCCTATGGTGGAGGGTATAACAAGGAGCAAACATTTAATTTTATATAAAAGACTAGCTGGACAGGCCCCGCTCCGCTGCGCCTTCTTTCACTCTCTTGTTTTATCTGAGCCCTATACTGGCATGGACAGGAAATAAGTTCTGTTTTGGGATGCTGGCTCGGCCTTTTAGATATTTCGCCCCAACATGGATGTAATTTTCGTGCTTTACTCCCAAACACCTTTCATTTGAGTCTTATATTGCTGTGGTCGGTAAACATATTCGGTATGGGAGTATTTTTGGGGGTGAGATAGACGCCCAATATATCAGATTCTTGCTCTAGTCTTAATTTGAGCCCCATATTGTCATTATTGGTTTATATATTTAAATTCGGCAGGCTTTGGTGGTGGCTCGGCCCAATAAATATCCCACCGTAAATAAGGATACCAAATTTCTGTTTTTGAGTTACTATACAAAAATTATATATCATATGCCATAATCCGCAAATATGTTCAGTTTGAGGGGTATGAAGGGTGGGGCGGCCACCCACGCACTTAGCCCCGAATTATTTGAGCTCCAATTGCTATTGGTTTAGGGAGAGTTTATGTGGTCATATCGAATTAATTGTCGACTATCACATACCTATTATTTATTGGCATAGTAGGTATACATGGGCGGTTTAAAGGGAGTTTAGGGGCCGGACCCTGAAATAATATCAGCATCGTGCTAGAGCACGTGAGGCATTTTGAAGGTACAATCAACCAAATTTGTCATTCAAAACAATAAATAAATGTTTGCTAAAACAGCAGTTTTTGTCTGCTTAAAATGTGAAAGCAGACATTACTGCTGTTTCAGCAAACATAGGGCTGCTGCATTAAAAAACAGTTCGGTCAGCTAAGTCAGCAAACAAAATCTGCTGTTTTAAGTATAAAAATCTGCTTATAATATTTTTTTCTGTTTGTCTGATTACTGATTACTTTTAGAAATTTTGCACCCATCTCCGAGATCTGGAGTTTTTGAAAATTGTGGTAAGGGGGAGGGCCCGCCCCCTTTCGTATATCAAAAAATGTAGTACCCTATTTTCACCCGGGGCTCAAACTCTGCCATCTATGAAAATTTCATGAAAGTCGGTTCATCCGTTTTGGAGTCTATACGGAATAGCCAAACTAACTAACAAACTAGCAAACAAACAATGCGCAACAATTTAATTTTTATATAATAGAGTAGCTGCGCCTGGCCCGCTCTGCTACCCCCGATAATGCCATGTTGGAGAAAGAGTACTCTTAATTTGTAAATTTCTGCCTAATTTCAGTTAAAAATGTATTCCAATTTTCCTGTGGATTTTTCTACTCTCAAATACCTCTTATTTAAACACCAATAAGTAAAAGTCCTGTTTAAGGGTTTTGGGGGTTCCCAGAGACTTCGTCTCAAAAGTGGAAGTCAATTTCGTGCTCTACTCCCAAAGACCTTTCATATAAGATCCATACTGCCATGGGCTGTACATTTTTCCGATTTGAGGGTTTTTTGGTGGTGGGGTGACCCACAAAACCTTTTAGTACCATAGTTGGATATCAGATTCGCTTTCAACTCTCAAATACCTTTAACTTGATACCCATTTTGTAGTGATTGGTCTATAAATCAGGGTTTGGAGGGTTTTGTGGGTGGGCGGCCCTCCTAGGCACCCCACCTCAGATTCTGATAGCAAATTTTTGATTTTAGGTTAATGTTAGTGTGGTAACAAAATTTCGCTTAAATCGCCCAACCATCTCCGAGATCTTGTGTTTTTGAAAATTATTGTTAAGGCGCGTCTTAAAGTGGGAAAGTTGAAAAATAATGCTGAATGCTGTACGATCAATTTTGACCACTCTGCCCTCTTTCTGTTGATGTTGGCTTCTCCAAATTAGGCTGTTTTCAATTGGATTAACTAAGTCCATTTGAAAACAGCCAGTAGATGGCGCTAACTTAAATGTTAGTGCTATTACTCGCTTGAAGTGGGTTAACGCCTACAACATTGATCATCATGTGGCAGTTGTATATAAATGATTATATGACTACCTATTAAATACTCATCATTTAGTCTTTTTTAAATCAAATCAAATTGCCATATTAAACGATTTTCTGTGGCAAAGAACTAATTTTCCAATCTATATATTTGGTGCGGTGGCGATTGTTCTTACTAATGAACCATGTAAAACTTTTGAACAAAAAAGTGTTGCCCAGCAGCACGTCGTTTGGTCTTGTCTATCGATGAGATAAAAATGATTGTAATCTTAACGTTAAGGTTTGCATCTCCTCCT
Source organism: Stomoxys calcitrans (assembly GCF_963082655.1). Lineage (NCBI taxonomy): Eukaryota > Metazoa > Arthropoda > Insecta > Diptera > Muscidae > Stomoxys > Stomoxys calcitrans. Next base: position 111,578,552 of record NC_081552.1, on the reverse strand, counting down.
ATCACGCTGAACGTCATAATTGTGGGGGTAGGTTAGGTTTAAGTGGCAGTCTGCAATCAGACTCACTTAGACGTTTTCGTCCATTGTGATACCAGAGCAACAGAAGAAGGAAGATGCCTTCTGTTTCCTACCGTTGAACCATCGAGATCGCTTTAAAAAGCCCAATAACTTGCGAATGTTCACATCCGCTTAATCAGACAGGTTCTCAAAGAAATGAGAACCTAAAGTAGAACTCCTTCTTACTGCTAGTGCGGGACACACACACAGAAGGTGTTCTATAGTCTCTTCTTCTTCGATGTCCTCACAGCTTCTGCAAAGTCGGTGATGGCAACCTTCAGTCTATCAGCATGTTTTCCGATTAGACAGCGACCTGTCATGACGGACACAATGACTGAGACGTCTGTTCTAGCCAATGACAGCAAGGCAGTAGACCTCTTCAAGTCTAGATTAGGCCACATAATTTTGGAATGCTTACAGCCCCCTCTTTGTGACCATATATCATTCGTTGCCCTTCGGGCCTGTTCCTGTTCCTGAAATCTTCCAGTATTCCTGGAATGTGTAAGGTAGTTCCTAGTATTGCAAGCTTGTCTGCTTTAGAATTCCCTGGGATATCTCTGTGCCCCGGCACCCAGAACAGGTGAATTTTGAACTGTTCAGTCATCTCGTTGAGATTTCTGCGACAGTCGAGGGCGGTTTTTGTGTATAGAAATACGTTATCCAAGGATTTAATGGCTGTCTGAGAAGATATTTCTTCCAATCGTCGTAATGGCATTATATCTAAGCCATTCCATCACTTCCTTAATTGCACTGATCTCTGTTTGATACACACTGCAGTGATTGTTGTTGCACGTAGAGCTCCCTGAAGTATATCTAGGGCGGGGACACTTCGCCCTGAATGCGGATATCGTATTCGTATCGTGGCGAGAACATCGGACAAAGCGGTGGTTATCCCCTCTTAATGTTAATATAAAATTCGGGCCTCACTTCCAAATCCCTCTAATTTGAGCCCCATATTGCCATGACCGGCAAATAGCCATGTATTATATAGTTAATAATGGGTCTAACAGCGTTTTTGAGGGCTAGCGTGACTCCCTATACTTCGATCTGATTTTGTATGCCAGATTCGTAATCTATTGTACTACTGAATACATTTCATTTGGCCCCATATTGGAATGAACGTCCAATATGTCTGTTTGGGGGTATTTTGGGGTTGGGGGTTCCCGATGGGGTCTTAGACCCAAATTTTAATACCATATTCGTATTCTATTATACAATTCGTTTAAATTGAAACACATATTGTACCGATCAGTTCACTTTTGATTTTGGTTGGTATTTTTGGGTAACGGTGGAGGGTCCGCCCTCTTCCGTTATCAATAAATTATAAAGCCTATTCCTACTTCCTGACCATATTCGCAATTTACTCCCGAATATCTTTCATTTGATTTCCAAACGGTCATGATCGTCAAATAAAGCTATTTTAAGGGGTTTGGGGGCTGGGAAGGCCCAATGGTACTTGGATCTAACTCTTACTATGAAATTCGTACTCAACTCTTGAATACCTTTTATTTGAATCCCATATCGGTCCGCTTTTATTTTTGGGTGGTACTTTTGGGGTAAGGGTCCGCCCCCCTCCCGATATCAAAAAATTATATAGCCTATATTTCCTTCCAGACCAACCTACACAATCTGTGAAAATTTCAAGGTAATCGGTTTAGCCGTTTTTGAAACTATACGGAACAAACAAACAAACCGACAAACACAAATTGAATTTTTATACCCACCACCGAAGGATGGGGGTATATTCCTTTTTATACCCACCACCGAAGGATGGGGGTATATTCATTTTGTCATTCCGTTTACAACACATCGAAATATCCATTTCCGACCCTATAAAGTATATATATTCTTGATCAGCGTAAAAATCTAAGACGATCTAGACATGTCCGTCCGTCTGTCTATTGAAATCACGCTACAGTCTTTAAAAATTGAGATATTAAGCTGAAACTTTGCACAGATTCGTTTTTTGTCCATAAGCAGGTTAAGTTCGAAGATGGGCTATCCAGATTTGGATATAGCTGCCATATAGACCGATCCTCCGGTTAAGGGTCTTAGGCCCATAAAAGCCACATTAATATCCGATTTTGATGAAATTCGGGACAGTGGATTGTGTAAGGCCCGTCGACATCCTTCGTTAATTTGGCTCAGATCGGTCCAGATTTGGATATAGCTGCCATATAGATCGATCCTCCGATTTATGGTGTAAGGCCCATAAAAGCCACATTCATTATCCGATTTTGTTGAAATTTGGGACAGTGAGTTGTGTTAGGCCCTTTGACATATTTCTTCAATTTGGTTCAGATCGCTTCAGATTTAGATATAGCTGCCATATAGACCGATTTCTTGATTTATGGTTTTGGGCCCATAAAATGCTCACAGTGAGTTTAGTTAAGCCCCTTGACATACTTCTGCAATATCGCACAGATCGGTCCAGATTTGGATATAGCTGCCATATAGACCGATATCTAGGTTTTAGGTGTTGGGGCCATAAAAGACGCATTTATTGTCCGATGTCGCTGAAATTTGACACAGTGAGTTCGATTAGGCTCGACGTCCTTCTTCAATTTTGCCCAGATCGGTCCAGATTTGCATATACCTGCCATATAGACCGATCTCTGGATTTAAGGTTTAGGGTCCATAAAAGAGGCATTTATTGTCCGATTTCGCCGAAATTTGGGACAGTGCTTTGTGTTAGGCTTTTCAACATGTTTATGGAACTTGGCTCAAATCGGTCCAGATTTGGATATAGCTGCCATGTAGACCAATATCTCGATTTAAAATCTTGGCCCCATAAAAGGCGCATTTATAACCCGATTTCACTGAAATTTGACACAGTGACTTATGTTCGGCTTTTCGACATCGTGTCGTATATAGTTCAGATCGGTATGCGGTATATGAATATAAGGTATGAAATTTTCACCGAATTTTGATGAAAGGTGGTTTACATATATACCCGAGGTGTTGGGTATACAAAGTTCGGCCCGGCCGAACTTAACGCCTTTTTACTTGTTTATATAAGATTCGTAATCTTCTCCAGAATACCTTTCACTTGAGTCCCATATAGACATTTAAGTCCAATATGTTTGTTAGGGGAACTTTTGGGGTTGGAGTGGCCCCTGCGTTGTTTGGACCCAATTTCGAATACCATATTCTTATAATACTCTCCAATACCTTTTATTTGATATACAAATTGTCCCGATCGGTCAACTTTGATTTTGGTTGGTGTTTTTGGGGTAATGATAGAGGGAGTGAGGATTTTGGGGTCGGGGCAGCCCCCTAGGTACTTGGACCCAAATTGTAATATCATTTTTGTATTCTACACCCTAATAACTTTCATTTGAGTCCCATATTGCCCTGAACGGTCCACTTTTATTTTTGGGAGGTACTTTGTTGGTAAGGGGAAGGGTCGGACCTCCTTTAGATATCAAAATATTATATAGCCTATTGCTCCTTCCAGACCACACCTCACAATCTGTGAAAATTTAAAAGAAATCGGTTCAGCCGTTTTGAAATCTACACGGAACAAACAAATTTACAAACCCACAAACAAACATACAAACAAACAAACAAACACAAATTTAATTTTATATCCACCACCGAAGGGTGGGGGTATATTCATTTTGTCATTCCGTTTGCAACACATCGAAATATCCATTTCCGACCCTAAAAGTATATATATTCTTGATCAGCGTAGATTTTCTAAGACGAAGGCGCATTTATCGGAGTATTTCTTGATATAGCCCCCATATAGACCGATCGGCCGATTTAGGGTCTTAGGCCAATAAAAGCCACATTTATTATCCGATTTTGTTGAAATTTAAGACAGTGAGTTGTGTTAGGCCCTTCGACATCCTTCATAAATTTGGCCCAGATCGGTCCAGATTTGGATATAGCTGCCATATAGACCGATCCTCCGATTTAGGGTCTTAGGCCCATAAAAGCCACATTTATTATCCGATTTTGCTGAAATTTGGGACAGTGAGTTGTGTTAGGCCCTTCGACATCCTTCGTCAATTTGGTAGATAGGTCCAGATTTAGATATATCTGCCATATAGACCGATTTCTCGGTTTTTGGTTTTGGGGCCATAAAAGACGCATTATTGTCCGATTTCGCAGAAATTTGGGACAGGGAATTAAGTTATGCCCCTTTACATACTTTTGCAATATGGTACTCTTCGACGTTTTTCTGCAACTTGGCCCAAATCGGTGGAGATTTGGATATAGCTGCCATACCTCGATTTAAAGTCTTGGCCCCATAAAAGGCGCATTTATAATCCGATTTCACTGGAATTTGACACTGTGACTTATGTTAGGCTTTTCTACATCCGTGTCGTATATGGTTCCGTTTGGTTTATTTATAGATATAGCTACTTGTTATTATTATTTGGTCCAAATCGGAACATATTTCGATATAAATGCTATGGGGTATGCAATTTTCACCGGATTTTGACGGAAGGTGGTTTACATATATACCCGACGTGGTGGGTATCCAAAGTTCGGCCCGGCCGAACTTACGCCTTTTTACTTGTTTATGTATAGAAGATATAGATATAATAGATCTTCGAAGGTGTGCCTTTAATGTGTTATACACCTTATGGGTCTTGCTCAGAATGTCACCATATATTTGAGAAGGAATTATTTACTCGCCCACGCTTTGAAACGTCCTGCTACGAATTCCATTTGTATTTGAATGTTTGAAACAGATGTACAGACAAGCGAATATGCACAATAAAACACAAAAAATGTTTGATCACAAACAATCAAAATCAAATGAAAATGTTCACGTACTTCTCGCGCAGTCTTCTATGGCGCGCCCTGGCATGGGAAGTGTATTTTTACAAAAGCCATACCGCGAAAACAAAAGAATGATGAAAACAAAAATACAACACACAATGAACGATTTGCCTTCCCAAGTACTTTCGTACCAACTAACATTTACACATAAATTCAATTTTCTACTTGCTTTTCTTTTGTTTTTCAAAAGAGAAAAATTGAAATAACATTAAACAAGTAGAAGCGTGCTAAGTTCGGCCGGGCCGAATCTTATATACCCTCCACCATGGATTGCATTTGTCGAGTTCTTTTACCGGCATCTCTTCTTAGGCAAAAAAAGGATATAAGAAAAGATTTGCTCTGCTATTAGAGCGATATCAAGATATGGTCCGGTTTGGACCACAATTAAATTATATGTTGGAGACCTGTGTAAAATGTCAGCCAATTCGAATAAGAATTGCGCCCTTTGTGGGCTCAAGAAGTAAAATAGAGAGATCGATTTATATGGGAGCTGTATCGGGCTATATACCGATTCAGACCATAATAAACACGTATGTTTATGGTCATGAGAGAATCCGTCGTACAAAATTTCAGGCAAATCGGATAATAACTGCGACCTCTAGAGGCTCAAGAAGTCAAGATCCCAGATCGGTTTATATTGCAGCTATATCAGGTTATGAACCGATTTAAACCATATTTGGCACAGTTGTTGGATATCATAACAAAATACTACATGCCAAAATTCATTCAAATTGGATAAGAATTGCGCCCTCTAGAGGCTCAAGAAGTCAAGACCCAAGATCGGTTTATATGGCAGCTATATAAGGTTATGGACCGATTTAAACCATACTTGGCACAGTTATTGGATATCGTAACAAAATACGTCGTGCAAAATTTCATTCCAATCGGATAAGAATTGCGCACTCTAGAGGCTCAAGACGTAAAAACCCCAGATCGGTGTATATGGCAGCTATATCAGGTTATGGACCGATTTGAACCATACTTGGCACAGTTGTTGGGTGTCATAACAAAACACGTAGTGCAAAATTTCATCCCAATCGGATAAGAATTGCGCACTCTAGAGGCTCAAGAAGTCAAGACCCAAGATCGGTTTATATGGCAGCTATATCAAAATATGGACCGATATGGCCCATTTACAATACCAACCGACCTACACCAATAAGAAGTATTTGTGCAAAATTTCAGTCGGCTAGCTTTACTCCTTCGGAAGTTAGCGTGCTTTCGACAGATAGACGGACGGACGGACAGACGGACGGACAGGGCTAGATCGACATAAAATTTCACGACGATCAAGAATATATATACTTTATGGGGTCTCAGACGAATATTTCGAGTAGTTACAATCAGAATGACGAAATTAGTATACCCCCCATCTTATGGTGGAGGGTATAAAAAAGGATATAAGAAAAGATTTGCTCTGCTATTAGAGCGAGACCTGGAGACCTGTGTAAAATGTCAGCCAATTCGAATAAGAATTGCGCTCTTTGTGAGCTCAAAAAGTAAAATAAAGAGATCGATTTATATGGGAGCTGTATCGGGCTATGGACCGATTCAGACCATAATAAACACGTATGTTGATGGTCATGAAAGAATCCGTCGTACAAAATTTCAGGCAAATCGGATAGAAATTGCGACCTCTAGAGGCTCAAGAAGTCAAGATCCCATATCGGTTTATATGGCAGCTATATCAGGATATGAACCGACTTGTGCTTTATTTGACACAGTTGTTGAAAGTAACAATAAAAAACGTCTTGCGAAATTTCAGCCAAATCGGATAGGAATTGCGCCCTCTAGAAGCTCAAGAAGTCAAGTCCCCAGATCTGTTTATATGACAGCTATATCAGGTTATGAACCGATTTGAACCATACTTGGCACAGTTGTTGGATATCATAACGAAATACTTCGTGCAAAAATTCATTCAAATTGGATAAGAATTGCGCCCTCTAGAGGCTCAAGAAGTCAAGACCCAAGATCGGTTTATTTGACAGCTATATAAGGTTATGGACCGATTTGAACCATACTTGGCACAGTTGTTGGATATCATAACAAAACACGTCGTGCGAAATTCCATTCCAATCGGATAAGAATTGCGCTCTCTAGAGGCTCAAGAAGTCAAGACCCCAGATCGGTTTATATGGCAGCTATATCAGGTTATGAACCGGTTTGAACCATACTTGGCACAGTTGTTGGGTATCATAAGAAAACACGTCGTGCAAAATTTCATTTCAATCGGATAAGAATTGCCCACTCTAGAGGCTCAAGAAGTCAAGACCCAAGATCGGTTTATATGGCAGCTATAGCAAAACATGGACCGATATGGCCCATTTACAATACCAACCGACTTACACTAATAAGAAGTATTTGTGTAAAATTTCAAGCGGCTAGCTTTACTCCTTCGGAAGTTAGCGTGCTTTCGACAGACAGACGGACGGACGGGCGGACGGACAGACAGACGGACGGACATGGCTAGATCGACATAAAATTTCACGACGATCAAGAATATATATACTTTATATGGTCTCAGACGAATATTTCGAGTAGTTACAATCAGAATGACGAAATTAGTATACCCCCCATCTTATGGTGGAGGGTATGAAAATCAATTTGAGTTTGTTTGTAGGTTTGTTTGTTTGTGTGTTCCTTATAGACTCAGAAACGGCTGAACCGATTTTCTTGAAGTTTTTCACAGATGGTGCACAATGACCCCGTGGAGAAAATAGGGTACTACATTTCTTGATATGTGAAGGGGGGGCGGACCCTCCCCCTTACCCTAATTTTCAGAAACGCCAGATCTCAGAGATGGGTGGTGCGATTTAAGCAAAATTTTGTGTGCTCTCATATAGTACCCTAAAAATAACAAGTAAAAACGTGCTAAGTTCGGCCGGGCCGAATCTTATATACCCTCCACTATGGATCGCATTTGTCGAGTTCTTTTCCCGGCATCTCTTCTTAGGCAAAAAAGGATATAAGAAAAGAGTTGCTCTACTATTAAAACGATATCAAGATATGGTCCGGTTCGGACCACAATTAAATTATATGTTGGAGACCTGTGTAAAATTTCAGCCAATTCGAATAAGAATTGCGCCCATTGGGGCTCACGAAGTAAAATAGAGAGAACGATTTATATGGGATCTGTATCGGGCTATAGACCGATTCAGACCATAATAAACACGTTTGTTGATGGTCATGAGAGGATCCGTCGTACAAAATTTCAGGCATATCGGATAATAATTGCGACCTCTAAGGGTCAAGAAGTCAAGATCCCAGATCGGTTTATATGGCAGCCATATCAGGCTATGAACCGACTGGTACTTTATTTGACACAGTTGGTGAAAGTAACAATAAAATACGTCATGCGAAATTTCAGCCAAATCGTATAGGAATTGCGCCCTCTAAAAGCTCAAGAAGTCAAATCCCCAGATCTGTTTATATGACAGCTATATCAGGTTATGGACCGATTTCAACCATACTTGGCACAGTTGTTGGATATCATAACAAAATACTTCGTGCAAAAATTCATTCAAATGGGATAAGAATTGTGCCCTCTAGAGGCTCAAGAAGTCAAGACCCAAGATCGGTTTATATGGCAGCTATATCAGGTTATGGACCGATTTGAACTATACTTGGCGCAGTTGTTGGATATCATAACAAAACACGTCTTGCAAAATTTCATTCCAATCGGATAAGAATTGCGCACTCTAGAGGCTCAAGAAGTCAAGACCCAAGATCGGTTTATATGGCAGCTATATCAGGTTATGGACCGATTTGAACCATACTTGGCACAATTGGTGGATATCATAACAAAACACGTCGTGCCAAAATTCATTCAAATCGGATAAGAATTGCGCACGCTAGAGGCTCAAGAAGTCAAGACCCAAGATCGGTTTATATGGCAGCTATATCAGGTTATGAACCGCTTTGAACTATACTTGGCGCAGTTGTTGGATATCATAACAAAACACGTCGTGCAAAATTTCATTTCAATCGGATAAGAATTGCGCACTCTAGAGGATCAAGAAGTCAAGACCCAAGATCGGTTTATATGTCAGCTATATCAAAACATGGACCGATATGGCCCATTTACAATACCAACCGACCTACACTAATAAGAAGTGTTTGTGCAAAATTTCAAGCGGCTAGCTTTACTCCTTCGGAAGTTAGCGTGCTTTCGACAGACAGACGGACGGACGGACGGACAGACGGACGGACATGGCTAGATCGACATAAAATGTCACGACGATCAAGAATATATATACTTTATGGGGTCTCAGACGAATATTTCGAGTAGTTACAAACAGAATGACGAAATTAGTATACCCCCCATCTTATGGTGGAGGGTATAAAAAAAGTGGGAATATTTTTGCTGTTGTCATTGCTTCTGGCAGTTAATGCAATTTTCCTTTGAGTTTAAAATAAATGTTGCTTTAATTAAAATAAATGGCAAACAAATTTATTGGCTGAAAACATGAACGCGTTGTTTACTTTGATCGCTAAGGAAAATAATCGGAAAAGAATTACGTATGTATGTAAATCCCCAAACATATGCCGGAGGAGTGCTGTGCTCAACTCTGCTGCTGTGTTGGTGGTCGGTGCTGGCAAAAGTCCGACATAAGCGTTTTAGTCGAAAGAAAAACCCAGGCGCAGTGAAAAGCATTAATCTAATTTGTTTTGTAATGAAAATTGTCAGCAATTTTTTTGTTTCATCACTTCAATTTTATTTGATTTTTTCTTGTCATCTATCGTTGTTTTTGGTTTTCTTCATTTGTTCTCTATCTTATGCAGTTCTTACTTGTTTAGGTTATTGTGCTCGATAGCAAGCCGGCAGGAATTCAAACGAAAAAGTCAGTTCATGTTCTCGTACCAAATGCGGCAACTGCGAATCTGTTCAAAATTAAATGTATTCTTTAATTTTCTTGCACAGTGGGGCACAGTGTATCGAAATCTTCCCTTGGTTAGAGATATGTGGGAGAGGTAGTATTTCATTAAAACTCAATTGCAAGGAAAGTTAAGAGTAATTGCGAACATATTCGCCTATGACTCTGGAAATGTACAGGGGCATAGACGAATAATTTTGTTGGGAACATCAAAACATGTTGATATAAGCTTTTCAATTTCTTTTTACATGTGTACTGTTTTTCTAGCCTGTTAGTGAGTTATAACTTTGGTATTGCTGTTCAGCCACACCAAGAAATATAAGTTCGTTTATATGAGCAAACAAGTGCTCACTTTAAGTTAAACAAGTAAACAAGCGTTAACGGCCGAACTTTGGATACCCACCACTTTGGATAAACCACCTTTCTTCATGCAAATGCAAATTTTTTCCCCATGAACATTCCACGAAGGAACAGGGGCAAACTTCTCACATATCAATGAGTGCAGTCCGATTCAAGTTTAAGCTCAATGATAAGGGGCCTCCTTTTTATAGCGGAGTCCGAACCGCGTGCCCCAATGCGACACCACTTCGGAGAGAAGTTTTACATGGCATAGTACCTCAAAAATGTTGCCAGCATTAGGAGGGGAAAACCACCGCTGAAATTTTTAGTCTGATGGTCTTGCCAGTATTCGAAGCCAGGCGTTCAGCTTAATAGGCATGCTAACCTCTGCGCTACGGTGGCCTCCTTTCGTCATAATCCGGTGAAGATGCATAATTTATGACTTAATAGCAGCTATATCAAAATATAGTCCGATTTGGACCAAATTCGGCACGGACATTGAGTGGCCTAATAAGTACAAGTCATTGTTCAATTTTGTTGAACAAAATATTGGTATTTTTGGTAGCTATTTTCAAATATTGACCGATCTAAACCATATACGACACAGATGTCGCTAATTCTAACGGTGTCAAAATTCAGCGACTTTTATGGGGCCAAGACTTCAAATCGAGATATCGGTCTATAAGCTTTATCCAAATCTTGACCGATCTGGGCCAAATTGAAGAAGGATGTCGAAAGACCTAACAGAATGCACTGTCTCAAATTTCGGCGAAATCGGACAATAAAATTTATGGGCCCATGACCTTAAATCGAGAGATCGGTCTATATAAAAATTGAAAACCCGAATTCAATTTTCTATGATTAAAAGGTCGAATAATCGATTTTGAAGTCGAATAGTCGAAAAGAAAGCCGCACAGAGACAAGTTTTGCTTATGTGCTGCTAGATTAAAACTCTCTCAATTTTTACGATTCATATCTCTTTGGTTTACTCTTGTTGCCATAAAAAAAAACTCGTTCCAAAGTTTGTGCATATCCAAGCCAAATTTCAGGATTACGTCATTATAAATTTTGGGGCAAATGTATTTTTATATCCTCCACCATAGGATGGGGGTATACTAATTTCGTCATTCTGTTTGTAACACCACGATATATGCGTCTAAGACCCCATAAAGTTTATATATTCTTGATCGTCATGTCTGTCCGTCTGTCCGTACGTCCCTCTGTCTGTCGAAAGCACGCTAACTTTCGAAGGAGTAAAGCTAGCCGCTTGAAATTTTGCACAAATATTGTACTTCTTATTAGTGTAGGTCGGTTGATATTGTAAATGGGCCAAATCGGTCCATGTTTTGTTATAGCTGCCATATAAACCGATCTTGGGTTTTGACTTCTTGAGCCTCTATAGGGCGCAATTCTCGTCCGATTTAACTGAAATTTTGCACGAAGTGTTTTGGTAGCACTTCCAACAACTACGCTAAATATGGTTTAAATCGGTCCATGTTTTGATATAGCTGCCATATAAACCGATCTTGGGTCTTACCTTCTTGAGCCTCTAGAGGGCGCAATTCTCGTCCGAAGTGTTTTGGCAGCACTTCCATCAATTACGCTAAGTATGGTTTAAATCGGTCCATGTTTTGATACAGCTGTCATATAAATCGATCTTGGATCTTGACTTCTTGAACCTCTATAGAGCGCAATTCTCTTCCGATTTGGCTGAAATTTTGTACAACAGCTTCTCTCATGACCTTCAACATACGTGTCTAATATGGCCTGAATCGATCAATAGGTTGATACAGCTCCCATATAAACATATCTCCCGATTTGCTTCTTGAGCCCCTACAAGGCGCAATTCTTATCCGAATGAACTGAAATATTACACAATGACTTCTACAATGTTCAGCATGCATTTATGGTCCGAATCGGACTATAACTTAATATAGCTCCAATAGCATAACAGTTCTTATTCAGTATTCTATGTTTGTCTGAAAAGAGATACCGCGCATAGAACTCGACAAATGCGATCAATGGTGGAGGGTATATAAGATTTGGCCCGGCCGAACTTAGCACGCTCTTACTTGTTTTTATTCATTTTGTTCGAGGATGGGCTGTATAGGACTATATCTTTTCATTGCCCCCCATAGTCTGGACTCCAGATTTGAAATCCTCAGCTCCTAAAACGCGTATCTAATGTCCGATTTTGCTTGAGATTGGAAACAATTTTTATTATATACTAGGCGTCGTAAAAACCACGAGCTGTAGGACCACGATAGAATAGTTGAACCCATCAAAATACACGTTTGCATTGGCTAGGTCGTGTTATCAGAATGGATGGAGAAGCTCCGTTAAAGGGGAAGGCCAAAACTCCGATGAAAAGATAAATGAGAGAACGCCATCTCGAAACTGGGTTTCAGAAATGAGAGGAGAGGCGCAGAAGTTCGATGCGCTTGGGCATATATTCTACGTTCGGGTAGAGGAATAAATTTTCTCTAATGGCCAATTTAACTGGGATGAGTATATTACTGTACTATACAGTAATATACTGATCCCAGTCCATATTTTAGTGTAGCTACCATATAGATCGATCTACAGATTAATTTGCTTTGATGTTGCTCTGAAACCCAAATTTTTGGTCCAATTTGTCTAAAATTTTGTAAACCACATTTTTCGGAAGCGAAAGTATAATCTATGGACTAATTGACCAATATTTTCTAGTAACTCCTATATAAGGCTAAATTTCACAAATAGAGATTTTTGCAACGAATTTAGCGAAGTCTAGATGGAATTTAGAATTGATAGACTCCGATTTGGGGTAGGCGGTCTTTTGTCATGTTTGAATTGATCTAGCCATGTCCGTCCGTCCGTCCGTCTGTCGAAATCACGATAGCGGTCGAACGCGTAAGCTAGCCGCTTGAAATTTTGCACAGATACTTCTTATTGATGTAGGTCGTTGGGGTTGCAAATGGGCCATATCGGTTCAGATTTGGATATAGCTCCCATATAAACCAATCTCCCGATTTGACTTCTTGAGCCCCTGGAAGCCTAAGTTTTTGTCCGATTTGACTGAAATTTTCCACGTAGTGTTCTGTTATGACTTTCAAAGTATTGTGTTCTGTTATGACTTCCAGCAATTGTGTGAAGTACGGTCTAAATCGGTCGTTAACCTGATATTGCTCGGTTCCTAGAAGCTTTAATTTTTGCTGGTTTAACTGAAGTTTGGTATGTAGCATACAATTATGCTCTTCAACTTAATCTATTTAATATAAATTTTTTGGGTTCCCAAGATTCGGCCTGGCTGAACTTAGCACGTTTTTGCTTGTTGTGTTTCTTTTTGGGTGATAGAGAATAAAAGTTCGCTACTCATATTTGCAATAAAAAGTGAAAAGTGTACTTAGACAAATGCAAAGAAAAGACAAGTAAAAGCGTGTTAAGTTCGGCCGGGCCGAATCTTATATACCCTCCACCATGAATCCCATTTGTCGAGTTCTTTTCCCGGCATCTCTTCTTAGGCAAAACAGGATATAAGAAAAGATTTGCTCTGCTATTAGAGCGATATCAAGATATGGTCCGGTTTGGACAACAATTAAATTATGTGTTAGAGACCTGTGTAAAATGTCAGCCAATTCGAATAAGAATTGCGCCCATTAGGGGCTCAAGAAGTAAAATAGAGAGATCGATTTATATGGGAGCTGTGTCGGACTATAGACCGATTCAGACCATAATAAACACGTATGTTAACGGTCATGAGAGAATCCGTCGTACAAAATTTCAGGCAAATCGGATAAGAATTGCGCCCTCTAGAGGCTCAAGAAGTCAAGACCCAAGATCTGTTTATATGACAGCTATATCAGGTTATAGAACGATTTCAACCATTCTTGGCACAGATATTGGATATCATGACAAAACACGTCGTGCGAAATTTCATTCCAATCGGATAAGAATTGCGCACTCTAGAGGCTTAAGAAGTCAAGACCCAAGATCGGTTTATATGGCAGCTATATCAGGTTATGGTCCGTCTGTCTGTCGAAAGAACGCTAACTTCCGAAGGAGTAAAGATAGCCGCTTGAAATTTTGCACAAATACTTCCTATTAGTGTAGGTCGGTTGGTATTGTAAATGGGCCATATCGGTCCACGTTTCGATATAGCTGCCATATAAACCGATCTTGGGTCTTGACTTCTTGAGCGTCTAGAGTGCTCAATTCTTATCCGATTGGAATGAAATTTTGCACGAAGTTTTTGGGTCTTGACTTCTTGAGCCTCTAGAGCGCGCAATTCTTATCCGATTTGAATGAATTTTTGCACGAAGTATTCTGTTATGATATCCAACAACTGTGGCAAGTATGGTTCAAATCGGTTTATGACCTGATATAGCTGTCATATAAACCGATCTGGGATCTTGACTACTTGAGCTGTAGAGGTCGCAATTATTATCCGATTTGCCTGAAATTTTGTACGACGGATTCTCTCGTGACCATCAACATACGTGTTTATTATGGTCTGAATCGGTCTATAGCCCGATACAGCTCCCATATAAATCGATCTCTCTATTTTACTTCTTGAGCCCCCAAAGGGTGATATTTTACACAGGTCACCAAAATATAATTTAATTGTGGTCCAAACCGGACCATATCTTGATATCGCTCTAATAGCAGGGCAAAAGAACTCGACAAATGTGATCCATGGTGGAGGGTATATAAGATTCGGCCCGGCCGAACTTAGCACGCTTTTACTTGTTTAAAGACAAAAATTACCAAGAAATAAGTTTAAAGCTAAATATTTTTAAAGACAAAATCTCAATTAAAATGTAACTTAAACGAAGTTTTTTTGAAGACAAAATTGTATACATATTTTTTCTAAATTTGTTGTTTTCTAAATTGATTATATTTTCAAAGATAAAATTCCTATCAAATGTTTTTTAAAGCAAAGTTTCTATAAAATATTCCTAAAGAAAAAGTTTTAAAAAAATGGTTTTAAAAACACTATTTTAATTAAGTTTTTCTCGAAAGACAATTTCACGTTTTTATTATTTAGAGATTATTTCGATTTTTTACCAATTTTTCTTTAAAATAATTTTTAACAAGTAAAAGGGCGTTAAGTTCGGCCGGGCCGAACTTTGGATACCCACCACCTCGGGTATATATGTAAACCACCTTTCATCAAAATTCGGTGAACATTTCATACCTTATACTCATATACCGCATACCGATCTGAACTATATACGACACGATGTCGAAAAGCCGAACATAAGTCACTGTGTCAAATTTCAGTGAAATCGGTTTATAAATGCGCCTTTTATGGGGCCAAGACTTTAAATCGAGATATCGGTCTACATGGCAGCTATATCCAAATCTGGACCGATTTGGGCCAAGTTGCATAAACATGTCGAAGAGCCTAACACTAAGCACTGTCCCAAATTTCGGCGAAATCGGACAATAAATGCCTCTTTTATGGGCCCTAAACCTTAAATCCAGAGATCGGTCTATATGGCAGCTATATTCAAATCTGGACCGATCTGGGCAAAATTAAAGAAGGACGTCAAAGAGCCTAACCAAACTCACTGTCTCAAATTTAAGCGACATCGGACAATAAATGCATCTTTTATGGCCCCAAAACCTAAACCCTAGATATCGGTCTATATGGCAGCTATATCCAAATCTGGACCGATCTGTGCGATATTGCAGAAGTATGTCAAGGGGCTTAACTTAACTCACTGTTCCAAATTTCGGGGACATCGGGCAATAAATGAGCATTTTATGGGCCCAAAACCATAAATCAAGAAATCGGTCTATATGGCAGCTATATCCAAATTTGAAGCGATCTGGACCAAATTGAAGAAATATATCAAAGGGCCTAACACATATCACTGTCCCAAATTTCAGCGAAATCGGATAATGAATGTGGCTATTATGGGCCTTACACCATAAATCGGAGGATCGATTTATATGGCAGCTATATCCAAATCTGGACCGATCTGAGCCAAATTAACGAAGGATGTCGACGGGCCTTACACAATTTACTGTCCCGAATTTCATCAAAATCGGATAATAAATGTGGCTTTTGTGGGCCTAAGACCCTAAACCGGAGGATCGGTCTATATGGCAGCTATATCCAAATCTGAACCGATCTGGACCAAATTAAAGTAACAAGTCAAATTGCCTAAGACAACTCACTGTCCCAAATTTCAGCGAAATTGGACCATAAATGTGGTTTTTATGGGCCTTAGACCCTAAATCGGAGGATCGGTCTATATGGCAGCTATATCCAAATCTGGACCGATCTGGGCCAAATTAACAAAGGATGTCGAAGGGTCTAACACAACTCACTGTCCCAACTTTCAACAAAATCGGATAATAAATGTGGCTTTTATGGGCCTAAGACCCTTAATCGGCGGATCGGTCTATATGGGGGCTATATCAAGATATAGTCCGATATAGCCCATCTTCGAACTTAACCTGCTTGTGGACAAAAAAAGAATCTGTGCAAAATTTCAGCTCAATATGTCTATTTTTAAAGACTGTAGCGTGATTTCAACAGACAGACGGACATGGCTAGATCGTCTTAGATTTTTACGCTGATCAAGAATATAGATACTTTATAGGGTCGGAAATGGATATTTCGATGTGTTGCAAACGGAATGACAAAATGAATATACCCCCATCCTTCGGTGGTGGGTATAAAAATGATTAAAAAAATCTCTTTTTTCTTAAGTAACTATGTTTTTAAACAAAATAATCATTCTCTTAATATTTTGCGACAATTTAGCGAAGAAGAATAGATTTTAATAACTTTTTCATAAAACAGCACCCGCTGTTAAAAAAGTAGGCTTATTGCCATACATTTATTTTTGTACCCTCCACAATAGGGTGGGGGTATACTAATTTCGTCCTTCCATTTGCAACACCTCGAAATATGCAACCAAGACCCCATCTTATATATAACAAGTTATGGTTCATTTCGGACCAAATCTAAATAGTAAGAATTACGCACTTTAGGGGCTGAAGAAGTAAAATAGGGAGATCGGTTTATAGGGGAGCTGCATTAGGCTATAAACAGATTCATGCCATATGCGATACGTATGTTAAAGGTAATAAGTGAAGTCGTTATAAAAGATTTCAGCCAAATCGGATAATACTTGCGCCCTATAGAGGCTCAAGAAGTCAAGATCCCAGATCGGTTTATATAGCAGCTATATCAGGTTATAGGCCGATTTGAAATATTCTTATCACAGTTGTAGTAAGTCATAACAAAAGGCATCATGCTAAATTTCAGCCAAACCGGATAGGAATTGCGCACTCTGGACGCTCAAGAAGTCAAGACCCCAGATCGGTTTATATGGCAGCTGTATCAGGTTATGGACCGATTTGAACTATTCTTAGCACAGTTGTTGAAAGTCATAACAAAATTTCAGCCAAATCGGATAATAATTGCGTCCTCTAGTGGCTCAAGAAGTCAAGACCCCAGATCGGTGTATATGACAGCTACATCAGGTTATTGACCGATTTGAACTATTCTTAAAACAGATGTTGGAAGTCATAACAAACCAAGTCGTGTAAAATTTCCGCCAAACCGGATAGGAATTGCGCACTCTGGACGCTCAAGAAGTCAAGACCCCAGATCGGTTTATATGACAGCTGTATCAGGTTATGGACCGATTTGAACTATTCTTAGCACAGTTGTTGAAAGTCAACACAAAACACCTCATGCAAAATTTCAGCCAAATCGGATAATAATTGCGTCCTCTAGTGGCTCAAGAAGTCAAGACCCCAGATCGGTGTATATGACAGCTACATCAGGTTATTGACCGATTTGAACTATTCTTAAAACAGATGTTGGATGTCATAACAAACCAAGTCGTGTAAAATTTCCGCCAAACCGGATAGGAATTGCGCACTCTGGACGCTCAAGAAGTCAAGACCCCAGATTGGTTTATATAACATCTATATCAGGTTATGGACCGATTTCAACCATATCCAGCACTGTTGTTGGAAGTCATAATAAAACTTCTAATACAAAATTTCAGCCAAATCGGATAAGAATTGTGCCCTCTAGCGGCTCAAGAAGTCAAGATCCCAGATCGGTTTATATGGCAGCTATATCAAAACGTGAACCGATATAGTCCATTTATAATCCCAACCAACATACACTAATAATAAGTATTTGTGCAAAATTTCAAGCAGTTACCTTTACGCCTTCGAAAGTTAGCGTGCTTTCGACAGACAGACGGACGGACGAACGGACATGGCTAGTTCGACTTAAAATCTCATGACGATCAAGAATATATATAATTTATCGGGTCTCAGACGAATATTTCGAGGAGTTACAAACAGAATGACGCAATTAGTATACCCCAATCCTATGGTGGAGGGTATAACAAACAGAATGACGAAATTAGTATACCCCCATCCTATGGAGGAGGGTATAACAATCAATTTATGTTTGTTTGTTTGTTCCTTATACACTCAGAAACGGTTGAACAGATTTTTTTGAAATTTTCACAGATGGTACACAATGATCCCGTGTTGAAAATAGGGTACTACATTTTTTGATATCTGAAGGGGGCGGACCCTTTTCAGAAACGCCAGATCTCGCAGATAGGTGGTACGATTTAAGCGAAATTTTGTGTGCTCTCATATAGTACCCTAGAAATAAAAATTTTGCATCCAAATTTCGGAATAGATACCTAGGGGAGAGCCCCACCCTAAAACCTATCAAACATACGTTTAGACCAATAACGACAATATGGGACTCAAATGAAAGATATTTAGGATAAGAAAGCGTATCTGACATTCAATTGCCGGACCACGTGTTAGGGGGACCACCTCAACCCACAAAACACCCCTAAATAGGACTTATTTACCGAACATGGCAATATAGGACTCAAATGAAAGGTATTTGCGAGTAGAATACGAATCCAATATCCATATGTGGGACCACGTTTCTGGGGGTCCACCACATCCCTAAAACAATCGCCAAACAGGACTTATTTACTGACGACGTGGCTTAAATAAAAGGTATTTGGGGCTTAAATAAAAGGTATTTGGGGCTTAAATAAAAGGTATTTGAGTGTAGAATTCGAATCTGATATCCAAACATGGGACCAAGTGTTTGGGGGGCCACCACTTCCCAAAAACATCCTCCAAAGGGGACAAATTTACGACCATAGCAATATGAAAGTTCTTTGGTAGTAAAGTACGAATATGACATCAATATTCGGGAAAAGTGTCTATGCGGCCACCCCACCCCCACAACACTACCCAAATAGGAAGTATTTGCTGACTATTGCAATATGTGTCTCAAATCAGAGGGTTTTAGAGTAGAACACGAATCCGATACATATTTTCAAGGCCAACTCACTGAGTGCCCGCCCATCCCCCAAAACACCCACCAAGCAGGTCATGTTTGCCGACTATGGAAATATGGGGCTCAAGTTAAAGGTATTTGGGAGTAGACCACGTATCTGATATCAACATTAGGGACCAACTGTCTAGGGTACATCCCACCACCATAACAACCCCCAAATAGGACGTATTTGCTCACCAAGATAATTTGGGTCTTAAAGAGAGTGGAACTTAATATTTATAGTTTTTAGGGCCTATACCCCAAACCGGCCAGATTTGCTTACTTTTGCAATAAGAAGTTTAAATGAGATTTGAAAACGAATTTGATATGCAATTTGGAGGCCAATGGTAGTATGGGGTTCAAATAAATGATATATACTTATATGAGAATAGAGCACGTTGTTGATATATATGCCGGGCTTAGTGTTTGGGGGGCCAACTCAATCCCCAAAACACCCCTAAATCGGGCATATTTACCGACCATGTCAATGTGGAGCTTAAATGAATGGTATTCGGGGGTAGAGCTAGAATTGATACCCACTTTCGGGACCAATTTTCCCAAAATACCCAACAGCAATTTTTTACTGACCATCGCAATATGGGACTCAAATAAAGGCATTTGGGAGAAGAAAACGAATTTAATATCCAAATGTAGGACATCACCCCTTCCCCAAAACACACCCAAAGGGTAAAATTTTTCGACAATTCAAATATGTGGCTCAAATGAAAGGTATTTGAGATTAGAAAACGAATTTGATAACCTATTTTGGGGCCATGTGTTCGGGGGACGCCTCATCGTGTAAACTGCCTAATCAATATGGGGTTTAGGTAATTGGTATTTGAAAGAAGAGCACGATGCTGATATTTTTTCAGGGCCAAGTGTCTGGTGGACCACCTCACCCCCGAAAACACCCCTAAATCAGATATCATGAGAATATCAACCTGAAATAACGTATTTTTACCATGGAGAACACCTTACATCCAAACTTAAATTCGCAGACCCATAAAGATTATATGCGATTCAGATAAAGGCACTTATATTGTTAAACTGTTAGTCGAGCGTTTTCCGTAGCGTGGTATTTCACTAAAAGCTCTTTAATTGTGAAAAATAAATAATTTTGAAATTTTGCATATGTCGTTTTGGTGTTTCTTGCAACAACTGTGCCAAATATGGTTTTAATCGGTTGATAGCCTGATAGAGCTGTCTTATAAACCGATCTCCCAATTTGGCACTCTGAGCCACTAGGGGCGCAATTATTTCTCGATTTGCCTGAAATTTTGGAGGTAGTATTTTTCTATGACTTCAAACAGTCGTGGCAATTAAGGTCCGTATCCCGTATCGGCCAATAACTTGATGCAGCATATATATATTGAAAAAGTCATTCAAAGAACTTAACAAATGTCATCTATGGTGGAGAGTATGAGTAAGATTTGGCTCGACCGAACTTAGCACACTTTTATTTTTATACCCTCCACTATAAGATGGGGGGTATACTAATTTCGTCATTCTGATTGTAACTACTCGAAATATTCGTCTGAGACCCCATAAAGTATATATATTCTTGATCGTCGTGACATTTTATGTCGATCTAGCCATGTTCGTTCATCCGTCCGTCTGTCTGTCGAAAGCACGCTAACTTCCGAAGGAGTAAAGCTAGCCGCTTGAAATTTCGCAAAAATTCTTCTTATTAGTGTAGGTCGGTTGGGAATGTAAATGGGCCATATCGGTCCATGTTTTGATATAGCTGTCATATAAACCGATCTTGTGTCTTGACTTCTTGAGCCTCTAGAGGGAGCAATTCTTATCCGATTTGAATGAATTTTGGCACGACGTGTTTTGTTATGATATCAAACAACTGTGCTAAGTATGATTCAAATCAGTTCATAACCTGATATAGCTGCCATATAAACCGATCTTGGGTCTTGACTTCTTGAGCCTCTAGAGGGCGCAATTCTTATCCGATTGAAATGGAATTTCGCACGACGTGTTTTGTTATGATACCCAACAACTGTGCCAAGTATGGTTTAAATCGGTTCATAACCTGATATAGCTGCCATATAAACCGATCTTGGGTCTTGACTTCTTGAGCCTCTAGAGTGCGCAATTCTAATCCGATTGGAATCAATTTTTGGCACCAAGTATTTCGTTATGATATCCAACAACTGTGCCAAGTATGGTTGAAATCGGTCCATAACCTGATATAGCTGTCATAAAAACAGATCTGGGGATTTGACTTCTTGAGCTTCTAGAGGGCGCAATTCCTATCCGATTTGGCTGAAATTTTGCATGACGTATTTTATTTTTACTTTCAACAACTATGTCAAATAAGGTTCAAATCGGTTCATAACCTGATATAGCTGCCATATAAACCGATCTGGAATCTTGACTTCTTGACCCCTAGAAGTCGCAATTATTATCCGATATGCCTGAAATTTTGTACGACGGATCCTCTCATGACCATCAACAAACGTGTTTATTATGGTCTGAATCGGTCTGTAGCCCGATACAGATCCCATATAAATCGTTCTGTCTATTTTACTTCATGAGCCGCAATGTGCGCAATTCTTATACGAATTGGCTGAAATTTTACACAGGTCTCCAACATATAATTTAATTGTGGTCCGAACCGGACCATATCTTGATATCGTTTTAATAGCAGAGCAACTCTTGTATCTTATATCCTTTTTTGCCTAAGAAGAGATGCAGGGAAAAAAACTCGACAAATGCGATCCATGGTGGAGGGTATATAAGATTCGGCCCGGCCGAACTTAGCACGCTTTTACTTGTTTTAAATAGAAAACCAAAAAGTTAAATTAAAATTTATTGTTATTACCCATTTTGGAAAAATTATCTAGTTTTCTTTTTCATATTAATAAGTATATATATTGCATGGTAACTTTTAAGTAGAATAGAGACCGAGGAAAATGGGGTTTTAGTGCGTTTTTTTCATATTTCAGCCACTGTAACCTAGCGATTTGTTGGCCGATTTAAAAGAAATCCGTTGTGAATTAAAAAATGTATGCCAGTTTTAAACCGACATTTACTAAAACGCGTTTTCTTCACATTTAGCGCAACAAAATCACTTAACGAAGTGATCCTGAAAAATTTAAGGAAAACGAAAATACCGATCCGTTTCCGAATCGGAAAGCACTCATTGATGTGTGAGAATTTGCCCCTTCTCGGTTCCTGGCGGTAATGTTTATCCTTAGGGTAATGTTCTCATTAGGGGAGTGATGTTCTCATTATGGATATCAAGTTCGTTGCCGCTGCACTTCCAAATCCCTTTAATTTGAGCCCCATATTGCCATGGCCGGTAAATATGAACCGTTTGGAGGGTGTTTTGGTACTGGGGCGACCATCGGCACTTGAACCCAAATTTTAATACCATATTCGTGTTCTGGTCTCCAACATCTTTCATTTGATACCCTTATTGTACCCATCGGAACACTTTCGGATATTGGTGGCGTTTTTGCGGAAAAGGGAAGGGTCCGCCTCCTTCCGATATCTAAGAATAGTATAGCCTACGTTTGTCTGGAAGGAAACATAGAAAGTCTATGAAAATTTTAAGAAAATCTATTCAGCCAGGTATCATATAGTCATAATGGGTCTAATGGCGTTTTTGAGGGGTGGCATGACCCCCTATACTTCGATCTGATTTTGAAAGCCAGATTCAAAATCTGCTCCCGAATACCTTTCATTTGAGCCCCATATTGAAATGAACGACCAATATGTCTGGTTGGTGCAGTTTTGGGGTTGGGGCGGTCCAATGTGTACTTAGACTCAATTTTTAATATCATATTCGTATTCTACTCTCCAAAACCTTTCACTTGATGCCTATATTATCTCGATCGGTCCACTTTTGATGTTAGGTTGTGTTTTTGGCATTAGGGTGAGGGTCAGTCCCCCTTAAGATACCGAAAAATGTTATAGCCTATGTTTCCTTCCATACCATCCTACACAATATGCGTACATTTCGAGATAATCGGTTCTGCCGTTTTCCAGTCTATACGGAACAAACAACCCCATATATACGTGCTTAGCTAATGTGCCCATTTTGGGCGTTTTTGTGGGGTTGGGGTAACCCCCTTTACTTTGACATGAATTTGTATGCCAGATTCGTTATCTACTCCCGCATACTTTCATTTGATACCCATATTGTCCTTATCAGTCCACTTTTAATTTTGGATGGTGTTTTTGGGGTAACGGTGGAGGGTCCGCCCCCTCCTCTAGATATATTTGGCGTTAATATGGTTCAGATCGGTATATATTGAGATATAACTGTCATATATACCGATTTGCCGATTAAGGTTATGAAGCCCATAAAAGCTTTACTTATTACCCGATTTCGCTAAAATTTTAATCAGTGAGGTCTTGTGAGCCTCCCGTCATCTGACCCAAATATTGTTAAGATCGGACGATATTTAGATATATCTGCCATGTATACCGACCTACCGGTTAAGGATCTGAAGTCCATAAAAGCTTTATTTGTTATCCGATTTCGTTGGAATTGGAAATACTGAGTTGTTTTAAGACCCTCACCCTTACAACAATTTTCAAAAACTCCAGATCTCGGACAATCATAGAGCTATTTAAGCGAAATGTTTGCACACTTACAGTAACCTAAAATCAAATATTTGGTATCAAAATCTACGCTGGGTCGCCTAGGAAGGCCGCCCACCCACAAAACCCGGCAGACGGACTTATAGACCAATCACTACAATATGGGAATCAAATTAAAGGTATTTGAGAATAGAAAACAAATCTGATATCCAATTATGAGACTTAGTTTTTCGTGGGTCATCCCACCCCCAATAACTCCTGAAATCGGACACATTTACCAACCATGGCAATATAGATCTTAAATGCAAGGTCGTGGGGAATAGAGCACGAAATTGCATTGCACTTTTGGAACCAAGTGTCTGAGGGTTCACCACACGCCCAAACAGAACTTTTACTGACCATTGCAATGTGGGGTTATAATAAGAGGTATTTGGGTCTAGAAAAGTTTTTAATATTGCAAGGGGGCGGACCCTACCGCTTACCTCAAAAGTACCACCTAACAAGTAAAAAGGCGTTAAGTTCGGCCGGGCCGAACTTTGGATACCCACCACCTCGGATATATATGTGAACCACCTTTCATCAAAATCCGCTGCAAAATTCATACCTTATGCCCCATAGCAGCTATATCAATATATGTTCCGATTTGGACCAGATACTAATAAGTAAAAGTTATTGTTCAATTGTATATAACAAAATATTGGTCTTTTTAGTAGTTATATCTAAAAATAAACCGATCTTAACTATATACGACACGGATGTCGAAAAGCATAACATAAGTCAGTGTATCAAATTTCAGTGCAATCGGATTAAAAATGCGCCTTTTATGGGGCCAAGATTTTAAATCGAGAGATCGGTTTTTATGGCAGCTATATGCAGATCTTGATCGATCTAGACCAAATTGCAGAAATATGTGGAGGGGCTTAACTTAACTCTTTATCCTAAATTTCGGCAACATCGGACAATAAATGCGCTTTTTATGGCTCCAAAACCTAAACCGAGATATCGGTCTATATGGCAGCTATATCCAAATCTGGACCGATCCGAGCCAAATTGATGGAGGATGTTGAAGGGCCTAATACAACTCACTGTCCCAAATTTTCGCAAAATCGGATAATAAATGTAGCTTTTATGGGCCTGTGACCCTAAATCGGAGGATCGGCCTATATGGCAGCTATATCCAAATCTGAGCCATATTGACGGAAGATGTCGAAGGGCCTAACACCTCAAAAACACCTACAAAAATCAAAAGTTGACCGATCGGGACAATATGGGTATCAAATAAAAGGTATTGGAGAGAAGAATACGAACATGTTACTACAAATTGGGTGCAAATAACCAGGGGGCCACCCCATCCCCGAAACTCACAACCCTCATATAGACGCACTCCACCAAACGGCTGTGTACACCAATCATGACAATATGGGGTTGAATTATAGCTATAAGTTTGTGGATTGCAAATCTCACATTTTTATACCCTCCACCATAAGATGGGGGGTATACTAATTTCGTCATTCTGTTTGTAACTACTCGAAATATTCGTCTGAGACCCCATAAAGTATATATATTCTTGATCGTCGTGACATTTTATGTCGATCTAGCCATGTCCGTCCGTCTGTCCGTCCGTCCGTCCGTCTGTCTGTCGAAAGCACGCTAACTTCCGAAGGAGTAAAGCTAGCCGCGTGCAATTTTGCACAAATACTTCTTATTATTGTAGGTCGGTTGGTATTGTAAATGGGCCATATCGGTCCATGTTTTGATATAGCTGCCATATAAACCGATCTTGGGTCTTGACTTCTTGAGCCTGTAGAGTGCGCAATTCTTATCCGATTGGCATGAAATTTTGCATGACGTGTTTTGCTATGATATCCAACAACTGTGCCAAGTATGGCTCAAATCGGTTCATAACCTGATATAGCTGCCATATAAACCGATCTTGGGTCTTGACTTCTTGAGCCTCTAGAGTGCGCAATTCTTATCTGATTGGAATGAAATTTTGGACGACGTGTTTCGCTATGATATTCAACAACTGTGCCAAGTATGGCTCAAATCGGTTCATAACCTGATATAGCTGCCATATAAACCGATCTTGGGTCTTGACTTCTTGAGCCTCTAGCGTGCGCAATTCTTATCCGATCAGAATGAAATTTTGCACGACATGTTTTGTTATGATATCCAACAACTGTGCCAAGTATGGTTCAAATCGGTCCATAACCTGATATAGCTGCCATATAAACCGATCTTGGGTCTTGACTTCTTGAGCCTCTAGAGTGCGCAATTCTTATCAGATTGAAATGAAATTTTGCACGACGTGTTTTCTTATTATATCCAACAACAGTGTCAAGTATGGTTCAAATCGGTCCATAACCTGATATAGCTACCATATAAACCGATCTTGGGTCTTGACTTCTTGACCTTCTAGAGTGCGCAATTCTTATCCGATTGGAATGGAATTTCGCACGACGTGTTTTGTTATGATACCCAACAACTGTGCCAAGTATGCTTCAAATCGGTCCATAACCTGATATAGCTACCATATAAACCGATCTTGGGCCTTGACTTCTTGACCCTCTAGAGGGCACAATTCTTATCCGATTTAAATGAATTTTTGCACGAAGTATTTCGTTATGATATCCAACAACTGTGCCAAGTACGGTTCAAATCGGTTAATAACCTGATATAGCTGTCATATAAACAGATCTGGGGATTTGATTTCTTGAGCTTCTAGAGGGCGCAATTCCTATCCGATTTGGCTGAAATTTTGCATGACGTATTTTATTTTTACTTTCAACAACTGTGTCAAATAAGGTTCAAATCGGTTCATAACCTGATATAGCTGCCATATAAACCGATCTGGGATCTTGACTTCTTGACCCCTAGAGGTCGCAATTATTATCCGATATGCCTGAAATTTTGTACGATGGATCCTCTCATGACCATCAACAAACGTTGTTTATTATGGTCTGAATCGGTCTATAGCCCGATACAGATCCCATATAAATCGTTCTCTCTATTTTACTTCGTGAGCCCCAATGGGCGCAATTCTTATACGAATTGGCTGAAATTTTACACAGGTCTCCAACATATAATTTAATTGTGGTCCGAACCGGACCATATCTTGATATCGTTTTAATAGCAGAGCAACTCTTTTCTTATATCCTTTTTTGCCTAAGAAGAGATGCCGGGAAAAGAACTCGACAAATGCGATCCATGGTGGAGGGTATATAAGATTCGGCCCGGCCGAACTTAGCACGCTTTTACTTGTTATACCTACCACCGAAGGATAGGGGTGTATTCATTTTGTCATTCCGTTTGCAACACATCGAAATATCCATTTCCGACCCTATAAAGTACATATATTCTTGATCAGCGTAAAAATCTAAGACGATCTAGCCATGTCCGTCCGTCTGTCCGTCTGTCTGTTGAAATCACGCTACAGTCTTTAAAAATAGAGATATTGAGCTGAAATTTTGCACAGATTCTTTTTTTGTCCATAAGCAGGTTAAGTTCGAAGATGGGCTATATCGGACTATATCTTGATATAGCCCCCATATAGACCGATCCGCCGATTTAGGGTCTTAGGCCCATAAAAGGCACATTTATTATCCGATTTAGCTGAAATTTGGGACAGTGAGTTACGTTGGGCCCTTCGACATCCTTCGTCAATTTGGCTCAGATCGGTTCAGATTTGGATATAGCTGCCATATAGACCGATCCTCCGATTTAGGGTCTAAGGCCCATAAAAGCCACATTCATTATCCGATTTCGCTGAAATTTGGGACAGTGAGTTGTCTTAGGCCCTTTGACATGTTCCTTTAATTTGGTTCAGATCGGTTTAGATTTGGATATACCTGCCATATAGACCGATTTCTTGATTTATGGTTTTGGGCCCATAAAATGCTCATTTATTGTCCGATGTCGCCGAAATTTGGAACAGTTAGTTTAGTTAAGCCCCTTGACATACTTCTGCAATATCGCACATATCGGTCCAGATTTGGATATAGCTGCCATATAGACCGATATCTAGGTTTTAGGTTTAGGGGCCATAAAAGACGCATTTATTGTCCGATGTCGCCAAAGTTCGGCCCGGGCGAACTTAACGCCTTTTTACTTGTTATATATAAGATGGCTACCTGTTGAATAGTCATAATTTAGTTTTTTTTAAATCAAACCAAATTGCCATATTAAACGATTCTCAGTGGTAAAGAACTAATTTGCCGGTCTTTATATTAGATGCGGTGGCGACAGTTCTTAGTAATTAAACCATGTAAATTTTGAACATAAAAATGTTGCCACGCAGCACGTTGTTTGGACTTGTCTATGAAAAGAAGGCCCCTTGTTGATAAGCTAAATTGACTGAAGGTTTGCAACTGCTCGTATCACACTGAACGTCATATCTTTGGGGGTACGGCGGCAGTGTTCTGTTAGGTCATTGTAATTGCCAATTACTCTTCTTTGCGTTCACTAAGTCACGTATATATTTTACGGTCATGTTTTTATAGAACTTTTAGACTATTGTGGAAGCTTGTCCCAGGGTAGGAGGTTAAAGAAATAATACCGAAACAGTCAAAGGTTAGTTCCTATATTTTTATACCCTCCACCATAAGATGGGGGGTATACTAATTTCGTCATTCTGTTTGTAACTACTCGAAATATTCGTCTGAGACCCCATAAAGTATATATATTCTTCATCGTCGTGACATTTTATGTCGATCTAGCCATGTCCGTCCGTCTGTCCGTCCGTCCGTCCGTCTGTCTGTCGAAAGCACGCTAACTTCCGAAGGAGTAAAGCTAGCCGCTTGAAATTTTGCACAAATACTTCTTATTATTGTAGGTCGGTTGGTATTGTAAATGGGCCATATCGGTCCATGTTTTGATATAGCTGCCATATTAACCGATCTTGGGTCTTGACTTCTTGAGCTTCTAATGTGCGCAATTCTTATACGATTGGAATGAAATTTTGCACGACGTGTTTTGTTATGATATTCAACAACTGTGCTTAGTATGGTTCAAATCGGTTCATAACCTGATATAGCTGCCATATAAACCGATCTTGGGTCTTGACTTCTTGAGCCTCTATAGTGCGCAATTCTTATCCGATTGGAATGAAATTTTGCACCACGTGTTTTGGTATGGTATCCAACAACTGTGCCAAGTATAGTTCAAATCGGTCCATAACCTGATATAGCTGCCACATGAACCGATCTTGAGTCTTGACTTCTTGAGCCTCTTGAGTGCGTAATTCTTATCCGATTGGAATGAAATTTTGCGCTACGTGTTTTGTTATGATATCCAATAAATGTGCCAAGTATGGTTCAAATCGGTCCATAGCCTGATATAGCTGCCATGTAAACCGATCTTGGATCTTGACTTCTTGAGCCTCTAGAGTGCGCAATTATTATCCGATTGGAATGAAATTTTGCACGACGTGTTTTGTTATGATATCCAACAACTGTGCCAAGTATGGTTCAAATCTGTCCATAACCTGATATAGCTGACATATAAACCTATCTGGGATGTTGACTTCTTGAGCCTCTAGAGGTCGCAATTATTATCCGATTTGCCTGAAATTATGTACTACGGATCCTCTCATGACCATCAACATACGTGTTTATTATGATCTGAATCGGTCTATAGCCCGATACAGCTCCCAAAGGGCGCAATGTGGAAAAATAAGCAGTAAGAGTATGAAAATATTTCTTGTGATATTCATTCCCTTGGTCAAATTAGCTCTAATAACTTTTTTTCCCAAAGGGGGGAAGAGTTTTAAAAATGAATGTATATTGACGACATGTCACTATGACTTTAACTTGCACTATTGCATCCGGGGGTGCAATGTTTTTAGCTGGGAAGTCAAGATCCCAGATCGGTTTATATGGCAGCTATATTAGGTTATGGATCTATTTGAACCATATTTCATACAATAACAAAAAACTCATGCAAAATTTCAGCCAAATCGGATAAGAATTGTGCCCCCTAATGGCTCAAGAAATCAAGATCCAAGATCGGCTTATATGGCAGCTACATCAAAAGATGGACGGATATAGCCGATTAACATTCCCAACCGACCTACATTAATAAGAAGTATTTGTGCAAAATTTTAAGCGGTTAGCTTTACCCTTTCGAAAGTTAGCGTGCTTTCGACAGACAGACGGACATGGCTAGATCGACTTAAAATGTCAGGACGATCAAGAATGTATATACTTTATGGGGTCTTAGACGAATATTTCGAGGAGTTAAAAACAGAATGGCGAAATAAGTATTCCCCCATAATATGGTGGAGGGTATAAAAACAACACCTACAAAATTTCATGCAAATCGAGTAATAATTGCATTATATACCGATTTAAACCATACTTGGAACAGTTGTTGAAAGTCATCCAAAATCGATATATGCAAAATTTTCACCGTATTGGATAAGAACTGCGCCCTCTAGAACCCCAAGAATTCTAATCGGGAGATCGGTTGATATGGCGGCTATATCAGGATATGGACTGATTTAGACTATACTTGGCACAGTTGTTTAAAGTCATACCAGAACACTTCTTGCAAAATTTAAGCCAAATCGGGAAAGAATCGCGCACTCTAGAAGCTCTAGAAGTCAAGTCCCAAAGTCGGTTTATATTACAGCTAGAAGTCAAGACCCCAGATCGGTTTATATGGCAGCTATATCAAAGCATGGACCTATTTGGCCCATTTATAATCCAAACCGACTTACACTAACAAGAAGTATTTGTGCAAAATTTCAAGCGACAAGCTTCAGTCCTTCGAAAGTTATCGTACTTTCGACAGACGGACGGATGGACAGACGGTCGGGCGTACAGACGGTCGGGCGTACAGACGGTCGGGCGTACAGACGGTCTGGCGGACAGACGGACGGACATGGTTAGAGCGACCAGTAAATTAAAAGAATAATTTTTGTTATACGCACCACCGAAGTATAGGGGTATATTCATTTTGGCATTCCGTTTGCAAAACATCGAAATACCCAGATTGCTCCAGGTTTGGATATAGCCATAAAAGGTGCATTTATTTTCCGATGTCGCTGAAATTTTGGGACGGTGATTTGTGTTAAGCCCTTCAACATATATCTGCAATTTGGCCTAGATCGATCAAGATTTGCATATAGCTGCCATATAGACCGATCCTACGATTTAAGGCTTTGGGCCCACAAAAGGCGCATTTCTTTTCCGATGTCGCCGAAATTTGGAAGATAGGGAGCTGTGTTGAGCCCTTCGACGTCCTTCTTCAGTTTGTCTCAGATCGGTCAAGATTTGGATATAGCTGCCATATAGATCGATCTCTATATTTAAGGTTTTCGCCTAAATTTGGGACAGTGAGTTCCGTTAGGCTCTTTGAAATTTTTCACCAACTTGGCCCAAATCGGTCCAGATTTGGATATAGCTGCCATATAGACCGATATCTCGATTTAAAGTCTTGGCCCCATAAAAGGCCCATTTATAATCCCATTTCATTGAAATTTGACACAGTGTCTATGTTAGGCTTCTGGACATCCGTGTCGTTTATGGTTTAGATCGGTCTATTTTTAGATGTAGCTACTAAAAAGACCAATATTTTGTTATACTCGATTAAAAATAACTTGTACTTATTAGTATTTGATCCAAATCGGAACATATTTCGATATAGCTGCTATGAGGCATAAGGTATGCATTTTTCATCGGATTTGACGAAAGGTTGTTTACATATACATATACGAGGTGGTGGGTATCCAAAGTTCGGCCCAGCCGAACTTAACGCCTTTTTCCTTGTTTTTTATACCCTCCACCATAAGATGGGGGTATACTAATTTCCTCATTCTGTTTGTAACACCTCAAAATATGAGTCTTAGAACGCATAAAGTATATATATTCTTGATCGTTATGTCATTTTAAGTCGTCCGTCCGTCTGTCGAAAGCACGCTAACTTTCAAAAGAATAAAGCTAGCCGCTTGAAATTTTGCACAAATACTTTTTATTAGTGTAGGTCTGTTGTGATTGTAAATGGGCCAAATCGGTAAATGTTTTAATATAGCTGCCACATAAACCGATCTTGAGCCTTGACTTCTTGAGCCCCTGAGGGCGCAATTCTCGTCCGATTTGATTAAAACTTTGTTTTGGTATCACTTCCAACTGTGTTAAGTATGATACAAATATGTTCATAATCTGGTATAGCTGTCATATAAACCGATCTTGGAACATGATTTCTTGAGCCAATAGAGCGCGCAATTCTCATCCGATTTGGCTGAAATTTTGCGTGAGGAGTTTTGTTCTGAATCCCAATAGCTGTGATAAGTATGGCGCAATTCGGTCCATAACTTGATATAGCTGCCATATAAACCGATCTTGAATCTTGACCATTTGTGCCTCTAGAGGCCGCAATTTTCATCCGATTTGGCAGAAATTTTGTACAACGGCTTCAACGACCTTGTGTCTAATATGGTCTGAATCGATCAATAGCTTAATACAGCTCCCGTATAAACCTATTTCCCGATTTTGCTTCTTGAGCCCCTTCAAGGCGCAATTCTTATCCAAATGAATTGAAATATTACCCAATGACTTCTAATATGGTCTTCAACATTCAATTTACTTATGGTCCAAATCGGGCTATAATTTGAAATATATACATCGGATATAGCATAACAATTCTTTTCCATTATTCTTTGTTTGCCTAAAAAGAGATACCGCTCATAGAACTCGAAAAATGCGATCCATGGTGGAGTGTATAAAAGATTCGGCCCAGCCGAGCTTAGCACGCTCTTACTTGTTATACCCACCACCGAAGGATGGGGGTACATTCATTTTGTCATTCCGTTTGCAACACATCGAAATATCCATTTCCGACCCTATAAAGTATATATATTCTTGATCAGCGTAAAAATCTAAGGCGATCTAGACATGTCCGTCCGTCTGTCTGTTGAAATCACGCTACAATCTTTAAAAATAGAGATATTGAGCTGAAATTTCGCACAGATTCTTTTTTTGTCCATAAGCAGGTTAAGTTCGAAGATGGGCTATATCGGACTATATCTTGATATAGCCCCCATATAGACTGATCCGCCGATTTAGGGTCTTAGGCCCATAAAAGCCACATTTATTACCCGATTTTGTTGAAATTTGGGGCAGTGAGTTGTGTTCGGCCATTTGACATCCTTCGTCAATTTGGCTCAGATCGGTCCAGATTTGGATATAGCTGCCATATAGACTGATCCTCCGATTTAGGGTCTAAGGCCCATAAAAGCCACATTTAATATCCGATTTTGCTGAAATTTAGGACAGTGAGTTGTGTTAGGCCCTTCGACATCTTCCGTCAATATGGCTGAGATCGGTCCAGATTTGGATATAGCTGCCATATAGACCGATCCTCCGGTTAAGGGTCTTAGGCCCACAAAAGCCACATTTATTATCCGATTTTGATGAAATTCGGGACAGTGAATTATGTAAGGCCCATCGACATCCTTCGTTAATTTGGCTCAGATCGGTCCAGATTTGGATATAGCTGCCATATAGATCGATCCTCCGATTTATGGTGTAAGGCCCATAAAAGCCACATTCATTATCCGATTTTGCTGAAATTTGGGACAGTGAGTTGTGTTAGACCCTTCGACATCCTTTGTTAATTTGGCCCAGATCGGTTCAGATTTGGATATAGCTGCCATATAGACCGATTTCTAAATTTATGGTTTTGGGCCCATAAAATGCTCATTTATTGTCCGATGTCGCCGAAATTTGGAACAGTGAGTTAAGTTAAGCCCCTTGACATACTTCTGCAATATCGCACATATCGGTCCAGATTTGGATATAGCTGCCATATAGACCGATATCTAGGTTTTAGGTTTTGGGGCCATAAAAGACGCATTTATTGTCCGATGTCGCTGAAATTTGACACAGTGAATTTGGTTAGGCTCTTCGACGTCCTTCTTCAATTTTGCTAAGATCGGTCCAGATTTGCATATAGCTGCCATATAGACCGATCTCTCGATTTAAGGTTTAGGGCCCATAAAAGAGGCATTTATTGTCCGATTTCGCCGAAATTTGGGACAGTGCTTTGTGTTAGGCTTTTCGACATGTTTATGCAACTTGGCCCAAATCGGTCCAGATTTGGATATAGCTGCCATGTAGATCGATATCTCGATTTAAAGTCTTGGCCCCATAAAAGGCGCATTTATAATCCGATTTCACTAAAATTTGACACAGTGACTTATGTTCGGCTTTTCGACATCCATGTCGTATATAGTTCAGATCGGTATGAGGTATATGAGTATAAGGTATGAAATTTTTACCGAATTTTGATGAAAGGTGGTTTACATATATACCCGAGGTGGTGGGTATCCAAAGTTCGGCCCGGCCGAACTTAACGCCTTTTTACTTGTTTTAATTCTAATGCTTAAAATGTTGGGACTAGTCAAGCTGTATGTTGTCTTCTTGGCAATAGTGATGATAACCAATTTCTGCAAAATTGCTGCAGTTGACGCATATAATATATCTTATAATTTTATCCAAAGCAGAAAAAAACATTTTTTCCACATGGACTAGAGATGGAATTCATTTCTCACTAAATTTGCATGGCAAAAAAATATTTTCACCATGCATCTTTGTCTGCGCCAGTGGTGGCAGAAACTGATTTTTTTTTTTATTATATATGAATTATCCCATGATCACTTTTTCGTTTTTGCTTATTAGCGTCCACGCCTTGTTCGCAGAATTCGTACATCTCACTGAGCGTAGCGTTAGCTTGCGTGCGACACGGTATTCATGATGCTGTTTGCGTAGTTTTCAGCTGTTGCCTGAGTTGTCAGCCTTTTCGTCAGCGGCATAAGTGAAATGCGATTTGCTCTGGATGGGACATGATGTTCAATGGCATATGCATATTTGATTTTATTATAACCTGAGATAATTGTCGCTAACAGCATTGAATGGAAGCGCCCCTCCTAGCAAACATACGAGGAAAAATTGTTGCTCAAATTTTCACACACAGAGCAGGTAAACATGACGATTGTCCCATAGATAAAAAAACAAGTAAAAGCGTGCTAAGTTCGGCCGGGCCGAATCTTATATACCCTCCACCATGGATCGCATTTGTCGAGTTCTTTTCCCGGCATCTCTTCTTAGGCAAAAAAGGATATAAGAAAAGAGTTGCTCTGCTATTAAAACGATATCAAGATATGGTCCGGTTCGGACCACAATTAAATTATATGTTGGAGACCTGTGTAAAATTTCAGCCAATTCGTATAAGAATTGCGCCCATTGGGGCTCACGAAGTAAAATAGAGAGAACGATTTATATGGGATCTGTATCGGGCTATAGACCGATTCAGACCATAATAAATAACGTTTGTTGATGGTCATGAGAGGATCCATCGTACAAAATTTCAGGCATATCGGATAATAATTGCGAACTCTAGGGGTCAAGATCCGAGATCGGTTTATATGGCAGCTATATCAGGTTATGAACCGATTTGAACCTTATTTGACACAGTTGTTGAAAGTAAAAATAAAATATGTCATGCAAAATTTCAGGCAAATCGGATAGGAATTGCGCCCTCTAGAAGCTCAAGAAATCAAATCCCCAGATCTGTTTATATGACAGCTATATCAGGTTATAAACCGATTTGAACCATACTTAACACAGTTGTTGGATATCATAACGAAATACTTCGTGCAAAAATTCATTCAAATCGGATAAGAATTGTGCCCTCTAGAGGGTCAAGAAGTCAAGGCCCAAGATCGGTTTATATGGTAGCTATATCAGGTTATGGACCGATTTGAAGCATACTTGGCACAGTTGTTGGGTATCATAACAAAACACGTCGTGCGAAATTCCATTCCAATCGGATAAGAATTGCGCACTCTAGAAGGTCAAGAAGTCAAGACCCAAGATCGGTTTATATGGTAGCTATATCAGGTTATGGACCGATTTGAACCATACTTGGCACTGTTGTTGGATATAATAAGAAAACACGTCGTGCAAAATTTCATTTCAATCTGATAAGAATTGCGCACTCTAGAGGCTCAAGAAGTCAAGACCCAAGATCGGTTTATATGGCAGCTATATCAGGTTATGAACCGATTTAAACCATACTTGGCACAGTTGTTGGATATCATAACAAAACACGTCGTGCAAAATTTCATTCTGATCGGATAAGAATTGCGCACGCTAGAGGCTCAAGAAGTCAAGACCCAAGATCGGTTTATATGGCAGCTATATCAGGTTATGAACCGATTTGAGCCATACTTGGCACAGTTGTTGGATATCATAGCAAAACACGTCATGCAAAATTTCATTCCAATCGGATAAGAATTGCGCACTCTACAGGCTCAAGAAGTCAAGACCCAAGATCGGTTTATATGGCAGCTATATCAAAACATGGACCGATATGGCCCATTTACAATACCAACCGACCTACAATAATAAGAAGTATTTTTGCAAAATTTCAAGCGGCTAGCTTTACTCCTTCGGAAGTTAGCGTGCTTTCGACAGACAGACGGACGGACGGACGGACGGACGGACGGACGGACAGACGGAGAAATTCTTATTTATTAATTATTATTCTTATTTAAAAAGCAAAATCAGCCCTAACATTTTTATACCCTCCACCATAAGATGGGGGGTATACTAATTTCTTCAATCTGTTTGTAACTACTCGAAATATTCGTCTGACACCCCATAAAGTATATATATTCTTGATCGTCGCGACATTTTATGTCGATCTAGCCATGTCCGTCCGTCTGTCCGTTCGTCTGTCTGTTGAAAGCACGCTAACTTCCGAAGGAGTAAAGCTAGCCGCTTAAAATTTTGCACAAATACTTCTTATTAGTGTAGGTCGGTTGGTATTGTAAATGGGCCATATCGGTCCATGTTTTGATAAAGCTGCCATATAAACCGATCTTGGGTCTTGACTTCTTGAGCCTCTAGAGTGCGCAATTCTTATCCGATTGGAATGAATTTTTGCACGACGTGTTTTGCTATGATATCCAACTACTGTGCCAAGTATAGTTCAAATCGGTCTATAACCTGATATAGCTGCTATATAAACCGATCTTGGGTCTTGACTTCTTGAGCCTCTAGAGTGCGCAATTCTTATCCGATCAGAATGAAATTTAGCACGACGTGTTTTGTTATGATATCCAGCAACTGTGCCAAGTATGGTTCAAATCGGCCCATAACCTGATATAGCTGCCATATAAACCGATCTTTGGTCTTGACTTCTTGAGCCTCTAGAGTGCGCAATTCTTATCCGATTTGAATGAATTTTTGCACGAAGTATTTCGTCATGATATTCAACAACTGTGCCAAGTATTGTTGAAATCGGTCCATAACCTGATATAGCTGTCATATAAACAGATCTGGAGATTTGACTTCTTGAGCTTCTAGAGGGCGCAATTCCTATCCGATTTGGCTGAAATTTTGCATGACGTATTTTATTTTTACTTTCAACAACTGTGTCAAATAAGGTTCAAATCGGTTCATAACCTGATATAGCTGCCATATAAACCCATCTGGAATCTTGACTTCTTGACCCCTAGAGGTCGCAATTATTATCCAATATGCCTGAAATTTTGTACGATGGATCCTCTCATGACCATCAACAAACGTGTTTATTATGGTCTGAATCGGTCTATAGCCCGATACAGATCCTATATAAATCGTTCTCTCTATTTTACTTCGTGAGTCCCAATGGGCGCAATTCTTATACGAATTGGCTGAAATTTTACACAGGTCTCCAACATATAATTTAATTGTGGTCCGAACCGGACCATATCTTGATATCGTTTTAATAGCAGAGCAACTCTTGTATCTTATATCCTTTTTTGCCTAAGAAGAGATGCAGGGAAAAAAACTCGACAAATGCGATCCATGGTGGAGGGTATATAAGATTCGGCCCGGCCGAACTTAGCGTGCTTTTACTTGTTTTGAATATTATGTTTTTTTTTTTTAATACTTTCCTATAGCTCCTAAAAAAATCACCCTTTATAACGCCTTTAACTCATTAAATTAATTTTCAATATATTTATTTCTGCAGATTTGCAATCAGCTGATTCACACCGTACACAAATATGGGAATACCAATATAAAAATGTTTAATTTTGCTTTCGACTATTTGGAACTCTCATGGCCTTGTTTCAAAATATGTATACGCATCCGGTCCAAATTCGATTATCGCATTGACCTACAGCGCATCGACCGGCCGGTTCGTTTGTTTTGTCTGTTTTTGCTCTCTCTCACGAAAAGATTTTAAAGATCAAAACAAAAGAGAGCAAACATACAAACCAAGCGAACCGGCCCGTCACGACAGGCTTATCTGTATAGACATGAGCTGTAAAATAGCCCCACAAAAACTAGTTTAAAGGCATTAAATCGCACGATCTAGGCGGCCAATTGACCGCCCGAACGTGAAATAAAATGTTCACCGAACTCGTCTCTTAATAAATCGATTGTTACGTGTGCTATGTGGCACGTGGCACCGTCTTGTTTAAACCAAATGTCATGCAAGTCAAGCTCTTGCATTTTGGGCAAAAAAAAGTTAGATGTCATCTCACGGTAGCGCTCACTTTTCACAGTTACGTTGCGATTTGCATCATCTCTGAAGAAGTGCGGTCCAATGATACCACCAGCCCATAAACCGCACTAAATTGTGACCTTTTCTGGATGCATAGGTAGCTCTTGCAATGCTTTTGGCTGATCTTTACTCCAAAATCTACAATTCAGCTTATTTAAGTACCTATTGAGCCAAAGATGAGCGATAGAATGGAAGAAGCGCGCGATGAACTTTCTTAACAGAGCATGTATTTTGATAGTAAAATTAAATTATTTGCTAAATATACGAATATCAACAAAATCTTCTAGTAGCACGGTACATGTTGCCAATATAAAGTTTAATTATTGAGGAATGAAGGCCATTATAAGCGGGACTGAGACACGTGTAGAACTCAGATCGAATCTAATATATAAAATTCAATTTGTGTTTGTTTGTTTGTATGTTTGTGTGTTCCTTATAGACTCAGAAACGGCTGAACCGATTTTCACAGATGGTGCATAATGACCCCATGGTGAAAATAGGGTACTACATTTTTTGATATCTGAAGGGGGGCGGCGGACCCTCCCCCTTACCCTAATTTTCAGAAACGCCATATATCTGAGATGGGTGGTGCGATCTAAGCGAAATCTTGTGTGCTCTCATATCAAGTAAAAAGGTGTTAAGTTCGGCCGGGCCGAACTTTGGATACCCACCACCTCGGATATATATGTAAACCACCTTTCATCAAAATCCAGAGAAAATTGCATACCTTATGTCCCAAAGCAGTTATATCGAAATATGATCCAATTTGGACCAAATACTAATGAGCAAAAATCATTGTTACATTATGTATAACAAAATATTGGTCATTTTAGCAGCTATATCTAAAAAAACCGATCCGAACCATATACAACATGGATGTCGAAAAGCCTAAAATAAGTCAAAGTGTCAAATTTCAGTTAAATCGGATTATAAATGCGCCTTTGTCAAGACTTTAAATCGAGATATCGGTCCCTATGGCAGCTATTTGCAAATCTTGATCGATGTAAACCAAATTGCAGAAATATATGGAGGGGTTTAACTTAACTTTCTGTCCCAAATTTCGGCAACATGGGACAATAAATGCGCTTTTTATGGCCCAAAAACCTTAAATCTAGAGATCGGTCTTTATGGCAGCTATATCCAAATATGGACCGATCTGTGCCATAGTGCAGAAATATGTCAAGGGGCTTAACTTAACTGACTGTCCCAAATTTTGGCGACATCGGACAATAAATGCGACTTTTATGGACCTAAGACCCTAAATCGGAGGATCGGTCTATATGACAGCTATATCCAAACCTGGACTGATCTGAGCCAAATTGACGAAGGATGTCGAAGGGCCTAACACAACTCACTGTCCCAAATTTCAGCAAAATCGAATAATAAATGTGCCTTTTATGGGCCTAAGACCCTAAATCGGCGGATCGGTCTATATGGGGGCTATATCAAGATATAGTCCGATATAGCCCATCTTCGAACTTAACCTGCTTATGGACAAAAAAGGAATCTGTGCAAAATTTCAGCTCAATATCTCTATTTTTGAAGACTGTAGCGTGATTTCAACAGACAGACGGACGGACATGTTTAGATCGTCTTAGATTTTTACGCTGATCAAGAAAATGTACTTTATAGGGTCGGAAATGGATATTTCGATGTGTTGCAAACGGAATGACAAAATGAAGATACCCCCATCCTTCGGTGGTGGGTATAAAAATTTGGTGTCCAAATTTCGGATGGGGTACCTAGGGGGGCCGCCCCACCCTAAAACCTACCAAACATACATTTAGACCAATCACGACAATATGGGAATCAAATGAAAGGTATTTAGGATAAGAAAACGTATCTGATATTCATATGGCGGACTGAGTGCTAGGGGGACCACTCCAACCCCCAAAACACCCCTAAATCGGACATATTTACCGACCATGGCAATTTGGGACTCAAATGAAAGGTATTTGTCAGTAGAATACGAATCTGATATTCAAATGTGGGACCACGTTTCTGGGGGTCCACCCCTTCCCCAAAACACCCCCCTAATAGAACTTAATTACTGACCATGGGAATATGGGGCTTGATTAAAAGGTATTTGAGTGTAGAATTAGAATCTGATATCCAAATATGGGACCAAGTGTTTGGGGGGCAGCCTCTCCCCAAAAACATCCCCCAAAGGGAACAAATTTACGACCATAGCCATATGGGGCTCAAATGAAAGGTCATTGGGAGTAAAGAACGAATCTGATATCAATATTTGGGACAAGTGTCTATGGGGCCACCCCACCCCCATAACACCACCCAAATAGTAAGTATTTGCTGACTTTTGCATTATGGGGCTCAAATAAGAGGGTTTTTAGAGTGAAACACGAATCCGATGTATATTTTCAAGGCCAACTCACAGAGTGGCCGCACATCCCCCAAAACACACCGCAAGGCAGTCATGTTTGCCGACTATGGAAATGTGGGGCTCAAATTAAAGGTATTTGGGAGTAGACCACGTATCTGATATCAACATTAGGGACCAACTGTCTAGGGGACGTCCCACCACCATAACAACCTCCAAATAGGACGTATTTGCTCACCAAGACAATTTGGGTCGTAAAGAGAGTGGAACTAAATATTAGTAAATAAATGTATTTGGGAGTAGCACCATGTATTTTGGACATCACCCCTTTCCCAAAACACCCCCAAAGGGAAAAAAATTTTCGGCCATGTCAATATGTGGCTCAAATGAAAGGTAATTGAGATTAGAAAACGAATTTGATAACCTATTTTGGGGTCATGTGTTTGGCGGACGCCTCATCCTGTAAACTCCTCTTAAGTCAATGGCAATATGGGGTTTAAATAAATGGTATTAAAGAGAAGAGCCCAAACTTAAATTTGTAGACCAATAAAGATCATATGGGGTTCAGATAAAGGCACTTATATTATTAAACTGTTAGTCAAGCGATATACTATTTTCATAGCATAGTATTTCACTAAAAAATTTTTAATTGTCGAAAATAAATATTGCAAGGAAACTTTTGTTCCATATTAAGTAAACGAAGGCGCAGCGGAGCGGGCCCGGGTCAGCTAGTCTTATTTAAAAAAAACAATTTGTGTTTGTTCGTTTGTTTGTGTGTTCCTTATAGACTCAGAAAGGGCTGAGCCGATTTTCTTGAAATTTTCACAGATGATGCATAATGATACCGTGGTGAAAATAGGGTACTACATTATTTGATATCTGAAGGGGGGCGAACCCTCGCCTTACCCTAATTTGCAGAAACACCAGATCTCGGAAATGGGTGGTGCGATTTAAGCGAAATTTTGTGGGCTCTCATATAGTACCCTAAAAATAAAAAAATTTATACCCAAATTTAGGATAGGGTATCTAAAACCTATCAAACATATATTTAGATAAATCACGGCAATGTGGGACTTAAATGAAAGGTATTTAGGATAAGAAAACGTACCTGATATTCAAATGTCGGGATACTTGCCAAATATTCGATTTGCATACGGTTGTGTTTTTTGGCCGCTCCTGATTGTTTTGCTGCAAAGTCAAGCTATACGTTCATACACATCACTATAGGCGCTTCAAACTATAATACAACCTTGGCTGTTTCATCGATGACGAAATTGGTCCTTATTGAAGAATAGTTCTACGCAATTTTGCATTTATTTTTTCATCTTATTTGCAAAACTATTTCTAAATCACTGGAAGGCGCCCACATTTTTCACTAACACAAGGAGTAAAATACAAACAACAGCTGGACTGCTCTATCAAACCTATAACTGCCGGACAAATCGATAATCATCATACAGCTGGTAAAAGAAATAATCGTTATCGAAAAACACAGGGTGCACTGCAATACTAAATGAGCAGCAAGCGCACTCTTTTATCGACATCACCTGATCATAAAGAACATACACCAAAAAAATACGCGCCGTCCCTAAATATGAGTGTAAGCAGTCATCAAGACGTGTTTACATGGAGCAAACTATGCGAAGTCCTGGACGACAAATTGAAGGGTGTAGCAAAGAAAGAAGATCTGACGGATATCAAACATGAAATTGAAGAATTAAAACATGAGAATTCTAAATTAAAGGAAGACATAAAGAAATTAACAAACCGTCTAGAACTAGTTGACCAGAAATCGAGAACCACAAATATCATGGTGAGTGGACTATCCTGTAATAATATCCCGGCCGCAAAAAAGAAGCTCGCCGACATCTGTAAAGACGTGTTGAATGTAGATGTTACCGTCACATACACCAAAATGCTATCCTCTGGAAAATCTTTTGTGTTTACACTAGATACCGCCAGCGAAGTCCAAAGGGTTTTAAATGCTAGAAGTAACCTTAAGGGACAAGCAATTTTTATTCAGAAGGATTACACTGCAGCTGAACAGTCTATTAGATACAATCTCAGGCAAGTTAGCAAAGTAATATCTAAGCATAAAAAAGATGTAAAAGTACGGCTTGGTGAATTTTGTATCTACATCAACGATAAACGCTTTACTTGGTTCAATGGAAAGATACGTTCTTCCGCTACAAACGATGTAAAATTTCTAGAAGATATATTAGCTGAATGCGGTTTTAGTTGTGAGGTTGTTTGCAACGAAAACGTAGTATTAAATAAAAACGATAACAATCCTTATGTACAATAGCTAGCTGATTCGTGCCATATAATAGCTTATAACGTTTGTAACCTTGAAAAATCGCTAAATTTTGGAAACTTTATAACCTTTTTAAATAAGTTTGATATTTTCTTTTTGTTTGAAACCCATGTTGTTGCTAATAAACAAACTTATTTCTCATCATTTTTTCAAAATTATTGTCTACACTGGGTTGAAGCAATTAAAATACATAAATCGGGTCGTGCTAGTGGAGGTTGCCTATTCGGTTACAAAAGAGAAATGAAAAAGAAATACAAGCTAAACTTTACCGAATGCAATAGCCATACAATGCTATCTGTGAATATTGACGGAAATTTATTCCAACTTATCCCGACCTATCTGAATAGTACGAGCTGGAAGAACGATGCAGATAAGTTTGTATCATTTTTGAGCAGTCTAAATCCAACCAGCTTCTGTATTATGGGAGATCTAAATGCAAGAATAGGTGAACAACAAGTCCTGGACGAAAATATAATCAGGGACCAACCTCATATAAATGTAATTAGGTGCTCTAAAGATAAGAATATAAATACACAAGGGAGACGGCTTTTGAATATGATTGAGGACATAGGTGGTATTGTGGTAAATGGAAGGACTTTAGGTGATTTGGATGGAAAACTTAGTTTCTTTGGTGTAATGGGAAGCTCATTGATAGATTACTGCATTTGCTCATCTGATTTGTTGCAATATATTGAGAATTTTGCAATACTTGCTAAGCCGTTTTCAGACCACATGCCCATCTGTCTCCAGCTTAAAATCCCAAAGCATTCTAGCAATGTGACTAAACAGAATGATACTAGAAGACTTTATTGGAGCGATAGAAATATAACTCAATACGGGTTAAATCTGGGTAACACCCCAGTGAATGGATACTACCGTGCAGATATGTCTGTGGACGACATGATCTGCGGTATAACGCAAAAGATTAGACAGGCACATGTCAAAAACACAAACAGGAAATTTTTTGAGCCTAAACAGCCGTGGTTTGATTGGACATGCTTCCGTTTGCGTTCAGTAATGCGCAGGAACCTTAAAGCGTTTAGGGCTCTCCATACTGATGTTAATAAGAAAAGATATTATTCATCGAGAACCAAGTTTCAAAGACTATGTAGTAGGAAGAAATTGGAATATTATAATGAGAACCTCAGAAGACTGGACAGAGTAACGAGTAGCAAGGATTGGTGGAACTTGTCGAATTCATTGAAGAATAGATCACAAAATTCAAAAGGAAATCTTAATGCTGATGATTACATGGTACATTTTAAGGCATTACTACTTAACCGAAAGGAATCCGAGAACATACACTGGTGTTTGCCTTATTACGTCGACCCATTCCTTGACTCTCCCTTTGAACTGTGTGAACTATTCTTTGTTATTAAAGGGCTTAGAAGA
Source organism: Stomoxys calcitrans (assembly GCF_963082655.1). Classification (NCBI taxonomy): domain Eukaryota; kingdom Metazoa; phylum Arthropoda; class Insecta; order Diptera; family Muscidae; genus Stomoxys; species Stomoxys calcitrans. The sequence goes on along the minus strand of NC_081552.1, from coordinate 111,533,997 downwards.
AATAAGTCTCCAGGGCTGGATGGAATCCCTTATGAGTTCTATAAATACGCTCCTCGCAATTTTCTAGAAGAAATATTGGCTGTCTTCAACACTATATTCCTTAATGAAAGGATTCCGTTATCTTTCAGAGAATCTACCTTGATACCGTTGTTTAAAAAAGGTGACGTTAACATTGCGGCTAATTATAGGGGACTTTCACTTCTAAACACTAACTGTAAGATCTTTAACTCTTTGCTTTTGAATCGGATATCTGCTTGGATAGAAAGAAATGACATTCTAAATGAGTTCCAGTCTGGGTTCAGAAAAGAGTACTCCACGCTTGACAATATATTCAATCTGGTTAACATTGTTAATTTGAATAATTTGAAGAACAAGGCTACCTACGCTTTCTTTGTAGATTTCTCATCTGCTTTCGATCTGATCCCCAGAAACAGCTTATTTTATAAATTGTCAAGCTATGGACTCTCTACGAAGATTGTGCGGATATTGCAACTATTGTATGAAAATACTACGAGTAAAATCTGGGACGGAAATGCATTCTCAGATTACTTTTCGGTGGAAACAGGAGTGAAGCAGGGTTGTACACTCAGCCCAGTACTGTTTTCTTTATATGTTAATGACTTACCCGATTCTTTACCAGGAGGTGTGAACGTAGCAGATACTAACATTAAAGTTCTTTTGTATGCAGACGACATTGTCATTCTGTCTGAAACTGCAGAAGGGTTACAAGATATGATTAACGTTCTTGAGGAGTATTGTTTGACATGGAGTCTGAAGGTAAACCTTGCCAAATCTAAGATACTTATTTTCCGGAAGGGCACAAGAGTCGCTAGAAACTTGAATTGGCGGTTTGGGAATCAGAATATCGAAATTGTGAATAGTTACACTTACCTTGGTGTCGAATTAAGTTACAACTTATCTTTTAGAAAACATCTTCAGAACAAGCTCACTGCGTCTAAAATGGCGATAAATTCTACTTGGTCAAGATATATTAATCACCCAAAAATATCGAAGGCTAATAAACTTAAAATTTTTGAATCGTGTTCAAAGTCTATAATGTGTTATGCCGCAGAAATTTGGGGATGTGTAAGATATGAGGACGTGGAGAAATTGTTTAGATTCTTTATTAAGAAAATGTTATATCTGCCTAACAATACGCCTAACTACATGTTATATCTGGAAACTGGATTCAATTCACTTTTCTGTTCTACATTGAAGACACATTTTTGCTACATTGACAGAGTACTCCAACTAGACTGCCGACGATTACCACGTATTCTTGCGCTGAAGATCATAGAACTGAATATGTCTTGGGCAGAAGAATGGTCCAATATATGCCAATCTCTGCAATTTTCTTTGCACTACAACGCGACACATTTACCCTCGTACTGGAAAGAAGTTATAGAACTACTTAAATCAAAGGAGAGATTAGATTTTGAGGTTAGGGCAAAAGGCTCACAGTTCCATGACCTTTACCCACAGCTTGAATACACCAGGATACCGGAACTCACTGCGAACTTATCTTCACGTGCTACAAGTATCATTGTAAAGGCTAGAGGCGGGTTACTTAATTTAAATGCTAGATCTTTCAGAGACAATACCGATGGCGTTTGCTCAATTTGTAACACAGACGAAACCGAGAACACCTTCCACTTTATCGGCTCGTGCCCAATATACACAAATCTCAGAATTATTTACTTTAATAAGCCCACACTTAATGTAAACGAAGTAATAAGCATATTGAATGGCACGAATTTTTTATCTCTATACAAATATTTAGAAAATTGTATTAAATATAGAAACTTTATACAAAATGAATTTAACTTTTAAAATAGCACTTTCTCTTTTTTATAGTCTCCAATATGTAAACAACTTTATATAACATAGATTAACATACTATAATCAGCCAACCTTTGGTAATATCAATGAATTATATGGCTAACAGCATTCTTGCTATGCCAGCTTTATAGATTTACAACAACACTGAATTTCAAACCTCTATCATTGTGTACTCAAAAATCTATTAATAAATAATAAATAATAATAATAATATTCAAATGTCGGACCAAGTGTTAGGGGGACCACCTCAACCACAATGAAAGGTATTTGCGAGTAGAATACGAATCTAATATCCAAATGTGGGACCACGTTTCTGGGAGTCCACTTCTTCCCCAAAACACCCCCAAACAGGACTTATTTACTGACGATAGGAACATGGGGCTTAAATAAAAGGTATTTAAGTATAGAATTCGAATCTGATATCCAAATGTAGGACCAAGTGTTTGCCGCCTTTTTCTAAAAACATCCCCCAAGGGGACAAATTTACGACAATAGTAATAAGGGGCTCAAGTGAAAGGTCTTTGGGAGTAACGCACGAATCTGATATCAATATTCGATAAAAGTGTCTAAGGGGCCACCCAACCCCCACAACACTACCCAAATAGGAAGTATTTGCTGATTATTGCAATATGAGACTCAAATAAGAAGGTGTTTAGAGTACAACACGAATCCGATATATATTTTCAAGGCAACCTCACTGAGTGGCCGCGCATCTCACACCCCAAACCGGTCATGTTTGCCAAGTTTGGAAATAATAAATAATAAAAATAAATTAAAGGTATTTGGGAGTAGAACACGTATCTTTTGCAATAAGGAGTTTAAATGAGATTAGAAAACGAATTTGATATCCAAATGTGGGACCATGTATTTAGGGCATCACCCTTTCCCCAAAGCACCCCCGAAAAGGTAAAAATTTTTGTACCATGCCAATATGTGGCTTAAATGAAAGGTATTTGAGATTAGAAAAAGAATTTGATAACCTTTTTTGGGGGCATGTGTTTGGGGGACGCCTGATCGTGTAAACTCCTCTAAACCAATGCCAATATGGGGTTTAAATAAATGGTATTTGAAAGAAGAGCACGATGCTGATATTTTTTCAGGGCCAAGTGTCTCGGGAACCACCTCATCCACGAAAACACCCCTAAATCCGATATCATGAGAATATCGGGCTGAAATAAAGTATTTTAAGAATGAAGTACACCTTACATCCGAACTTAAATTCGTATACCAATAAAATTATGGGATTCAGACTGTTAGTCAAGCGATATACTATTTTCGTAGCATGGTATTTCACTAAAAGCTCTTTAATTGTCGAAAATAAAAATTCCAAGGAAACTTTTGTTCCATATAAAGTAAAAGAAGGCTCAACGGAACGGACCCGGGTCAGCCAGTATTATATAAAATAAATTAAGTTGAAGGACATAATATTATTCTACACACCAAACTTCTGTCAAACCAGCAAAAATTAAAGCTTCTAAGAACCGAGTAAGGATGATGATATGAGAGCTATATCTGGTTATAGACCGATTTTGACCGTACTTCGCACAGTTGTTAGATGTCATAAAAGAACACTATTTATGCAAAATATCAGCCAAATCGGATAAAAATCGGGGCTTGTAAGGGCTCCAGAAGTTAAATCGGTTTATATGAGAGCTATATCATGTTCTTGACCGATGTGGAAATTTAAAAAATTTTATTAAAAACAAAAAAAAAATATAAATTAAGAAAGTAGTATAAAATATATATTTATCTGCATATCGTTAGGATATCATTTTCCAAAGTCGCATTAAAGTTCTGTTTGTTTTTTCAACCGAAATATTTTACTAAATAATAAAATTATTTTGTGAGTGTATGCAGAAATTACAATAAGTGAAGTTATTATTTGGTTAAGTAATGTCAGCGCCTACAATCACTTAAGTCTATTAAGGTTTTTTAAAATCTTAATAGGCTTTTAAAGATTTGTGAACACGGTTTTTGGTGCAAATGCCTATTAAAAGCTTTGTCACATTGCATGTTCTTGTCTTATAACATGCCAGTTTTTATGTATCTTTAGTATTTAATTATGATTGCCAAATTTGCCAATTAATATACGATTCATAATTTCCACTTTAACACTAGTATGTTATTATACCCACCACCGAAGGATGGGGGTATATCCTTTTTGTCATTCCGTTTGCAACACATCGAAATATCCATTTCCGACCCTATGAAGTATATATATTCTTGATCAGACGATCTAAGACGATTTAGATATGTCCGTCCGTCTGTCTGTTGAAATCACGCTACAGTCTTTAAAAATAGAGATATTGAGCTGAAACTTCGTACAGATCCTTTTTTTGTCCATAAGCAGGTTAAGTTCGAAGATGGGCTATATCGGACTATATCTTGATATAGCCCCCATATAGACCGATCCGCCGATTTAGGGTCTTAGGCCCATAAAAGCCACGTTTATCATCCCATTTTGCTGAAATTTGGGGCAGTGAGTTGTGTTCGGCCATTTGACATCCTTCGTCAATTTGGCTCAGATCGGTCCAGATTTGGATTTAGCTGCCATATAGACCGATCCTCCGACTTAGGGTCTTAGGTCCATAAAAGGCGCATTTATTGTCCGATGCCGACAAAATTTGGAACAGTGAGTTAAGTTAAGCCCCTTGATATACTTCTGAATTATGGCGCAGATCGATCAAGATTTGGATATAGCTGCCATATAGACCGATCTCTAGGTTTAAGGTTTTGGGGCCAAAAAAGCGGATTTATTGTCCGGTGTTGCCGCAATTTGGGACAGTGAGTTGTGTTAGGCCCTTCGATATTATTCTCCAATTTGGCTCAGATCGGTCCAGACTTGCATATAGCTGCAATATAGAATAATCTCTAGGTTTAAGGGTTTGGGCCCATAAAAGGCGCATATATTGTCCGATGTTGCCGAAATTTGGAACAGAGAGTTAAGTTAAACCCCTCCACACATTGCAGCAATATGGTCTAGATCGATCAAGATTAGCATATAGCTGCCATATAGAGCGATATCTCAATTTAAAGTCTTGGCCCCAAAAAAGGCGCATTTATAAATTTGACACATTGACATATGTTGGGCTTTTCGACATCCATGTTGTATATGGTTCAGATCGGTTTATTTTTAGATATAGCTAATAAAATGGCCAATATATTTGTATACACAATTGAACAATGACTTGTACTTATTAGTATTTGGTCCAAATCGCATCATATTTCGATATAACTGCTATGGGACATAAGTGCAATTTTCTCCGGATTTTGATAAAAGGTAGTTTACATATATACCCGAGGTGGTGGGTATCCAAAGTTCTGCCCTGCCGAACTTAACGCCTTTTTACTTGTTTTTGTATGACATAACCTAAGCAAAAGCCGATTGTTTTTGGCTACAAATTGTTTGAGTTGTATAAGGGGTTGCTTTCATTCAACTGACAACAAAAACAGCTGATTTTATATGTTTTCGTCAGAAGGAATAGAGCACCGCTGTAATCGAAAAAATAATAGTGCTATATTGAAAAATGATTTTCATTCGTATCACATTGTATGTGCAATTTTAAAAATAGCAAAATTTGACATGGCATAAGGCAAGAACATGTAGTGTGATGGCACCTTTGGCATAGTATGCACCTCTGCCAAAATGTTTGTTACCATAAGAAATGCATTGATATATCCTTACAGAAATTTTCGTTAATGGTACCATTACCGAAATTTTCGCTTGCAGGTACACCACTCAAATCGAATCTTTTTTTGCGGTACAACTCGCAACTACGAAGGAAAATCTTTTAATAGCTCCATGCAACATGAAATAAAGTTGCAGTTGAACCTCGATTATCGGGCTCGCTCGGGACCGGGCTTAGGACGGAAAATCGAAAAACACAGTTAATAGAGGTTTTTTTTTAATATCATTGATTATATATTTGTATTGATTTCTTTCAACACCATACAGAGTACTATGATATTATATATATACATCGGTAAAAATATAGCGTTTTAAATAAATATATTACATGTTATATATAATTATTATACCCTCTACCATAAGATGGGGGGTATACTAATTTCTGATCGTAACTACTCGAAATATTCGTCTGAGACCCTATAAAGTAAAGGGTGATTTTTTGAGGTTAGGATTTTCATGCATTAGTATTTGACAGATCACGTGGGATTTCAGACATGGTGTCAAAGAGAAAGATGCTCAGTATGCTTTGACATTTCATCATGAATAGACTTACTAACGAGCAACGCTTGCAAATCATTGAATTTTATTACCAAAATCAGTGTTCGGTTCGAAATGTGTTCAAATTTTGACAAATTTTGTTCAGCGATGAGGCTCATTTCTGGTTGAATGGCTACGTAAATAAGCAAAATTGCCGCATTTGGAGTGAAGAGCAACCAGAAGCCGTTCAAGAACTGCCCATGCATCCCGAAAAATGCACTGTTTGGTGTGGTTTGTACGCTGGTGGAATCATTGGACCGTATTTTTTCAAAGATGCTGTTGGACGCAACGTTACGGTGAATGAACACATTTCGAACAGAACACAGATTTTGGTAATAAAATTCAATGATTTGCAAGCGTTGCTCGTTTGTAAGTCTATTCATGATGAAATGTCAAAGCATACTGAGCATCTTTCTCTTTGACACCATGTCTGAAATCCCACGTGATCTGTCAAATACTAATGCATGAAAATCCTAACCTCAAAAAAATCACCCTTTATATATATTCTTGATCGTCGTGAAATTTTATGTCGATCTAGCCATGTCCGTCCGTCCGTCTGTCTGTCGAAAGCACGCTAACTTCCGAAGGAGTAAAGCTTGAAATTTTGCACAAATACTTCTTGTTAGTGTAGGTCGGTTGGTATTGTAAATGGGCCATATCGGTCCATGTTTTGATATAGCTGCCATATAAACCTATCTTGGGTCTTGAATTCTTGAGCCTCTAGAGTGCGCAATTCTTATCCGATTGGGATGAAATTTTGCACGACGTGTTTTGTTATGATATCCAACAACTGCGCGAAGTATAGTTTAAATCGGTCTATAACCTGATATAGCTGCCATATAAACCGATCTTGGGTCTTGACTTCTTGAGCCTCTAGCATGCGCAATTCTTATCCGATCAGAATAAAATTTTGCACGACGTGTTTTGTTATAATATCCAACAATTGTGCCAAGTATGGTTCAAATCGGTTCATAACCTGATATAGCTGCCATATAAACCGGTCTTGGGTCTTCTTGAGCCTCTAGAGGGCGCAATTCTTATCTAATTGGAATGAATTTTGGCACGTAGTATTTTGTTATGATATCCAACAACTGTGCCAAATATGGTTCAAATCGGTTAATAACCTGATATAGCTGTCATATAAACAGATCTGGGGACTTGACTTCTTGAGCTTCTAAAGGGCGCAATTCCTATCCGATTTGGCTGAAATTTCGCAAGACGTTTTTTATTGTTACTTTCAACAACTATGTCAAATAAAGTGCAAGTCGGTTCATAACCTGATTTAGCTGCCATATAAACCGATCTGGGATCTTGACTTTTTGAGCCTCAAGAGGTCGAAATTATTATCCGATTTGCCTGAAATTTTGTACGACGGATTCTCTCATGACCATTAACATACGTGTTTATTATGGTCTGAATCGGTCTATAGCCCGATACAACTCCCATATAAATCGATTTCTCTATTTTACTTCTTGAGCCCCCAAATGGCGCAATTCTTTTTCGAATTGGCTGACATTTTACACAGGTCTCCAACATAAATATAATTGTGGTCCAAACCGGACCATATCCTAATATCGCTCTAATAGCAGAGCAAATCTTTTCTTATATCCTTTTTTTTGCCTAAGAAGAGATGCCGGAAAAAGAACTCGACAAATGCGATCCATGGTGGAGGGTATATAAGATTCGGCTCGGCCGAACTTAGCACGCTTTTACTTGTTTAAAGTACTTACGAAGTGTTGTTTGTTTTAAGCGTATATTTTTGTTTGAGTAGATTTGTTTGTATGCGATGTACATGCATTACATCTGGCTCTGAAGTTTCTAGAATTCTATTGTTTTCGTGAAATTCCAAAAGAACACTCCACCCCTTAATTGCATTAGCCAATGTGGGTATTTCTGGGTCTTTAGAGTTGCCTTCTTCAACTGCGACATAGTTCGAATTTTCGTCATCTTGGAAAGCAGGTTGCTCCAAACATTGCGTAACACGTGTCGTGTTACTTTGTCCAAAGATATAGCAGCTGTCCATGAAGATGTCTTAATATTTAAAGACTTGGCGAAATCATGTCTGCTGTCTGCAGCCAAAAGTTTTTGGACTATTAATTTTCGGTAACTGCATTTGAAGCTTCGAATTACCTCTTGATCCATAGGCTGAATTAAGCAAGTGCAATTCGGTGGAAGAAATTTTCCTGCAACGTTTTCAGATTTCAGAACATTTACATCTGGGTGGGCTGGACAATTATTTAGAAGCAAAAGCACTTTGAAGTTCGTATCGAAACCAATGTTTTGTAGACGTTCTCTTACTTCTGGCATAAAAGTGTTGAACCACTGGAAAAGTTCTTGTGTTACCTAGGCTCTCTTTTAAATTATAGGAAAGTTGGGAATATTTTTTAATGCTCTTGAATTGGCACTTTTTATACCCACCACCGTAGGATGGGGTATACTTATCTAGTCCTTCTGTTTGTAGCACCTCAAAATATTGATCTCTAGGACTCCATAAAGTATAAATATTATTGATCATCTCGATATTCTGAGTCGAACTAGCCATGTCCGGCCGTCCGTCTGTCGAAATCACGATAGGGGTCTAACGCGAAGGGCTAGCCGCTTAAACTTTTTTACCGATGCTTCATATTTATGTAAGTCATTAGGGATTGCAAATGGGCCATATCGGTTCAGATTTGGGTATAGCTCCCATATAAACCGATCTCCCGATTTGACATCTTGAGCCCCTGGAAGCCGCAGGTTTCGTCCGATTTGGCTGAAATTTTGCATATAGTGTTTCGTTATGACTTCCAATTATTGTGCCAAGTACGGTCTAAATCGGTCTATAACCTGATATAGCTCCCATATAAACCGATCTCCAGATTTGAATTCTTGAGCCTCTGGAAGCCTCAATTTTCATCCGATTTGGCTGAAATTTTGAACATAGTGTTCTGCTATGACTTCAATCAACTGTGCCAAGTACATTCTAAATCGGTCTATAAAATGAAATAGCTCCCATATAAACCGATCTCCCGATTTGACTTCGTGAGCCCCGATTTGACTTCGTGAGCCCCCGGAAGCCTCAAAATTCATTCGATTTGGTTGAAATTTTGTACATGGTGTTTTGTTATTACTTTCAACAAGTATGTTAAATACGGTCCAAATCGGTCAAGAACATGATATAGCTCCCATATAAACCGATCTCCCGATTTTGCTGATATTTTGCGTATAGTGTTCTGTTATGACTCTCAACAACTGCATATAGTACGGTCCAATTCGGTCTGTAACCAGATGTAGCATCCATATTTTAGCAGAATCCATGGTAGTGGGTTCCCAAGATTTGGCCCGGCCGAACTTAGCGTGCTTTTACTTCTTCCTATTACCATCAGTTTGCATCTGTGTGTCCCAGCTGCATTACCAAACAGAGTGGCTGTTTCATAATCAGCGAATACTTTTCCACCTGTCACTTTGAGCCTGGGAATTCCATGTCGTTTTTTTTAGTTTTTCTTACAAACCAGTTGAGTACTTGCATCCCGAATTTATGTTTAGTTTTTCATGAAAATATTTCTCCTTTTCAGTTATTATTTCACTTAAATTCACAATAAAATTTTATGTCAGGCAAAAAATTTGGTAAATTTGGGTCAAATCATCTGAAATTGGGGTTCTCTTGACGAAACCATTCGTATGTTGCGAAATCAACTTTTAGACTTCCAGATTGTTTTAGTGTATGTCTTTCTTTCAAACCATCTAAAGGTTCACTTCTAGAGGTATATTTTAAACTAGTTGTTTGTTGCTAAAACTGTATTTTTCTGATAACAAACCAATGCACATATTTTTACTGTGATCTATGTTTTTTTCGAATTTTTTGTTGGATCCATTTTCGACTAAACACCTTGACCGGTCAATTTTCAATTGGCGACTGAATAAGATTAAATATTAACCTTAAACTAAAGAAGCAAGTATGGTAAAAGCGTGCTTAGTTCGGCCGGGCCGAATTTTGGGAACCCACCACCATGGATTCTCGTAAAATATGGGAGCTATATCTTGTTATAGAGCGAATTGGACCGTCCTATGCGGAGTTGTTTCAGCAAAATCGGATAAAAATCGCGGCTTATAAGGGCTTAACAAGTCAAATCGGGAGATCGGTTTATATGGGAGCTATATCATGTTCTTGATCGATTTTGACCGTTCATAACACAGTTGTTGAAAGTCATAACAAAACACAATATACAAAATTTCAGACAAATCGGATGAAAACTGAAGCTTCCTGGGGCTCACGAAGTCAAATTGGGAGATCGGTTTATAATATCAGGTGATAGACCGATTTAGACCTTACTTCGCACAGATGTTGGAAGTCATAACGGAAGACTATGTGCAAAATTTCAGCCAAATCAGACGAAACCTGCGGCTTCCAGGGCCTCAAGAAGTCAAATCGGGAAATCGGTTTATATGGGAGCTATATCCAAATCTGAACCGATATGGCCCGTCTGCAATCCCCAATGATCTACATAAATATGAAGTATTTGTGCAAAATTTAAGCGGCTAGCACATCGATCCCTATACTTTATGGGTCCTGGATCAATATTTCGAGGTGTTACAAACGGAATGACTAGATTAGTGTACCCCTTCTGTATTGCGTTTTGCCTACTCTACAAGAGTTAAACAAGTAATACAAATATGTCATCAATATCGTGTATCTGAACAACAGTTCTTTGTTAGTGCTATACGTCTCTGGAATAATCTTCCCAATGGTATTCAAATTATAAGTAATGAGCGACAGTTCAAACTTTGATTTATAATCATTTTAATTAATTATTTGTTTTTGTTTTTATAACTATTTATTAATTTATTTTATTAGTAACTTTGATTACATTGTTAAATTATCTTTTTCTTCTTTTAAAAAAATTGTTTTAACCTTTCTTTTATTTAAATATTGTATCAGTAACTTTGCTTAAGTTGTTAAATGTTTTGTACCAATTATTTTTCTATTTAAATGAAAACTTATTGAACTCATTGTATTTATCAATTAACTAACCCATGCTTTATATAAGACACTGTCTCTTGTATGGGTTTTATCAAAATAAAATACAAATACAAATAATCGGGGTTCATTGTATTTGCAAATACAAACGATTAATTACAGCACATATGTAATTTATTTACCAAAAGAGATTAAATTTCTGCCAAAATTATAAATCGATGTTTGTCGCCATCTTGTATTCTATATAACTATTTGTCAGTGGCGATATAAATATCATGACTGTAACCGAAAATTCTGCTAGAGGTGCATTCTCAGCTTTAGTAGTTTATAAAACCACCATTACTTTTTGTGAATACGGCTGTAAACATAAACAAACAAGTAAAAAAGCATTAAGTTCGGCCGGGCAAAGCTTTGGTTACCCACGTCCTCGGGTATATATGTAAACCACATTATAATTTATGCACCCATAGCAGCTATATGGTCCGATTTGCACCAAATTCCGCACGGATGTTGGGTGATCTAATAAATACAAGTCATTGTTCAATTTTGGTTCCATACTGATATTCTTGGCAACTATATCCAAATGTAAACCGATCTGGACCATATAGGACACGGATGATGAAAAGCCTAAAATAAATCACTGTAACAAATTTCAGTGAAATTGGATAATAAATAAGCCTTTTATGGGACCAAGACCTTAAATCGAGAGATCGGTCTTGGTTTTTGGATGAAAAATTTTAACCAAATCGGACAAAAATTGTGACTTCCAGGGGCTCAACAAGTCAAATCGGGAGTTCGGTTTATATGGGAGCCATATCCGGTTATAGACCGATTCAGGCCTTACTTGACACAGTTGTTAGAAGTCATAAGATAGCATTATGTACGAAATGTCTGCCAAATCGGATGAAAATTGCGGCTTCAAGGGTTTCAAGAAGTCAAATCGGGGGATCGGTTTATATGGAAGTTTCTAGCTGGACAGGGCCCGGTCCACTGTGCCTTCTCTCACTCTCTCATTTTATTGAGCCCTATACTGACACAGTTATTTCCTGTTTGGGGATTATGGTACGTCCTTTCAGATATTTCGCCCCAATGTGGATATCATATTGGTGCTCTACTCCCAAAATACGTTTGAGCCTTATATTGCTATGGTCATCAAATAACACCGGTATGGGGGTATATTTAGTGGTGAGGTGGACCGTCATATATCAGATACGTTCTCTAGTCTCAAATTCCTTTAATTTGAACCCCATATTGTCATTATTAGTTTGTATTTCCATTAAGAGGGCTTAGGAGGCCACCTCCCGGCCCCCCTATGTATCCCACTCTAAATACAAATGCAAATTTTGCCCCACCTAGGGGGAGGGGGATTGCACGTTTTGGACGTGTGGGAGGCCCCGCACACACCTAGGAATAAATTTTTATGTCAGATTTGTACTCTACTTTTAAATACCTTTTATTTGATACCCATATTGCCCAAAGCGGTGAAAGAGACCTGTTGGGGGGTTTTTGGGGGTGGGCGACCCCCCACCTACTCTTAAATACCTTTATTTGATACCCATATTATCCCAATCGGGAAACATGTCCATCTGGGTGGGTTTTGGGATGGGGCGTCCCCCCAGGTTATTTGGCTCCAAAATTTTACACTCATTTCGGGTTTGTGGGGTACCATAAGGTGGCGTACAAAATTTCGCTTAAATCGGTGCACGCATCTCCGAGATCTGGCGTTTTTGACAATTTGGGAAAGGGGGAGGACGGGACGGCTACGTCCCTGATATATTGTATATTCTTATTAGTGTTTATTGGTTGGGATTGTAAATGGGCCGTATCAGTCCATGTTTTGATATAGCTGCAATATAAACCGACCTTGGGTCTTGACTTCTTGAGCTTCTGGAGGGTGCAATTCTTATGGACCGTATTTGTTATGCCGTACATCTCCAAAATTTCAGGCAAATCGCGTAATATTTGCGCCTCTAAGAGGCTCAGAAAGTCAAATTGGGAGATCGGTCTATTCGGCAGCTATTTCAGGTTATGAACCGATTTAGACCATACTTGCAACCGACCATACTTGGAAGTCATACCAAAACGATATGTGCAAAATTTCAGCAAAAAGTCGCTTGACTAACAGTATAACAATATAAATGCCATTATCCGAATCCCATAAGTTCTTTATTGGCCTATAAAGTCGCTCCGAGGTTTTAGGGTCATTTAAGTTTGGATGATAGATGTACTCCATTCTTAAAAGACTTGGGAGTGGGAAGGCCCCATGGTGGTGGTTGGTGAGTTTAGGGGGTGGTGTGGACCTCCAGAAACGTGATCCCGAAAGTGGGTGTGAATTTCGTGATCTACTCCCAAAACCATTTATTTGAGTCCCATATTGCCATGATCCCTAAATATATATGTCCGATTTAGGGGTGTTTTCGTCGGTAATGTGGTCGTCCAAACACTTAGCCATAACATACCACTTATTTAAACCACATATCGCCATTGGATTAAGATGAGTTTATGGAATGAGGCGTCCCCCAAACACTTGGCCTCATATAGGTTATCAAATTGGTTTTCAATCTCAAATGCCTTTCATTTGAGCCACTTATTGCCATGATCGGTAAATTTGTACTCTTTTGGGGGGTGTTTTGGGATAGAAGGGTGCTCCAAATACATGGTCCCAAATTTGGATATCAGATTCGTATTATACTCCCAAATACCATTATTCGAGCCCCATATTGCGACGGTCAGTAAATAATTGCTGTTTGTGGAGAGCTTTGGGGAATGGGTAGACACCCAGAAAATTGGTCCCGAAAGTGGATATCAATTTCGTGCTCCACTCCACAATGCCTTTCACTTGAGCCCCACATTAACATGGTCGGTGATTATGTCCGAGTTAGTGGTGTTTTGGGGAGTAGGTGGTCCCCCAAGAACTTAGCCCTGAAAATATATCAGATCGTGCTCTACTCTCAAATATAATTTATTTGATCCCTATATTGTCATTGGTTTAAGGGAGCCAAACACTTGGCGCCAAACTTGGTAGAGGGCGGCTCCTCAAACACATGGTCCCACATTGGCATATCAGATTCGTATTCATATTGTACTCTCAAATGCCAAAGTTATAAGATAATACCGCAAACAATCGCAACTGAATTCCTATATTTTATTTTTCGTTTTTCAAGGGACCGATAGGTTTTCATAACAAAGATAAATGCTGTATATCAATTTTGACCACTCTGCTCTCTCTCTCTCTGTTCTTTTTGGCGTGTCCATCCAGTTGATACAATTGAAAACAGCCAATAGATGGCTCTAATTTAAATGTTAGTGCTGCCTTCGACAAAGGAAAGGTATAGACTTTAAAACTCAAAATGTTCATAAAATATCTTAAAAGTTCTCCGATCCATGTCGCCCCGGCTCCTTGCGCAATCGCATATAAACGACAGAGAATTTGATATTTCTCCCAACTGTTATAGCTTGATTGAACATATTGTTATACGTCTATAGATTTTCTTTCTCTATGGTGCTACTCGCTTGGAGTGGTTTAGTTGTATATAGTTGACTAGATGACTACCTATTAAATAGTCATCATTTAGTCTTCTTTAAATCAAATCAAATTGCCATATTAAACGATTCTCTGTGGTAAATAACTAGTTTGCCGGTGTATATATTTGGTGCGGTGGCGACAGTTTTTAGTGGCTAAACCATGTAACACGTTTGAACAAAACTGTGCTGCCCAGCAGCACGTCGTTTGGAATTGTCTCGGAAAAGAAGGCCCCTTATCCATTAGCTTAAAAATGGTTGCAACCTTTATGTTTAAGTTTGCAACTCCTCCTATCACACTGAACGTCATAACTTTTGGGGTATGGCGGTACACATTATTTTATGTCTCCAAATTAATTAAATCACACAGTGTCGTGTTAGGTCATCATGATTGATCGACTGTTTTGGGGTGAGGTGGTCCGCTAGATATATGAGCATAATAAATATATCAGATTCGCAGTCCACAAAATAATACCTTTAATTTAACCCCATAATGCCATGATTGGTGTATTCAGCCGTTTGGTGGATGGTGTTTTTATGAGGGTTGTATGCCACACCTCATCTGGAACTTAAGCACAAATTTGAATAACGCATTCTACTCAAACAAAAAAAAAATCCCTGTTCTTTTAATGGGTTTAATAACCTATTGGAGGCGATTTTAAGAGGTAAAGCACCACTCAGATTCTTGGACACAAAGTTTAACAACATATTCATAATCTGCTCTAAAATGCATTTCACTTTAGTTTCATCGAGCTATGATAGAGTAATATTCCCATTTGGGGAGCTTTTCGGGGATGGGGCGACCATCAATTACTTTTACCTAGTTTTTTATGTCATATTCGTAGTCTACTTCTGAATACCTTTCATTTGAGTCCTATACTGATATGTACGTCCAATATGTCCCTTTGGAGCAGTTTTTGGAGTTGCGCGACCCCAAAAATATTTAAGCCCAAATTTTACACCATATTGGTATTTTAATCTCCAATATCTCCAACTACTTGGACCCAATTTTTTATATGAAATTCGTACTAAACTCTTGAATACCTTTCATTTAAATCCCATATTGTTCCGATCGGTGAACTTTCAAAAAACTATATAGCCTATTGCTGCTTGCGCACCACTCCCCACAATCTTAAAAATTTCAAAGAAACCGATTTAGCCGTTTTTGAGTCTTTAATTGGATTTTTGACATATCATTAACCCAAATTGCAAATTCTTAATCAATAATACGAATTCCTTTATAGGAATTATTTTATATAGTTTTTAATTGAATGTACAAATTTTTTAATTGAACCTAGTTTCTCATTTTTTCTGTTTGGTGTTGACATTGGTGTTTCTAGGGGTGATTATGTGTATCGCCTGTTGAAGATCTATTTTGGCATTGGCTGGCCGGCCCTCCATTCGCATAATCTGATGAAAACACCATCAAGCGTCAAGAGGCGACCATAAGACAACACCACCACCGCCGCAGGCGACACACTTCATGTTTCGAAAACAAAACAATTATCTTGAGAACTACTTTGACATTTTACAAATGCCACTCAATCTTAATTAGAAAGAACTTAAACAACCTCATGTTGTATCTCAAACCAATTTTTTTATAAGTAACCAAAACAACAACAAGATCAACGTACGAGAGAGAAAAATTGTATTTATATATTCATTTGTGATGTGGTTGTTGTTGCATTTTTAGGTTAAGTGCTATAATTATTTTAAAGTGTGTTTGTTTTTAACGGACAACAGCGATGAGATCATAACAAAAGCAGAAAAAATTTAATAGTTTAATTATGAAGCAAGTAAAAAGCATTAAGTTCGGCCGGGCCGAACTTTGGATACCCAAAACCGTGGGTATATATGTAAACCCCATTTCGTCACAATCCAGTGAAAATTGGATAACTTAAGCAGCCAAATTCGGCACGGACATTGAGTGGTCTAATTTATATGCCACTATTCGATTTTGTAGAATAAAATATTGGTCTTTTTGTCAGATATATCCAATTATAAACCGATCTGAATCATATTAAGGTCAGAAAAACTCCCTGTTTCAAATTTCAGCGAAATCGGGTAATAAATAAATCTTTTATGGGCTTGACTCCCCTCATCGGCAGATCGGTCTATATGGCAGCTATATCTTAATATAGTCCGATAATAACCATATTTAGGTAGGATGTTGGGAGGTCTTAACATACTCACTGTTTCAAATTTCAGCGAAATCGGGTAATAAATAAAGGCTTTATTGGCTTCAGACTCAATGTCAGCAGATCGGTCTATATGGCAGCTATATCTAGATATAGTCCGATCTGACCCATATTTAGGTCAACTATCGGGAGGCTAAAAACAACTCATGGTTTCAAATTTTAGCGTAATCGGTTAAAAAAACAAGTAAGAGCGTGCTAAGTTCGGCCGGGCCGAACCTTATCTACCCTTCACAAAGGATCGCGTTTAACGAGTTCTTTGCCCGGCATCTTTTTTTAGGTAAACAAAGAATAATCAATAAGAGCTGTTATGTTATTCGAGCTATATCAAATTATAGTCCGATTCGGACCATAGATGAATTCAATGTAGAAGTCATTGTGTAATATTTCGGTGCATTCGAATAAGAATTTCGGTTTGTAGGGGCTCAAGAAGCTAAATCGGGAGATCGGTTTATAAGGAGCTGTATCAAGCTATAGATTGATTCAGACCATATTGAACACGCATGTTGAAGGTCATGGGAGAAGCCATTGTACAAAATTTCTACCAAATCGGATTCGAATTTCGCCCTCTAGAGGCTCAAGAAGTTAATATTCCATATAGGTTTATATGGCAACTATATTACAATAGGTTATGAACCGATTTGCGCCATACTTTACATAGTTGTTGGAAGTTGTAACAAAACACCTCATGCAAAATTTCAGTCAAATCGGACGATAACTGCGCCCTCTAGAGGTTCAAGAAGTCAAGACCCTAGATCGGTTTATATGGAAGCTATATCAAAACATGAACCTTCGAAAGTTAGAGTGCTCCCGACAGACAGACGGACATGGCTAGATCGACTTAAAATGTCTTGCCGATCAAATATATATATACTTTATAGGATCTTAGACGCCTATTTCGAGGCGTTGCAAACAGAATGACGAAACAAGTAAAAAGGTGTTAAGTTCGGCCGGGACGAACTTTGGATACCCACCACCTCGGGTATATATGTAAACCACCTTTCATCAAAATTCCGTGAAAATGTCATACCTTATATATACCTCATACCGATCTGAACTATATACGACACGGATGTCGAAAAGCCGAACATAAGTCGCTGTGTCAAATTTCAGTGAAATCGGATTATAAATGCGCCTTTTAAGGGGCCAAGACTTTAAATCGAGATATCGGTTAACATGGCAGCTATATCCAAATCTGAACCAATTTGGGCCAAGTTGCATAAACATGTCGAAAAGCCTAACACAAAGCACTGTCCCAAATTTCGGCGAAATCGGACAATAAATGCCTTTTTTATGGGCTCTAAACCTTAAATCGAGAGATCGGTCTATATGGCAGCTATATGCAAATCTGGACTGATCTAGGCAAAATTTGAAAAGGACGTCGAAGAGCCTAACCAATCTCACTGTGTCAAATTTCAGCGACATCGGACAATAAATGCGTCTTTTATGGCCCCAAAACCTAAAACCTAGATATCGGTCTATATGGCAGCTATATCTAAATCTGGATCGATCTGTGCGATATTGCAGAAGTACGTCAAGGGGCTTAACTTAACTCACTGTTCCAAATTTCGACGACATCGGACAATAAATGAGCATTTTATGGGCCCAAAACCATAAATCAAGAAATCGGTCTAAATGGCAGCTATATCTAAATCTGAACCGATCTGGACCAAGTTGAAGAAATATGTCGAAGGGCCTAACACACCTCACTGTCCCAAATTTCAGCAAAATCGGATAATGAATGTGGCTTTTATGGGCCTTACACCATAAATCGGAGGAACGATCTACATGGCAGCTATATCCAAATCTGGACCGATCTGAGCCAAATTAACGAAAGATGTCTATGGGCCTTACACAATTCACTGTCCCGAATTTCATCAAAATCGGATAATAAATGTGGCTTTTGTGGGCCTAAGACCCTTAACCGGAGAATCGGTCCATATGGCAGCTATATTCAAATCTGGACCGATCTGAGCCAAGTTGACGAAGGATGTCGAAGAATCTGTGCAAAATTTCAGCTCAATATCTCTTTTTTTAAAGACTGTAGCGTGATTTCAACAGACAGACGGACAGACGGACGGACGGACGGACATGTCTAGATCGTCTTAGATTTTTACGCTGATCAAGAATATATATACTTTATAGGGTCGAAAATGGATATTTCGATATGTTGCAAACGGAATGTCAAAATGAATATACCACCATCCTTCGGTGGTGGGTATAATTAGTATACCCCCATCCTACGGTGGAGGGTATAATAAAGCTTTTATGGGCTTCAGACCCTTCATTGGCAAATCGGTCTATATGGCAGCTATATCTAAATAAAGTCCGATTTGTACCGTATTTGGGTCGGATGTAGGGAGGCTTAAAACTACGTACTCTTCCAAATATCAGCGAAATCGGATAATAAAAAAGCTTTTATGGCCATCAGACCCTTCATTGGGAGCTCGGTCTATATGGCAGCTATATCTAAATATGGTCCGATCGGAACCATATAAAGGTTCCGTTACTCCAATTTAGGTGTATTACATTCCTACACAAAATAATCTACACTCGCGAACCGTCATACCTTTATACGAAATTGCAATTCGCTCGTTCCAATCGTGGAAGAAAAATTATCCAGTTACGCTACAGAAAAACTAAGTCTGAATACCAGTTTTTGATAAATACCATTCGTCTTTGGAACAACCTCCCCACAACATTACAAATAGTTAGCAACGCATCTCGCTTCAAAAAGGATTTGTCAACATATTTGCAGTAATGCGTAATCTACATAATTTTTTAATCTTAATTTTTATACTTTTACTTTTATATATTTATAGTTTGAAATTGTATCTACTGTATTTAAAAGTCTTCATCTTATACCTAGTACTGTAATTTATAAGATATTATGTCTTGTTGTACTAGGATTTCAGATATTTAATAAATAAATAAAATAAAAACAAGTAAAAGCGTGCTAAGTTCGGCCGGGCCGAATCTTATATACCCTCCACCATGGATCGCATTTGTCGAGTTCTTTTCCCGGCATCTCTTCTTAGGCAGAAAAGGATATAAGAAAAGAGTTGCTCTGCTATTAAAACGATATCAAGATATGGTCCGGTTCGGACCACAATTAAATTATATGTTGGAGACCTGTGTAAAATTTCAGCCAATTCGTATAAGAATTGCGCCCATTGGGGCTCACGAAGTAAAATAGAGAGAACGATTTATATGGGATCTGTATCGGGCTATAGACCGATTCAGACCATGAGAGGATCCATCGTACAAAATTTCAGGCATATCGGATAATAATTGCGACCTCTAGGGGTCAAGAAGTCAAGATCCCAGATCGGTTTATATGGCAGCTATATCAGGTTATGAACCGATTTGAACCTTATTTGACACAGTTGTTGAAAGTAAAAATAAAATACGTCATGCAAAATTTCAGCCAAATCGGATAGGAATTGCGCCCTCTAAAAGCTCAAGAAGTCAAATCCCCAGATCTGTTTGTATGACAGCTATATCAGGTTATAGACCGATTTCAACCATACTTGACACAGTTGTTGGATATCATAACGAAATACTTCGGGCAAAAATTCATTCAAATCGGATAAGAATTGTGCCCTCTAGAGGGTCAAGAAGACAAGACCCAAGATCGGTTTATATGGCAGCTATATCAGGTTATGAACCGATTTCAACCATACTTGGCACAGTTGTTGGGTATCATAACAAAACACGTCGTGCAAAATTTCATTCTGATCGGATAAGAATTGCGCACGATAGAGGCTCAAGAAGTCAAGACCCCAAGATCGGTTTATATGGCAGCTATATCAGGTTATGGGCCGATTTGAACCATACTTGGCACAGTTGTTGGATATAATAACAAAACACGTCGTGCAAAATTTCATTTCAATCGGATAAGAATTGCGCACTCTAGAGGCTCAAGAAGTCAAGACCCAAGATCGGTTTATATGGCAGCTATATCAGGTTATGAACCGATTTGAACCATACTTGGCACAGCTGTTGGACATAATAACAAAACACGTCGTGCAAAATTTCATTCTGATCGGATAAGAATTGCGCACGATAGAGGCTCAAGAAGTCAAGACCCAAGATCGGTTTATATGGCAGCTATATCAGGTTATGGACCGATTTGAACTATACTTCGCGCAGTTGTTGGACATAATAACAAAACACGTCGTGCAAAATTTCATTCCAATCGGATAAGAATTGCGCACTCTAGAGGCTCAAGAAATCAAGACCCAAGATCGGTTTATATGGCAGCTATATCAAAACATGGACCGATATGTCCCATTTACAATACCAACCGACCTACACTAATAAGAAGTATTTGTGCAAAATTTTAAGCGGCTAGCTTAACTCCTTCGGAAGTTAGCGTGCTTTCGACAGACAGACGGACGGACGGACGGACGGACGGACGGACAGACGGACGGACATGGCTAGATCGACATAAAATGTCGCGACGATCAAGAATATATATACTTTATGGGGTCTCAGACGAATATTTCGAGTAGTTACAAACAGAATGACGAAATTAGTATACCCCCCATCTTATGGTGGAGGGTATAATAAATAAAGGTCAGATGTTGGGGGGCCTAAGATAACCCACTGTTTTAAATTTAAGCGATATCGGGTAATAAATAAAGCTTTAATGGCCTTCAGACCCTTTATCGGGATATCGGTCTATATGACAGCTATATCTAAATATAGTGCAATCTGAACCGTATTTTAAATATCAGCGAAATCGGGTAATAAATTAAGCTTTTATGGGCTTCAGACCCTTTATCGGGGGATCGGTCTATAAATATGGACCGATCTAATCCATGTTTAGGTCAGATGTCGGGAGGCTTAAAATAACCCACTGTTGCAAACTTCAGCGACATCGGGTAATAAATACGGCTTTTATGGTCCTTAGACCCTTTTTCAGGGGATCGGTCTGTATGGTAGCTATATCTAAATATAGTCCGATCTGAACCATAATTAGGTCAGTTGTAGGTAAGTCTTAATCAACCCGCTGTTTCAAATTCAGCAAAATCGGGTGAAGATTTATGGGCATTATACCCTTTATCGAAAAATCGGTCTATATAGCAAATATATCCAAATATGGTCCGATTTAGCCCGTTTAAGAACTTAACCAGCGTGCATCAAAAAGACGTATTTGTACCAAATTTCAGCTCAATATCACAATTTTTGAAGGCTCTAGCGTGATTACAACAGACGGACAGACACACGGACATCGTTAAATCGTCTTAGAATATTCCACGATCCGAAATATATATACTTTGCAAGGACGGAAATTGATACTTCGATGTGTTGCAAACGGAATGATTTAATGAATTTACCCCCTATCCTATGGTAGTGGGTATAAAAATAACGATTTTTTTTCATTCTCATTGGTGGCTTGCTTGGTTGGTTGGTTTGTTTGTATCTACTGCCGCGTCTGTTATTTTTATATCACGCTGACGTATGTAATGAGCCAAATACACTGCCTCACTAAAGTTTATATAGGGCGGAGTCCAGTATTGGGCTGGTTACTGCCGATACTACCGACTATTGTGTATCTACAGAAATAATACCCATTGGCGTCTATGGCTGCAATAGGTAATGTTGAATATATCAGGATCAATTACATTAATTTTGGATGATTGTGGACCGTTGAAGAAGGTCGAAAATACACAAGGCTTTTACTGCTCTTTATTTGTGCCACTGGCTGAACTCGTCGTTGGTGCGACCAGTTATTTGGCCAATGACAGAGCACGTTACGCATGTGAAGAATCTAGATAGGGTAATTAGGGAAGCCTCGTATTTAGACCCTACACCACCTCTTTGGTACAGAGTTTTATTACTTTGTATATTGGTTTGTCTTGACTTTACAAAACTAATCATAAGGTGTTTTATTTGACGTTCCAATATGTATACAAAGTTTCGTTAAAATGGGTGCAAATATAGGAATAGCTTCTCAATCTATCTGTCATCCGATATGGACTTTTAAGGCTGTAGTAGCCACAATTTTGGTCCGATCTTTACAAATTTCCTTTAGGGGCTCAAGAAGTAAAAAATGCAGATCGGTTTATATGGGAGCTGTATAAGGCTGAACGTCATGGGAGAAGCCGTTGTACAAAATGTCAGCCAAATCGGATAAGAATTGCGTTCTCTAAAAGCTCAAGAAGTCAAGATCCCAGATCGGTTTATATGGCAGATATATCAAAACATGGACCGATATGGCCCATTTACAATCCCAACAGACCTACACTCCTAAGAAATATTTTTGCAAAATTTCATGCGGATAGCTTTATTTCTTCGAAAGTTTGCGTGCTTTCGACAGACAGACGGACGGACATGGGGACATTATGGGGTCTTAGACGAATATTTCGAGGAGTTGCAAACAGAATGACGTACTAATTTCGTCATTATGTATATGTAATTGAAAACGATCGAATGAAAATTGTAACCTATACTTTGTACACAAATATAAATAGACAAACAGGCAGACAGACGCCTGAAGGACATACTAATCAGTGGGTCTCTCTCCCTTCCTTCTGGTTGTTACAAACAAATGCACCATGTTGTAGTACTCTGTACCACAGTGGTGGTGTAGGGTATTGGTACCCATGTTAACGAAATCCATATTTTTAGTGATCAAATATAAATTGAAGTATTTCAAGTTTTTAGGGCTGCTAGATGAAGCGAATATAACCACCCCAGAAGTGTACAATTGTAGTATTGTATGAACACTTTTTCACTACAGTATACATTATAACACAAAATAACAACACATTGTAAAATAATAGAAGAAAGAACGCAACAAATACAAAAACAGCGATAAATTTTGTGGCACCGGCAGACAAGTTGACGGCAAAATTTAAAATCATGGTGAAAGAAAAAAAAACAAATTTTAATCAAACGAATAGATAATGAATAAACGATTTGTGTTGGTATATACAGAAAACGGTTGTTCTATTTCAAATATTGGGTACGTTGGTGACTATCAAGATCGAATACCTAACAATAAACGTTTGATTCAGCAAATGTTGACGTCAGCAAAAGATTTCGCCACTAGACACTTGGTAACCCATAGAAAGCGATTGTTTAACAGCACTCGTTATATCTAGTATTCTATTTTTATACCCTGCACTATAGGATGGGGGTACACTAATTTTGTCATTCTGTTTGTAACACAGAAATATTCGTCTCAAACCCCATAAAGTATTGTATATATATTATTGATCCTCATGCCATTTTATGTCAATCTAGCCATGTCCGTCCGTCCGTCTGTCTGTCGAAAACACGCTTACTTTCGAAGGAGTAAAGCTAGCCGTTTGAAAGTTTGCACAAATACTCCTAATAGGTGGGATTGTAAATGGACCATATCGGTTCATGTTTTTATATAGCTGTCATATAAACCTACCTTGGATCTTTACTTCTTGAGCCACTACAGGGCGCAATTTTTATCCCATTTGGCTGAAATTTTGCATGAGGTGTTTTTTCATGATTTTTAACAACTGTTAAAAATAACCTGATATACCTGTCATATAAACTTGACTTCTTGAGCCTTTACAGGACGCAATTCCTTTCCGAATTGGCTGAAATTTTGCACTGCGTGTTTCGCTATGACTTCCAACAGCTGTACCAAGTATGGTTCAAATCGGTCCATAACCTGATATAGCTGCCATATAAACCGATCTTGAATCTTGACTTCTTGAGTCACTAGAGGACGCAATTCTTATCCGATTTGGCTGAAATTTTGCATGAGGTGTTTTATTATGATTTCCAACAACTGTTCCGAGTACAGGAGAAATCAATTCATAACCTGACATAGATGTCGTATAAACCGATCTGGGCTCTTGTATTCTTGAACTTGTAGAGGGCGCAAATCCTATCCGATTTCGCTAAAATTTTGAATGACGTGTTTCGGCATGACTTTCAACAACTGTGCAAAGTATGGTTCAAATCGGTTCATAACCTGATATAGCTTCCAAATAAACCGATCTGGGATCTTGACTTCTTGAGCCTCTATAGGGCGCAATTATTATCTGATTTGACCTTCAACATACGTGCCAAATATGGTCGGAATCGGTCTATTACCTAATACAGCTCCCCGTTAAAACGATCTCCCGATTTTACTTTTTGAGCCCCTAAAGGGCGAAATCCGTATTTGATTTGGCTGAAATTTTACACAATGAGTTCTAATGTGGTCTCCAATATTCATTTCATTATGGTCCGGATCGGACCTAAAGAGACACCGGGAAAAGAACTTTTTTGCAATTGGAAATTGATACTTAGCTTGACCAGACACAGCACAGAATTTTTTAAAACGACAATTGTCTTGAACCACATGTATATATAAAATATTTTTAAATTAGTATCTAGTACCATACCAAAAGGCAAGATAAAGGGTGATTTTTTTGAGGTTAGGATTTTCATGCATTAGTATTTGACAGATCACGTGGGATTTCAGACATGGTGTCAAAGAGAAAGATGCTCAGTATGCTTTGACATTTCATCATGAATAGACTTACTATCGAGCAACGCTTGCAAATCATTGAATTTTATTACCAAAATCAGTGTTCGGTTCGAAATGTGTTCATTCACCGTAACGTTGCGTCCAACAGCATCTTTGAAAAAATACGGTCCAATGATTCCACCAGCGTACAAACCACACCAAACAGTGAATTTTTCGGGATGCATGGGCAGTTCTTGAACGGCTTCTGGTTGCTCTTCACTCCAAATGCGGCAATTTTGCTTATTTACGTAGCCATTCAACCAGAAATGAGCCTCATCGCTGAACGGTGAATGAACACATTTCGAACCGAACACTGATTTTGGTAATAAAATTCAATGATTTGCAAGCGTTGCTCGTTAGTAAGTCTATTCATGATGAAATGTCAAAGCATACTGAGCATCTTTCTCTTTGACACCATGTCTGAAATCCCACGTGATCTGTCAAATACTAATGCATGAACATCCTAACCTCAAAAAAATCACCCTATATTTTGTG
Source organism: Stomoxys calcitrans (assembly GCF_963082655.1). Classification (NCBI taxonomy): domain Eukaryota; kingdom Metazoa; phylum Arthropoda; class Insecta; order Diptera; family Muscidae; genus Stomoxys; species Stomoxys calcitrans. The sequence goes on along the minus strand of NC_081552.1, from coordinate 111,508,261 downwards.
AATTTGAATAGGAAATAGTTGAAATTAATTTAATTTAATTCTTTCTAGGAATTTTAATCTTCTTCTTTATTCAAAATCCTTTAGGAGCCATTAGGGAGGCGAATTCCCAAAGCAACATTTTTCAAATTCTTGATGATGTCATACAAGCCGAGAATTTTCAACCTCTTCTGTGGAAGTATTCATCATCCGCGCACATTTGCCAATCACAGTAAGTTCCAATGCAGGGTAAACTAAATTCTTCTAAACTTACCAGGCCAAAATAATCGTATTTTGAACAATTTACCAAAAGAGCTATTAAAGCACTTCAAATGATAGTGGGGACTTAGTATCAAATCTAACCTTCAAATGCTAAAAATTGCATCTCGAATCACGCTAATGTTACGTCACCTCACTTGGCTAACAGTGTTAGTAATCACTCCTCGTTGTCTTCTCAGAACTCCCAATCACGGAGTCTTCAGTTTTAACTTCAGCGTCTAGATGCGGAGAGGTCTTTAGATAATGCTCTTAATCAAGAATATTTAGCAAAGAAATTGTCTCTATTAAAACGCCATTAGGATGGACGCTTAAGCGCAACATCACCAAAACAGTCAATATCGGATCATCATTGGCTGCAGGGTCTACCAAGCACCATGGAACGAGCACCCTGACCTCAAATGGCTCCCACTAACGCAAACCCCGATGCAACAACTCAAGAACAAACAATAGTTCAGTTTCCAATCTAGTCTGTTCGGCAAACTCTTTATCAAAACAAAACGGCCCAACCGCAAGCTTCAGCCAGCCTGCCACATAATTCAGTAAATTTTGGTCATAACTCTCAAGTAAATACCAGTTTTAGCTCAAATAATATTAACGTCATATGTTTTCGAATCCCAAACATTAATAATGAGCCGATGCTTACCCATGCAGCTACAATGACATCTCAACCAACTGCGTTAGCTACCTTGCCATCAGATGTCGCTTGCACAAGCATGGGTCAGCAAGGACAGAAATTTCAATATTGATGTGATCAGATTCCTACAACCAGAATAACATCCACCAACTTCTGGTTTGCTATTATACCGCAGACAACATATATTCCTGCGTCAGATGTACGTCCACTTCCTACAACTCACGCAACTGTGATTTCGCGAGGACCGATAAATAACCACCATAACACTAATTTTAATTCGAAACACTATTATACATCTACTAGAAATGTCGAATTTGCTGTACCCACGACGTCAACAAGATACTTTGAAATTACGCAGCAGAACCACAGTCAACACCAGGCCCGCATACCTGTGCCGCAGGAATTGCCACATTTTTCCGGGCATCCTGAGGATTGGTCCTAATTTTCATCCACGTATGAATGACCCACAGAAGCATGCGGATTCACCGACAGTGGAAATCTTATTCGCTTACAAAAAGCTGTAAGGGGTGATGCTTTAAAAAGTGTCCAACATATGTTGATGCATCCTACAATCGTGTCTTGTTGTATGGTCAGCCTGAACATTAAATTCCATTAAACCCCGAATTGTGCATAACAAAATAGTGATCTTTTTAGTAGCTTTATCTAAAAATAAACCGATCTGAACCATATACGACACGGATGTCGAAAAGCCTAACCTAAGTCACTGTGTCAAATCGGATTATAAATACACTTTTTATGGGGCCAAGACTTTAAATCGAGATATCGGTCTACATGGCAGCTATATCCAAATCTAGACCGGTTTGGGCCAAGTTGCAGAAAAATGTCGAAAAGCCTAACACAAAGCGCTCTCCCAAATTACGGCGAAATCGGACAATAAATGCGCCTTTAATGGACTCAAAACCTTAAATCGAGAACTCAATCTATACGGCAGCAATATTCAAATCTGGACCGATCTGGGCCAAATTGAAGGAGGACGTCGAAAATCTTAACTTAACTCACTGTCTCAAATTTCAGCGACATCGGACAATAAATGCGCTTTTTATGACAAAAACCTAAAACCGAGATATCGGTCTCTATGGCAGCTGTATCCAACTCTGGACCGATCTGTGCGATATTGCAAATGTATGTCAATGGGCTTAACTTAACTAACTGTCCCAAATTTCGGCGACATCGGACAATAAATGCGCCTTTGGCCCAAAACCTTAAATCGAGAATCCGGTCTATATGGCAGCTATATCCAAATCTGAACCGATCTGAGCCAAATTAACGAAGGATGTCGAAGGGTCTAACATAACTCACTGTCCCAAATTTCATCAAAATCGGACAATAGATGTGGGTTTTATGGGCCTGAGACTCTAAATCGGAGGATCGGTCTATATGGGGGCTATATCAAGATATGGTCAGATATAGCCCATCTTCAAACTTAATCCTGCTTATGGACAAAAAAAGAATCTGTGCAAAGTTTCAGCTCAATATCTCTATTTTTAAAGATTGTAGCGTGATTTCAACAGACAGGCGGACAGACGGACGGACATGTCTAGATCGTCTTAGATTGTTACGCTGATCACGAATATATATGCTTTATAGGGTCGGAAATGGATATTTCGATGTGTTGCAAACGGAATGACAAAATGAATATACCCCATCCCTCAGAGGTGAGTATAAAATAAGACTAAATGATGACTTTTTAATAGGTAGTCATATGGTATGGTGCTTGTCTATGAATGGCCATTCATAGACAACCACCATACCATATGATCCACTCTAGGCGAGTAGCACTAACATTTAAATTAGCGTCATCTGGCAGTCTTCAACTGAAATTGTTTGATACAATTGGATTTAGTTGATCCAATCAAAAGAATGCCAACATGAACAGAGAGAGGGCAGAGTGGTAAAAATTAATCATCAGCATGTATCTTTGTTATGACGACCTAACGGTCCTTTGAATAAAAAAAAATAAATATATAGGAATATAGGAAGGATCTAAAAGCATAAAATTTGGTATCAAATTCTGGGGTGGGATGCCCAGGAGAGCCGCCCAAACCCAAACCCGGCAATCGGATTTAAAGACCAACCACTACAATATGGGACTCAAATTAAAGATATTTGAGAGTAGAAAACGAATGTGATATTCAAGTGCGGAATTAAGTGTTTCGTGGGTCACCCCACCACTACAAAACCCCTCAAATCGGACATATTTACCGACCATGGCAATATGGATCTTAAATGAAAGGTCTTTGGGAATAGAGCACGAAATTGACTTTTACTTTTGGGACCAAGTCTCTGGGGGTCCACCACACCACAAGAAGGACTTTTACTGACCATTGCAATGTGAGGTTTAAATAAGAGGTACTTGAGTGTAGAAAAATCCATAGGAATATTGGAATATATTTTCAACTACAATTACGCAGAAATGTTCAAATTTAGAGTACTCCTCTCCAAAATAGCATAATCGGGCGCAGCGGAGCGGGACGGGCTCAGATAGTCTTATATGTAAAATTTCTGTTTGTTTGTCGGTTTATTTGTTTGATCCGTATAGACTCAAAAACGGCTGAACCGATTACCTTGAAATTTTCATAGATTATGTAGGTTGTTCTGGAAGGAAACTCCTAAATGCCTTTCATTTGACTCCCATATTACCTGACCATGGTTATATGGGAGTCAAATAAAAGGTATTTAGGAGTAGCTTGCGAATATGACATTAAAATTTGCGTTTAAGTCTAAGTGGCGTTTTTCCTCCGAAAATATTTGAAATGGGTTATTTGACCCATTATGGCAATATGGGACTCAAATGAAAATTGGATATCAAATTCGTTTTCTACTCTTAAATATAAAACGAAAGCAACCCCTAAACTGAACTTCATTTCCGTTGGGAATAAAGAACGAATTTAATATCTATTTTCAGTGCAACGTGCCGGTGGCCGCTCCAGCCCCAAAACACCCTCAAAACGGTTCATATTTAACGGGCATGGCAATTTGGGGCTCAAATTAATGGGATTTTAGAAGTGCAGCACGAATTTGTTATCCATATTTGAGTCAAAATGTCTGAGGTGCCACCCCTCCCCTAATGAAAACATTACCCTAAGAAAGAAAATTACCACCAGGAACCGAGAAGGGGCAAATTCTCACACATCAATGAGTGCTTTCCAATTCAAGTTTAAACTCAATGATAATGGACCTCTTTTTACAGCCGAATCCTAACGGCGTCCCGCAGTGTACCTGTTTGGGGAACATTTTTAAATGAACATGAATGGCATTGTACCTCGCAAATGTCGCTAACATTAAGAGGGGATAAACACCGCGTTGTCCGATGTTCTCACCAGGATTCGAACGCGTTCAGCGTCATAGGCTACAATGGCACGAATTCGATATTCGCATTCAGGGCGAAGTGTCCCCACTCTAAAAAGATATTAGAGAGTTAACGAACTCTCTAAAAAGATATTACAGAGTTAACGAAGGCGCAGCGGAGCGGACACGGTTCGGCTAGACTTTTATATATATAACAAGCAAAAAGGCGTTAAGTTCGACAGGGCCGAACATTGGATACCCACCACCACGGGTATACATGTAAACCACCTTTCGTCAAAATTCGGTAAAAAATGCATACCTTATGCCCCATAGCATATATATCGAAATATGTTACGATTTAGACCAAATACTAATAATTACAAGTTGTTGTTCAATTGTGTATAACAAAATATTGGTCTTTTTAGTAGCTTCATCTTAAAATAACCCGATCTGAACCATATCCGAAACGTATGTCGAAAAGCCTAACATAAGACACTGTTTTAAATTTCAATGAAATCTGATTATAAATACGCCTTTTATGTGGCCAAGACTTCAAATCGATATATCGGTCTATATGGCAACTTTATCCAAATCTGGACCGATTTAGGACAAATTTCAGAAGGATGTTAAAGGGCCTAACACAACTCACTGTCCCAAATTTCGGTGACACCGTAGTGAGAGTAGAGCATGCTGCTAGCATGCTAATATTTTTTCAGGGCTAAGTACGGGCTAATGCTGGAAACATTTGTGAAATAATATGTCATGTAAAACTTCTCTCCAAAGAGATGTCGAACTACGCCGCGGCGTTCGGACTCGGCTATAAAAAGGAGGCTCCTTATCATTGAGCATAAAACTTGAATCCGACTGTACTCATTGATATGTGAGAAATTTGACTCTTTTCCATAGTGGAATGGTCATGGGCAAAATTTTTTGGTTGTTTGTAAGTACGTGGGTGGACGCCCCACCATGCATACCCCTCAAACTGGACATATTTGGGGATAACGGCAAAAAAAGGCTCAAATCTGTATCAGTTTCGTGGCCAAGTGTTTCAGGGACGCTTCACCACATAGACTACCCCTAAACAACACATATATACCGACTATTGGAATATGTAGCTCCAATGTGATTTTCGGGAGTGGAGTATGAATCTGGTATCCACTATTGGGCCAAAGAGTTTAGCTACTCCAAATCCAAGGGAATGAAATAGATCTAACATCCAAACTTTTATGGGCGGACCCACTCCTTACCATATTTCCAAACGGGGCCGCCCCACCTCCAAAGCCACCAGCCAAATGGAATATAAACCAATAATGACAATATAGAATCAAATGAAAGGTATTTGATACCAGAGCACGAATCTGATATATGGGGATCCGCCTCACACTCAAAAACACTCCCATACCGCACATATTTGCCGACCATAGCTATATACGGCACCAATGAAAGGTATTTGGGAGAAAAGCACCAATATAATATCCATATTGGCTCGAAATATCTGAAAGGCCGTACCAGCACCCCCAAACAGGGCTTATTTCCTGACGTGGCCGTATTGGGCTCAGATAAAATAAGAGGGTGAAAGAAGGTGCAGCGGAGCGGGACCTGTTCTGTTATTCTATTACATAAAAATGAAATTGTTTCGCTTTGTTTGTTAGATTGTTTGTCTGTTCCGTATAGACTTAACAAGTAAAAGCGTGCTAAGTTCGGCCGGGCCGAATCATATATACCCTCCACTATGGATCGCATTTGTCGAGTTCTTTTCCCGGCATCTCTTCTTAGGCAAAAAAGGATATAAGAAAAGAGTTGCTCTGATATTAAAACGATATCAAGATATGGTCCGGTTCGGACCACAATTAAATTATATGTTGGAGTCCTGTGTAAAATGTCAGCCAATTCGTATAAGAATTCCGCCCTTTGGGGGCTCAAGAAGTAAAATAGAGAGATCGATTTATGTGGGAGATGTATCGGGCTATAGACCGATTCAGACCATAATAAACACGTATGTTGATGGTCATGAGAAAATCCGTCGTACAAAATTTCAGGCAAATCGGATAATAATTGCGACCTCTACAGGCTCAAGAAGTCAAGATCCCAGATCGGTTCATATGACAGCTATATCAGGTTATGAACCGATTTGAACCATACTTGGCACAGTTGTTGGATATCATAACAAAACACGTCGTGCCAAAATTCATTCAAATCGGATATGAACTGCGCCCTCTAGAGGCTCAAGAAGTCAGGACCCAAGATCGGTTTATATGACAGCTATATCAGGTAAAAGACCGATTTGAACCATTCTTGGCACAGTTGTTGGATATCATGCGAAATTTCATTCCAATCGGATAAGAATTGCGCACGCTAGAGGCTCTAGAAATCAAGACCCAAGATCGGTTTATATGGCAGCTATATCAGGTTATGGACCGATTTGAACCATACTTGGCACAGTTGTTGGATATTATAACAAAACACGTCGTGCAAAATTTCATTCCAATCGGAAAAGAATTTGACACTCTAGAGGCTCAAGAAGTCAAGACCCAAGATCGGTTTATATGGCAGCTATATCAGGTTATGAACTGATTTGAATCATACTTGGCACAGTTGTTTGATATCATAACAAAACACGTCGTGCCAAAATTCATTCAAATCGGATAAGAATTGCGCACTCTAGAGGCTCAAGAAGTCAAGACCCAAGATCGGTTTATATGACAGCTATATCAAAACATGGACCGATATGGCCCATTTACATTCCCAACTGACCTACACTAATAAGAAGAATTTTTGCGAAATTTCAAGCGGCTAGCTTTACTCCTTCGGAAGTTAGCGTGCTTTCGACAGACAGACGGACGGATGAACGGACATGGCTAGATCGACATAAAATGTCACGACGATCAAGAATATATATACTTTATGGGGTCTCAGACGAATATTTCGAGTAGTAACAAACAGAATGACGAAATTAGTATACCCCCATCTTATGGTGGAGGGTATAAAAATGGATTAACCGATTTTCATGCAATTTTCACAGATGGTTGAGCTCGACCCCCCGGGGAAAATAGGGTACTACATTTTTATACCCACCACCGACGGATGGGGTTATATTCATTTTGTCATTCCGTTTGCAACACATCGAAATATCCATTTCCGACCCTATAAAGTACATTTATTCTTGATCAGCGTAAAAATCTAAGACGATCTAACCATATCCGTCCGTCTGTCAGTTTGTCTGTTGAAATCACGCTACAGTCTTCAAAAATAGAGATATTGAGCTGAAACTTTGCACAGATTCTTTTTTTTGTCCATAAGCAGGTTAAGTTCGAAGATGGGCTATATCGGACTATATCTTCATATAGCCCCCATATAGACCGATCCGCCGATTTAGGGTCTTAGACCAATAAAAGCCACATTTATTATCCGATTTCGCTGAAATTTGGGACAGTGAGTTGTGTTAGGCCTTTCGACATTCTTCGTCAATTTGGTTCCGATCGGTTCAGATTTAGATATAGCTGTCATATAGACCGATCCTTCGATTTAGGGTCTTAGGCCCATAAAAGCCACATTTAATATCCGATTTTGCCGAAATTTGGGACAAAGAGCTAAGTTAAGCCCCTCCACATATTTCTGCAATTTGGTCTAGATCGATCAAGATTTGCATATAGCTGCCATATGGACCGATCTCTAGATTTAAAGTCTTGGCCCCATAAAAGGTGCTTTTTTAATCCGATTTCACTGAAATTTGGCACACTGACTTATGTTAGGCTTTTCGACATCCGTGTGGTATATAGTTCAGATCGGTTTATTTTAAGATATAGGTACTAAAAAGACCAATATTTTGTTATATACAATTGAACAATGACTTTTACTTATTAGTATTTGGTCCAAATCGGAACACATATTGATATAGCTGCTGTGGGGCATAAGGTATGAGTTTTGCACCGGATTTTGACGAAAGGTGGTTTACATATATATCCGAGGTGGTGGGTATCCAAAGTTCGGCCCGGCCGAACTTAACGCCTTTTTACTTGTTTGATATCCGAAGGCGGGCGAATTCTCCCCCTTACCCCAAGTTTCAAAAACGCCAGATCTCGAAGATCGGTGCTCCGATTTGAGCGAAATTTTGCATGCCACTTTATGGTACCCCAAAAACTTGAAATTGGTACAAAATTTTGGGGTCATCTAACCTGGGCGGACGCCCCATCTCAAAACCCACCCGAACGGACATGTTGACCGGCTGGGAAAATATGGGTATCAAATGAAAGGTGTTTAAGAGTAGAGTACGAACTTGGCATTAAAATGTCACTCTAAGCATCGGGGTGTTTCCCACTCCCAAAAACACAACCCAACAGGACACTTTTACCGCTTTGGGCAATATGGTTATCAAATGATAGGTATTTAAGATTAGAGTATGTACTTGGCATAAAAATGTCACCCTAATTGTCGGGGGGATCCCCCACCCCCAAAAATACTACCCAAAATAACATTTTTACCGCTTTGGGCTATATGGGTATCGAATGAGAGGTATTTAAAAGTAGAGTACAAATTTGACATACAAATTTATTCTTTGGTGTCTGAGGCGCCGAAAGGAAACACCAAACTGTCATGTAGGACGACCGAGAATATATTGTACTAAAATTAAAGGACGTGTCAGAGGGTATTCCCCATCCCCCCATTCTACCAAAAAAAAATTTTAATAATATATGAAGGCCAATCAGTATAGAAATGGACAGCAATAAAAGGTCTTTGGAAGTAGAGTACGCATTTTTATCCTTGAATTGGGAGAGGGATTAAATTGGGACACAGGAGGACTTGCGGATCTTTATATGTGCTATACCAAGTGGTAGCTATGAAATATGATTTTTGTATGTATATAACTAATACAAACAAGTAAGAGCGTGCTAAGTTCGGCCGGGCCGAATCTTATATACCCTCCACCATTGATCGCATTTGTCGAGTTCTATGCGCGGTATCTCTTTTTAGACAAGCATAGAATATTGAATAAGAACTGTTATTCTATTGGAGCTATATCAAGTTATAGTCCGATTCGGACCATAATTGAAAGCTGATTGACATTGTAGAAGTCATTGTGTAGTATTTCAGTTCATTCGGATAAGAATTGCGCATTGTAGGGGCTCAAGAAGCAAAATCGGGAGATAGGTTTATATGGAAGCTGTATCAAGCTATTGATCGATTCAGACCATACAAGACACGTATGTTGAAGGACATGAGAGAAGCCCATGAACAAAATTCCAGCCAAATCGGATGAGAATTGTGCCCTCTAGAGCTTCAAGAAGTCAAGATCCCAGATCGGTTTATATGGCAGCTATATCAGGTTCTATATCGATTTACGCCATACCTAGCACAGTTATTGGAAGTCATAATAAAACACCTCATGCAAAATTTCAGCCAAATCGGATGAGAATTGCGCCCTCTAGAGGCTCAAGAAGTCAAGATCCAAGATCGGTTTATATAACAGATATACCAGATTATGAACCGATTTGAATCATACTTCGCACAGTTGTTGGATATCATAGCAAAATACGTCGTGCAAAATTTCATTCCAATCGGATAAGATTTGCGCCTTCTAGAGGTTCAAGAAGTCAAGACCCAAGATCGGTTTATATGGCAGCTATATCAAAACATGGACCGATATGGCCCATTTACAATACCAACCGACCTACACTAATAAGAAGTATTTGAGCAAAATTTCAAGCGGCTAGCTCAACTCCTTCGGAAGTTAGCGTCCTTTCGACAGACAGACGGACGGACGGACGGACAGACGGACATGGCTAGATCGACATAAAATTTCGCGACGATCAAGAATATATATACTTTATGGGGTCTCAGACGAATATTTCGAGTAGTTACAAACAGAATGACAAAATTAGTATACCCCCATCCTATGGTGGAGGGTATAAAAATTGATTGCTGTGGATCTGAACGAGAACCGTAGCCTTGAACAGAATTTTGTCAAGCATTTTGAATGTGGCGATCAAACATTCAAAATGCTTGACATAAAATCGTGCTCTACCACGATGCTGATGTTATTTCATTAATTAGGGAGCCGCCCCAACCCAAAAACACCCTAATGGACGAGCATGACAATATGGAACGCAAATGGAAGGTATTCGGGAGTTGATTACGAATATAGTCAGGAAGAAGGAATTAGCTTTATAATTTGTAGATGTCGGATGGGGGCAGACTCTCCCCTGTTACCGCAAAAACACCACCCAAAATCAAAAGTAGACCGATAAGGACAGCATGGATACCAAATGAAAGGTTTTGAAGAGTAGAATACAAATATGGTATTTATAATTGGGTTTAAGTTCCCAGGAAGTCGCTCTAACCCCAAAACTTCTAAAAGCAGACAAATTGAGCGTCCATATCAATATGGGGCTCAAATGAAAGGTATTCGGAAGTAGCTTACGAATATGACATTAAAATTTGCGTTCAAGTCTAGGTGGCGCTTTTCCTCCTAAAAATACGTTAAATAGATAAATTGAACCATTATGACAATATCGGACACAAATGAATGGTATTTAGAGTAGAAAACGAATTTGATATCAAATTTTGCAGCCAAGTGTTAGGGGTACGCCCTAAATTACCCCCTAAACTGAATTTTATATCCAAGTATAGCCATATGGAACTAAAATCAATGGTATTTGGGAGTAAAGAACGAATTTGATATTTATTTTTAGGTGTCTGTGACTACCCCAGCCCCAAACACCCTCCAAACGGTTCATACCATGGCAACGTGGGACTCAAATTAAAGGGATTTAGGAATGGAGCACGAATTTGATATCCATATTTGAGTCGAAATGTCTCTCCTAAAAAGCACTTCTCCTTACCCCAATTTTCAAAAATACCAGGTCTCGGAGTTTTGTAGTGTGATTCGTTCTAATTTTTTTTGCATTCTCACAGTCATCAAAAAGAAAACATGGTTTCTATTTAAACCAATCACGATAATACAGAGCCATTTGTTTGGGGAGCCACCTCACTCCAAAACACCTCCCTACTATATAAAAGCTATTTGGGGTGGAAATTGATTAATATTCGGGAAATTGATAATCATATTCGGGACAAAGATCCTGGGGTCCACCCCGCCCTCGAACAAAACTTATTTACGGACCATACCATTATGGGGCTCATATGATATGTTTTTAAAAATAGAGACCACCCCCGAAATACCCCCTAAACCGCAAATATTTACCTACGCGGTAATATAGGACTCAAACGATAGACATTTGGGAATAGAGTAAGATTTTTTTCAGAAACTGAGCAAGGGCATACTACTCACGCATCGACGAGTGCTTCCCGATTCAAGTTGAGTTTATCAATGATAAGAGACCTTTTTTATATCCGGAAGGCGTGCCCCAATGCGACACCTCTTTGGGGAGAATTTTTTATATATACATATGGTCGCCAGCATTAAGAGGGGATAACCATCGCTTTCTATTTTGTCCGATGGATTCGAACACAGGTGTTCAGCGTCATAGGCTACAGTGGCACGTATTCGATTTCCACATTCAGGGCGAAGTATACCCACCCTAAAAAGATATAAGACAGTTAAAGAAGGCGCAGCGTAGCGGGCCCAGTTCGGCTAGTTCTTATATATTACAAGTTATGTTCCGATTCGAACCATAATAGATGTAAAAGTTGAAGACCATAGTAGAAGTCATTTTGTAAAATTTCTGCCAAATCGAATAAAAAAACACGTCATTCAAAATTTAAGCCAAATCGGATAAGAAATGCGCCCTCTAGAGGCTCAAGAAATCAAGACCTCAGATCGGTTTATATGGCAGCTATTTCAAAAAATGGACCAATATCGCCCATTTACCATCCTAACGACCTTCCCCACCCAAAACACCCCTAAATCGGACATATTTATTGACCATGGCAATGTGGGACCCAAATGAAAGGTATTTGCGAGTATAATACGAATCTGATATCCAAATGTGGGGCCAAGTTTCTGGGGGTCGATCTCTTCCCCAAAACTCCCCCAATCAGGGCTTATTTACTGACCAATGGCAATATGGGGCTTACATAAAAGGTATTTGGTTGTAGAATACGAATCTGATTTCCAAATGTAGGACCAAGTGATTGGTATGCCGCCCCTCCCCGACAACATCCCCCAAAGACGACAAATTTACGACCATAGCAATATGGGGCTCAAATGAAAGGTCTTTGGCAGTAAATCACGAATCTGATATAAAATTTCGGGATAAAGTGCCTATGGGGCTTCCCAATCCTTATAACACTTCCCATATAGGACGAATTTGCTGACCATTGCAATATGGGGCTAAAATAAGAGATATTTCAGAGTTCAACACGAACCTGATATATATTTTCAGGGCTAAGTCACTGAGTAGCCGCCACATCCTCCAATACACCCCCCAAACCGAACATTTATGACGACTAGGGAAATATGGGGCTCAAATGAAAAGTGTTTGGAAGTAGACCTCGAATCTGATATCAACATGCGGGACCAATTGTCTAGGGGACGTCCCACCCCCATAACAACCCCCATATAGGACATATTTGCTCACCATGGCAATTTGGGTCTTAAAGAAAGTGGAGCTCGATACTGATTGTTTTTAGGGCCCATACCCAAACCGGACATATGCACTGACTTTTGCAATAAGGGGTTTAAATGAAAAGAATTTGAGATTAGAAAACGAACTTGATATCCAGTTTAGAGGCCAATGGCAATATGGGGTTCAAATAAATGATATTTGAGAGTAGACCACGATTCTGATATATTTTCAGGGCTAAGTGCTTGGGGATCCACCCCACTCCCTTAAACACCCCTAAATCGTACATATTTACCGACCATGTAAATGTAGGGCTCAAATGAAAGGTATTGGAAACAAATATTCGAAACAAATTTTCTGGGGTCTACCCCTTCCAGAAAACATCTCACAAACAACAATTAATGACAGACCATCGCAATATGGGGCTCAAATAAAAGTATTTGGGAGTAGAATACGAATCTGATATCCAAATGTGGGACCATATATTAAGGTCACTTTCCCTTCCCTAAAGCACCCTCCGACCATGGCAATATGTGGCTCCAATAAAAGGTATTTGAGATTAGAAAATGAATTTGATGACCAGTTTTGATGCCAAGTGTTTGAGGACCGCCTCATCCCATAAGCTGTCCATAAACCAATGACAATATGGGGTTTAAATAAATGGTATTTGAGAGTAGAGCACGATGCTGATATTTGTTCAGGGCTAAGTATCTGGGGGACCACCGCACCTCCTAAACCACCCCTAAGTCGGACATACATATTTACCGATCATTGCAATGTGGTGCTCAAATTAAAAGTATTTGGTAGCACGAAATTTATACTCACTTTCTGTTGTCCACACTAGGGGTGCACAGCACCCTGCCGACTCCTAAAATCCCTATGGAATTATCGAGCTCAAATAATGTCTTTTAAAAATGGAATACATCTAACATCCAAACTTAAATGACCCTAAACCCTCCGAGCGAATTCATAGACCAATAAAAATAATTTGGGATTCAAATAAAGGCATTTATATTGTAATAATGTTGGTCAGCGGTATACATGTACTATTTTCTTAGGAACTTAGCGAACGAATCGAGTGACAACAAGTAAAACAGTGCTAAGTTCGGCCGGGCCGTATTTTTTTTTAATTTTTCCAAATGGGATAAGAGTTGAGCACTATAGTTACTCAAGAATTGAAATGGTTCATATGGGAGCTATATGAGGTTATGGACCGATTAAGACCATATTTGGAACGTGTGTGGAAAGTCATAGGAAAAGTCGTTAAAAAATTTTTTAGCCAAATCGCATCAGAATAGTTATTGCTTGGCATAGTTGTTGCAAGTCAAAACAAAAGACTTCGTGCAAAATGTCAGCCACATCGTATAATAATTGCGCACTCTAGAGGTTCAAGGTGTCAAGATCCGAAATCGGTTTATAAGACAACTACATCAAGTTTAAACCCGATTTAGACCATATTTAACATAGATGTTGGAAGTCATAACAAAATACCTTATACAATATTTGAACCAAATCGGATAATAGCTCTGATTCTGTGTACGCTCGTTGAGCCTTCCCATCTAACAATTTAACACAAACTTGGATATTCGCACTCTACTAAATAAATTTGTATCTATTTTATCTATGGGCCTATTGTTAAGGCCCGCATTAGGATAGGAATATTCTAAAACAATACAGCAAACAACCGCAACGAAATTCCTATACTTTATTTTTATACCCTCTCTGTTTGTAACTACTCGAAATATTCGTCTGTGACCCTATAAAGTAAATATATTCTTGAACATCGTGACATTTTATGTCGATCTAGCCATGTCCGTCCGTCCGTCTGTCTGTCGAAAGCACGCTAACTTCCGAAAGAGTAAAGCTAGCCGCTTGAAATTTTGCACAAATACTTTATATTAGTGTAGGTCGGTTGGTATTGTAAATGGGCCATATCGGTCCATGTTTTGATATAGCTGCCATATAAACCGATCTTTGGTCTTGACTTCTTGAGCCTCTATAGTGCGCAATTCTTATCCGTTTTGAATGAATTTTGGCACGTAGTATTTTGTTATGATATCCAGCAACTGTGCCAATTATGGTTTAAATCGGTTCATAACCTGATATAGCTCCCATATAAACCGATCTTGGGTCTTGACTTCTTGAGCCTCTAGAGTGCGCAATTCTTATCCGATAGGAATGACATTTCGCACGACGTGTTTTGTCATGATATCCAATAACTGTGCCAAGCATGGTTCAAATCGGTCCATAACCTGATATAGCTGTCATATTAACCTTCTTGGGTCTTGACTTCTTGAGCCTCTAGAGTGCGCAATTCTTATCCGATTTGGCTGAAATTTTGCATGACGTATTCTATTCTTACTTTCAACAACTGTGTCAAATAAGGTTCAAATCGCATCATAACCTGATATAGCTGTCATATAACCGATCTGCGATTTTGACTTCTTGAGCCTCTAGAGGTCGCAATTATTATCCGATTTGCCTGACATTTTGTACGACGGATTCTCTCATGACCATCAACATACGTGTTTATTATGGACTGAATCGGTTTATAACTCGTTGCAACTCCCATATAAATCGATCTCTCTATTTTTTTTCTTGAGCCCCCAAAGGGCGCAATTCTTATTCGAATTGGCTGATATTTTACACAGGTCTCCAACATATAATTTAATTGTTGGCCAAACCGGACCATATCTTCATATCGCTCTAATAGCAGAGCAAATCTTTTCTTATATCTTGTTTTGCCTAAGAAGAGATGTTGGAAAAAGAACTCGACAAATGCGATCCATGGTGGAGGGTATATAAGATTCGGCCCGGCCGAACTTAGCACGCTTTTACTTGTTCTTTATTTTATGGACCGATAGATTGCCATAACTAAGATAAATGCTACATGATCAATTTTTGCCACTCTGCCTTCTCCCTGTTCGTGGTGTCGTCTCCATTCAGTTGATAAATTTGCAAACACAATAGATGGCGCTTATTTAAATGTTAGGGCTGCCATCGATTAGGGAAAGGTTTAGACTATACCCAAAATGTTAATAAAATAACTTAAAAATTCTTCTTAAAACAAATCACGTATAAACGACTGAGAATTTGAAATTTATCCCATCTGTTAGAGCTTTTTTGAACATATTATTATGAGTCTGCTGCTGTGGGACTCAAATGAAAGGTATTTGCGAGTAGAATACGAATCTGATATCCAAATGTGGGACCACGTGTCTGGGGGTCCACCCCTTCCCCAAAACACCCCCCAAACAGGACTTATTTACTAACCATGGGAATATGGGGCTTAAATAAAAGGTATTTGAGTGTAGAATTAGAAAATGATATCCAAATATGACTCCAAGTGTTTAGGGGGCCACCACTCCCCAAAAACCTCCCCCAAAGAGGACACATTTACAACCATATCCACATGGGGCTCAAATGAAAGGTCTTTGGGAGTAAATCACAAATCTGATATCAATATTCGGGAAAGTGTCTATGTGGCCACTGCACAACCACAACACCACCCAACCCCAAAAAACACCCCGAAATCGGACATATTTACCGATCATGGCAATATGGGGCTCAAATGAAAAGTATTTGCGAGTACAATACGAATCTGATATCCAAATGTGGGACCACGTTTCTGGGGGTCCACCCCTTCCCCCAAAACACCCCCTAAACAGGACTTATTTACTGACCATGGGAATATGGGGCTTAAATAAAAGGTATTTGAGTGTCGAATTAGAAAATGATATCAAAATATGGGTCCAAGTGTTGGGGGGCCGCCTCTACCCAAAAACATCCCCCAAATGGGACAAATTTACGACCATAGTAATATGGGGCTCAAATGAAAGGTCTTTGGGAGTGAAGCACGAATGTGATATCAATATTCGGGAAAACTGTCTATGGGGCCACCCCACACCTACAACACAACCCAAATAGGAAGTATTTGCTGACTATTGCAATATAAGGCTCAAATAAGAGGGTTTTTAAAGTAAAACACGAATCCGATATATATTTTCAAGGCCAATCAGGTCATGTTTGCCGACTATGGAAATATGGGGCTCAATTTAAAGGTGTTTGGGTCTTAAAGTTTTGGTTCTTAAAGAGAGTGGAACTATATATTTATAGTTTTTAGGGCCAATACCCCAAACCGGACATATTTGCTAACTTTTGCAGTAAGTAGTTTGAATGAGATTAAAAAACGAATTTTATATCCAATTTTAAGGCCAATGGGAATATGGGTTATATGACCTGCAATATAAATGGTATATAGATATATGAGAATAGAGCACGTTGCTGATATATTTTCCGGGCTTAGTGTTTGAGGGACCACCCCAATCCCCAAAATATTTACCGACCATGTCAATGTGAGGCTTAAATGAAAGGAATTGGGGGGTAGAGCAAGAATTGATACCCACTTTCGGGACAAATTTTCTGGAGGTCTACCCCTTCCCCACAATTCCCCACAAACAGCAATTTTTTAGTGACCATCGCAAAATGGGGCTCAAATAAAGGTATTTGGGAGTAGAATACGAATTTAATATCCAAATGTAGAACCATATATTTAGGGCATCACCCCTTCCCCAAAACACCCCGCAGAGGATAAAAATTTTTCGACCATGCCAATATGTGGTATTTAAGATTAGAAAACAAATTTGATAACCTATTTTGGGCCATGTGTTTGGGGGACGCCTCATCGTGTAAACTCTCCTAAACCAAAGGCAATATGGGGTTTAAGTAATTGGTATTTGAAAGAAGAGCACAATGCTGATATTTTTTCAGGGCCAAGTGTCTGGGGGATCCCCTCACCCCCGAAAACACCCCTAAATCAGATATCATAAGAATATCGGGCTGAAATGAAGTATTTTAGGAATGGAGTACTCCTTACATCTAAAATTAAATTCGTGGACCAATAAAGATCATATGGGATTCAGAGATTCAGATAAAGGCACTTATATTGTTAAACTGTTAGTTATACTATTTGCATAGCATGGTACTTCACTAAAAGTTTTTGTCGAAATTAAATATTCCAAGGAAAATTTTGAACCATATAAAGTAAAAGAAGGCGCAGGGGGGCGGGCCCGGGTCAGCCAATAACATGATAAAGAACAAGTAAGAGCGTGCTAAGTTTGGCTGGGCCGAATCTTGTATACCCCCCACCATGGATCGCATTTGTCGAGTTCTATGTAAACAAAGAATATTGAATAAAAACTGTTATGCTATTGGAACTTTATCATGTTATTGTCCTATTCGGACCATATATCATTGTGTAATATTTCAGTTCATATGGATAAGAATTGTGCCTTGTAGGGGCTCAAGAAGCAAAATCGGGAGATAGGTTTATATGGGAGCTGTATGAAGCTATTGATCGATTCATACCATATAAGACACGTATGTTGAAGGTCATGAGAGAAGTCGTTGTACAAAATTTCTGCCAAATCGGATGAGAATTTCGCTCACTAGAGGCTCAAGAAGTCAAGATCTCAGATCGGTTTATATTACAGCTATATCGGGTTATGTACAGATTTGCGCCATACTTCGTACAAATATTGGAAGTCATAACAAACACCTCATGCTAAATTTCAGCAAAATCGGGTGAGAATTGCCCGCCCTATTGGCTCAAGAAGTCAAGATCCAAGATCGGTTTATAATACAGCTATACCAGATTATGAACCGATTTGAATCATACTTAGCACAGATGTTGGAAGTGATACCAAAACACTACGTGCAAAATTTAAATTAAGTCAAATCGGATGCGCCCTCTAGAGGCTCAAGAAGTCAAGACCCAAGATCGTTTTGTGTGGCAGCTATATCAAAACATGGACCGATTTGGACCATTTACAATCCCAACCGACCTACACTAATAAGAAATATATGTGCAAAATTTCAAGCGGCTAGCTTTACTCCTTCGAAAGTTAGCGTGCTTTCGACAGACAGACGGACGGACGCATGGATGGACGGACGGATGGACGGGCGGACTGACGGACGGACGGACAGATGGGCGGACAAACGGAGGGACATGGCTAGATCGACTTAAAATGACATGACGCAAGAATATATATACTTCATTGGGACTCAGACGCATATTTCGATGTGTTGCAAACAAAATAACGAAATTGGTATACCCCCATTCTATGGCGGATGGTATAAAAACGTCGTCTGAGCATGACGTCCAAAAGTAAATGTCGAGCTTAAGTACTCTTTTGAATTTCATTAAAATCGACCGAAAATCTTTTTGATGGATAGATAGGGTAAAAACTGGATGCAAGTATTGCTCAATATGCATATTGCTCCTATATTTTGCTTATTTTTAGAGGAAAAACATAGAAGTTGTTAGAACCAAACAAGTAAAAACGTACTAAGTTCGGCCGGCCCGAATCTTATATACCCTCCACCATGGATCGCATTTGTCGAGCTCTTGCCACGGTATCTCTTTTTAGGCAACCAAAGTATAAAAGGAAAGAATTGCTTTGTTATTGGAACAATATAAAGTTATGGTTCCTTTCGGACCATAATTGAACTGAATATTGGAGACAATAGTAGAAGTCATTGTGTAAAATTTCAATCAAATCTAGTAAGAATTGCGCACTTTAGGGGCTGAAGAAGTAAAATAGGGAGATCGGTTTATAGGGGAGCTGTATAAGGCTATAAAGAGATTCATGCCACATTCGACACGTATGGTAAAGATCGTGAGAGAAGCCGTAGTAAAAAATTTTAGCCAAATCGGATAATATTTGCGCCCTTTAGAGGCTCAAGAAGTCAAGATCCCAGATCGGTTAATATGGCAGCTATATCAGGTTATAGACCGATTTGAACTATTCTTAGCACAGTTTTGGAAGTCATAACAAAACACGTCATGCAAAATTTCAGCCAAATCAGATAGGAATTGCGCACTCTAGATTCCAAAGAAGTCAAGACCAAAGATCGGTTTATATGGCAGCTATATCAAAACATGGACCGATTTGGCCCATTTACAATCTTAATCTTAAAGTATTTGTGCAAAGTTTCAAGCGGCTAGCTTTACTCCTTCGAAAGTTAGAGTGCTTTCGACAGACAGATGGACGGACGGACAGATGGAAGGACATGGCTAGGTCAATGTAAAATGTCATGACGATCAAGAATATATATATTTATGGGGTCTAAGATGAATATTTCGAGGAGTATACCCCCATTCTATGGTGGAGAGTATAAAAAACAAACATGCTGAATAATTGCGTATAATAAATAAAATCTCACATGATTAAAAACATTTCCCAATTTAGGAAATTTTTAAATTGTTTTGTCAAAATTTTGGGAATCTTACTGATCAATATTCACTAAAGAGACAAATTTTTCAACCCATTAACGTCAAATGGACGATCGAAACTAGTTAATAAAAGCTTTCCTGTCATAAAAGGTTATGTTTTTGGGGAGAAATGGCTTGCCGACAGTCAGCGATTTTTTAAAGCTCAAGAAATCAAACAAAAATTTTGTCAAAATTCTTAGGAGCGAGATTTCTGGAAGCCTTTTCAAGTGGTTTCTATATTAAAACAAGTAAAAGCGTGCTAAGTTCGGCCGGGCCGATTCTTATATACCCTCCACCATGGATCGCATCTGTCGAGTTCTTTTCCCGGCATCTCTTCTTAGGCAAAAACAAGTAAAAGCGTGCTAAGTTCGGCCGGGCCGAATCTTATATACACTCCACCATGGATCGCATTTGTCGAGTTCTTTTCCGGGCATCTCTTCTTTGGGAAAAAAGGATATAAGAAAAGATTTCCTCTGCTATTAGAGCGATATCAAGACATGGTCCGGTTTGGACCACAATTAAATTATATGTTGGATGCATGTGTAAAATGTCAGCCAATTCGAATAAGAATTGCGCCCATTGGGGGCTCAAGAAGTAAAATAGAGAGAACGATTTATATGGGAGCTGTATATGGCAATAGACCGATTCAGACCATAATAAACACGTATGTTAATGGTCATGAGAGAATCCGTCGTACAAAATTTCAGGCAAATCGGATAATAATTGCGATCTCTTGAGGCTCAAGAAGTCAAGATCCCAGATCGGTTTATATGGCAGCTAAATCAGGTTATGAACCGATTTGTACTTTATTTGACATAGTTGTTGAAAGTAACAATAAACAAGTAAAAGCGTGCTAAGTTCGGCCGGGCCGAATCTTATATACCCTCCACCATGGATCGCATTTGTCGAGTTCTTTTCCGGGCATCTCTTCTTTGGGAAAAAAGGATATAAGAAAAGATTTCCTCTGCTATTAGAGCGATATCAAGACATGGTCCGGTTTGGACCACAATTAAATTATATGTTGGATGCCTGTGTAAAATGTCAGCCAATTCGAATAAGAATTGCGCCCATTGGGGGCTCAAGAAGTAAAATAGAGAGAACGATTTATATGGGAGCTGCATATGGCAATAGACCGATTCAGACCATAATAAACACGTTTGTTGATGGTCATGAGAGGATCCGTCGTACTAAATTTCAGGCATATAGGATAATAATTGCGACCTCTAGGGATCAAGAAGTCAAGATCCCAGATCGGTTTTTATGGCAGCTATATCAGGTTATGGACGGATTTGAACGTTATTTAACACAGTTTAAAGTAAGAATAAAATACGTCATGCAAAATTTCAGCCAAATCGGATAGGAATTGGGCCCTCTAGAAGCTCAAGAAGTCCAATCCCCAGATCTGCTTTTATGACAGCTATATCAGGTTATGGACCAATTTAAACCATACTTGGCACAGTTGTTGGATGTCATAACGAAATACTTCGTGCAAAAATTTATTCAAATCGGATAAGAATTGTGCCCTCTAGAGGCTAAAGAAGTCAAGACCCAAGATCGGTTTATATGGCAGCTATATCAGGTTATGAACCGATTTGAACCATATTTGGCACAGTTGTTGGATAACGTAACAAAACACGTCGTGCAAAATTTCATTCCAATCGGATAAGAATTTCGCACTCTAGAGGCTCCAGAAGTCAAGACCCAAGACCGGTTTATATGGCAGCTATATCAGGTTATAAACCGATTTGAACCATACTCGGCACAGTTGTTGAATGTCATAACAAAACACGTCGTGCAAAATTTCATTCTAATGGGATAAGAATTGCGTACTCTAGAGGCTCAAGAAGTCAAGACCCAAGATCGGTTTATATGGCAGCTATATCCAAACATGGACCGATATGGCCCATTTACAATACCAACCGGCCTACACTTATAAGAAGTATTTGTGCAAAATTTCAAGCGGCTACCTTTACTCCTTCGGAAGTTAGCGTGCTTTCGACAGATAGACGGACGGGCGGACGGACAGACGGACGGACATGGCTAGATCGACATAAAATGTCACGACGATCAAGAATATATATACTTTATGGGGTCTCAGACGAATATTTCGAGTAGTTACAAACAGAATGACGAAATTAGTATACCCCCCATCTTATGGTGGAGGGTATAAAAATGTGAGATTTGCAATCCACAAACTTATAGCTATAATTCAACCCCATATTGTCATGATTGGTGTACACAGCCGTTTGGTGGAGTGCGTCTATATGAGGGATGTGAGTTTCGGGGATGGGGTGGCCCCCTGGTTATTTGCACCCAATTTGTAGTAACATATTCGTATTCTTCTCTCCAATACCTTTTATTTGATACCCATATTGTCCCGATCGGTCAACTTTTGATTTTTGTAGGCGTTTTTGAGGTGTTAGGCCCTTCGACATCTTCCGTCAATATGGCTCAGATTTGGATATAGCTGCCATATAGGCCGATCCTCCGATTTAGGGTCACAGGCCCATAAAAGCTACATTTATTATCCGATTTTGCGAAAATTTGGGACAGTGAGTTCTATTAGGCCCTTCAACATCCTCCATCAATTTGGCTCGGATCGGTCCAGATTTGGATATAGCTGCCATATAGACCGATATCTCGGTTTAGGTTTTGGAGCCATAAAAAGCGCATTTATTGTCCGATGTTGCCGAAATTTAGGATAAAGAGTTAAGTTAAGCCCCTCCACATATTTCTGCAATTTGGTCTAGATCGATCAAGATCTGCATATAGCTGCCATAAAAACCGATCTCTCGATTTAAAATCTTGGCCCCATAAAAGGCGCATTTTTAATCCGATTGCACTGAAATTTGATACACTGACTTATATTATGCTTTTCGACATCCGTGTCGTATATAGTTCAGATCGGTTTATTTTTAGATATAACTACTAAAAAGACCAATATTTTGTTATATACAATTGAACAATAACTTTTACTTATTAGTATCTGGTCCAAATCGGAACATATATTGATATAGCTGCTATGGGGCATAAGGTATGAATTTTGCAGCGGATTTTGATGAAAGGTGGTTCACATATATATCCGAGGTTGTGGGTATCCAAAGTTCGGCCCGGCCGAACTTAACGCCTTTTTACTTGTTAGGTGGTACTTTTGAGGTAAGCGGTAGGGTCCGCCCCCTTGCAATATTAAAAACTTTTCTAGACCCAAATACCTCTTATTATAACCCCACATTGCAATGGTCAGTAAAAGTTCTGTTTGGGCGTGTGGTGAACCCTCAGACACTTGGTTCCAAAAGTGCAATGCAATTTCGTGCTCTATTCCCCACGACCTTGCATTTAAGATCTATATTGCCATGGTTGGTAAATGTGTCCGATTTCAGGAGTTATTGGGGGTGGGATGACCCACGAAAAACTAAGTCTCATAATTGGATATCAGATTTGTTTTCTATTCTCAAATACCTTTAATTTGATTCCCATATTGTAGTGATTGGTCTATAAGTCCGTCTGCCGGGTTTTGTGGGTGGGCGGCCTTCCTAGGCGACCCAGCGTAGATTTTGATACCAAATATTTGATTTTAGGTTACTGTAAGTGTGCAAACATTTCGCTTAAATAGCTCTATGATTGTCCGAGATCTGGAGTTTTTGAAAATTGTTGTAAGGGTGAGGGTCTTAAAACAACTCAGTATTTCCAATTCCAACGAAATCGGATAACAAATAAAGCTTTTATGGACTTCAGATCCTTAACCGGTAGGTCGGTATACATGGCAGATATATCTAAATATCGTCCGATCTTAACAATATTTGGGTCAGATGACGGGAGGCTCACAAGACCTCACTGATTAAAATTTTAGCGAAATCGGGTAATAAGTAAAGCTTTTATGGGCTTCATAACCTTAATCGGCAAATCGGTATATATGA
The DNA here is from genome assembly GCF_963082655.1 of Stomoxys calcitrans. Classification (NCBI taxonomy): domain Eukaryota; kingdom Metazoa; phylum Arthropoda; class Insecta; order Diptera; family Muscidae; genus Stomoxys; species Stomoxys calcitrans. The sequence goes on along the minus strand of NC_081552.1, from coordinate 111,484,351 downwards.
CAGTTATATCTCAATATATACCGATCTGAACCATATTAACGCCAAATATATCTAGAGGAGGGGGCGGACCCTCCACCGTTACCCCAAAAACACCATCCAAAATTAAAAGTGGACTGATAAGGACAATATGGGTATCAAATGAAAGTATGCGGGAGTAGATAACGAATCTGGCATACAAATTCATGTCAAAGTAAAGGGGGTTACCCCAACCCCACAAAAACGCCCAAAATGGGCACATTAGCTAAGCACGTATATATGGGGTTGTTTGTTCCGTATAGACTGAAAAACGGCAGAATCGATTATCTCGAAATTTACGCATATTGTGTAGGATGGTATGGAAGGAAACATAGGCTATAACATTTTTCGGTATCTTAAGGGGGACTGACCCTCACCCTAATGCCAAAAACACAACCTAACATCAAAAGTGGACCGATCGAGATAATATAGGCATCAAGTGAAAGGTTTTGGAGAGTAGAATACGAATATGATATTAAAAATTGAGTCTAAGTACACATTGGACCGCCCCAACCCCAAAACTGCACCAACCAGACATATTGGTCGTTCATTTCAATATGGGGCTCAAATGAAAGGTATTCGGGAGCAGATTTTGAATCTGGCTTTCAAAATCAGATCGAAGTATAGGGGGTCATGCCACCCCTCAAAAACGCCATTAGACCCATTATGACTATATGATACCTGGCTGAATAGATTTTCTTAAAATTTTCATAGACTTTCTATGTTTCCTTCCAGACAAACGTAGGCTATACTATTCTTAGATATCGGAAGGAGGCGGACCCTCCCCTTTTCCGCAAAAACGCCACCAATATCCGAAAGTGTTCCGATGGGTATAATAAGGGTATCAAATGAAAGATGTTGGAGACCAGAACACGAATATGGTATTAAAATTTGGGTTCAAGTGCCGATGGTCGCCCCAGTACCAAAACACCCTCCAAACGGTTCATATTTACCGGCCATGGCAATATGGGGCTCAAATTAAAGGGATTTGGAAGTGCAGCGGCAACGAACTTGATATCCATAATGAGAACATCCCTCCCCTAATGAGAACATCCCTCCCCTAATGAGAACATTACCCTAAGGATAAACATTACCGCCACGAACCGAGAAGGGGCAAATTCTCACACATCAATGAGTGCTTTCCGATTCGGAAACGGATCGGTATTTTCGTTTTCCTTAAATTTTTCAGGATCACTTCGTTAAGTGATTTTGTTGCGCTAAATGTGAAGAAAACGCGTTTTAGTAAATGTCGGTTTAAAACTGGCATACATTTTTTAATTCACAACGGATTTCTTTTAAATCGGCCAACAAATCGCTAGGTTACAGTGGCTGAAATATGAAAAAAACGCACTAAAACCCCATTTTCCTCGGTCTCTATTCTACTTAAAAGTTACCATGCAATATATATACTTATTAATATGAAAAAGAAAACTAGATAATTTTTCCAAAATGGGTAATAACAATAAATTTTAATTTAACTTTTTGGTTTTCTATTTAAAACAAGTAAAAGCGTGCTAAGTTCGGCCGGGCCGAATCTTATATACCCTCCACCATGGATCGCATTTGTCGAGTTCTTTTCCCGGCATCTCTTCTTAGGCAAAAAAGGATATAAGAAAAGAGTTGCTCTGCTATTAAAACGATATCAAGATATGGTCCGGTTCGGACCACAATTAAATTATATGTTGGAGACCTGTGTAAAATTTCAGCCAATTCGTATAAGAATTGCGCACATTGCGGCTCACGAAGTAAAATAGACAGAACGATTTATATGGGATCTGTATCGGGCTATAGACCGATTCAGACCATAATAAACACGTTTGTTGATGGTCATGAGAGGATCCGTCGTACAAAATTTCAGGCATATCGGATAATAATTGCGACTTCTAGGGATCACAAAGTCAAGATTCCAGATCGGTTTATATGGCAGCTATATCAGGTTATGAACCGATTTGAACCTTATTTGACATAGTTGTTGAAAGTAAAAATAAAATACGTCATGCAAAATTTCAGCCAAATCGGATAGGAATTGCGCCCTCTAGAAGCTCAAGAAGTCAAATCCCCAGATCTGTTTTTATGACAGCTATATCAGGTTATGGACCGATTTCAACCATACTTGGCACAGTTGTTGGATATCATAACGAAATACTTGGTGCCAAAAATTGATTCCAATCGGATTAGAATTGCGCACTCTAGAGGCTCAAGAAGTCAAGACCCAAGATCGGTTTATATGGCAGCTATATCAGGTTATAGACCGATTTAAACCATACTTGGCACAGTTGTTGGGTATCATAACAAAACACGTCGTGCAAAATTTCATTTCAATCGGATAAGAATTGCGCCCTCTAGAGGCTCAAGAAGTCAAGACCCAAGATCGGTTTATATGGCAGCTATATCAGGTTATGAACCGATTTGAACCATACTTGGCACAGTTGTTGGATATAATAGCAAAACACGTCGTGCAAAATTTCATTTCAATCGGATAAGAATTGCGCACTCTACAGGCTCAAGAAGTCAAGACCCAAGATCGGTTTATATGGCAGCTATATCAAAACATGGACCGATATGGATATGGAGGGTATAAAAATATTTTGTATTTCTGTGTTTTTTATAAACATCGCTTTAAGTATGCAACTTTAAGGACAAGCAGTAGTTAGAAAGCTTACTGATTTTTTCCCCTATATAACGTTGTTAAATTTTAGATATTTCCTGGTGAAATCTTTCACCTTTCTCATCAATGAGCTATCTTTAACTTAATGGAAATCTTACCAAACGAGCCTGCAGATAGTGTAATTTTATTGACATTTTGAAACCCATTGCATGATAAGCCGACAGCATGTTGTTTTCTACCTGCTCATAATTTTCACTTTTGCGCTTCATGCCCTTTTTATACCATTCACCATAGGATGGGGGTATACTAATTTCGTCATTCTGTGTGTAACTACTCGAAATATTTGTCTGAGACCCCATAAAGTATATATATTGTAGATCGTCGCGACATTTTATGTCGATTTAGCTATGTCCGTCCGTTCTAGAGGTCGCAATTATTGTCCGATTTGCCTGAAATTTTGTACGACGGATCCTCTCATGACCATCAACATACGTGTTTATTAT